>NW_008338118.1:6857612-6870573 GCF_000622305.1 Nannospalax galili | reverse complement strand
AGAGAGGGTCTCCCTGTAGCCCCAGCTGTCCTGGAACTCACTATGTAGACCAGGCTGGCCTTGAACTCACAGAGATCTGCCCGGCTCTGCCTCCAGGCGTGCGCTATCACCATGCCCGGCTTGAGACTGTTTATTTTTGAGAGTTCCCACGGAAGTGAAAATGTCTCCCTTGTTGCCACTCCCTCTTCCCTCTTGGTTGTTGCCTTCTTCACTTCATGTGCCCCGTGCTAGATCTTTCCAAAGCGTGGAGTCTGTCTTCCGTCCTGTACAGCTCCGTCAGCTTTGTTCTTTTCTTTGACATTCACCAATTCTCACTTTCCATTCCTAGAAGTTCTTCTGCTATTATTTGGGGGTTTTCTAAATACCTATTTTATTTTATGTTTTGTCTATGATTTGAGGTTTTCATATTTATGATTGCCTGGCCTGCCGAACATTAGTCTGGATTAGCATGCTGATGTTGGGTAAAGATGTTGTGTGGGTGTCCAAAGTACATTGTGATGTGATGCATTGACTAATTGTTTAACAGTCCATCTTTCAGGTTATGAAGAGAAATTCACAACAATTTAATTAACAAATAAGAAAGGACTATTAATGTGACCTTATAACTTGTCTGTGTTACTGTTCTAGACATGGTCCGTGCTTTGCTTTTTTTTTTTTTTCCTCTCTTTTGTTTTTGGGAATTTCAAAGAGGGCTTTGCAGAGGAAATGGGATAGTGACGTTTTGTTGTTTATTTTGAAGTTGTTGACTTCAGACTGTGTGTTCATTTGTGGAGTGTGAATTGCAGGATGTAGTTCTGGGGTCCTCCCTACCAGCAGACCCCACATCAAGGTTATTCTGGGAAGCCTTATCCAAAATGGACTATAAAATACACTGCTGAACTTTGTCAGACAGGAAACAGATATAAATAACTATTCAATCTTAATTCAGTCTGAGCTACTTTCTCACACATACTTTATAATGTATTTTAAAAAGTAATTTCCTTAAAAAACAAAACAAAACTTTAATTCCTTTGATTCCAAGTCACTTGTAATAAGAAACTTGTTCTCCTCCCTTACTTTCCCTCCCCTCTTCTCCCTCCCCTCCTCTCCCTTCCCCTCCTCTTCTTTGCCCTCTCTCTTCTCTTTCTTCTATATCCTACCATTCAAGTAACTTATTTAAGTAACTTATCTGTGCAGTGTCTCTTTCTGTTTAGCAGTGAGAAAAGTTACATTTCTCCCCATTAAAGTTGCAAAATAAAATTTTGAAAAAAGTTGAAAATATTGTCATCTGCGTTGTTTATTTTGTAAGTCCCCCTCCCCCATGTGCATTTATATAGTCTGACTATAAATCTAAGAAACATTTCTCAATTTAATGTCCCAGCCTCTTCCTTTAGTCATTTCTTTCTCTTTTATTTTATTTTTTGGAGACAGGGACTCACTGTGTATCTCTGGCTGGCCTGGAACTCACTGTACAGACCAGGCTAGTCTCCCACTCACAGAGATCCATCTGCCTCTGCTTCCTGAGTGCTGGGATTAAAGATGGGCACCACTACGCCTGGCAACATTTATTTCTTAATCTCCCCCATGGTATTTGAATACCACAGGTATACTTCATGTGCATTTGTATGTTAGAAAGAGTTACACTTTATATGTAAAAAGAGTTACAGTTTTTTTCTGCCTCCTGAGTGGTAGGTGGTGCTTGCCCAAGCTGGATGGTAATATGTGAATAAAATAAGTTACTTGAATTTACAAACTCACAGTGGTAGGAGAGAGAAGAGGAGAGGGGTGGAGAGGGGAACGGAGGAGAGGAGAGGAGAAAGAGAGGTGGGGTGGGGAGGGGGGAGTCAAAGCATATGGAAGATATACAACTGATTTACCTTGTTTGTTATATGTGCCTAGCTAGTCAAGTCTTGAAGGAGTGGCAGGTGACTTCTCTAACTCTAACCCAGTTGTAGGCATGATGGGGGTGCAATGCTGTGAACTGGGATGTAGAATATGGAGAAGGAATACATTTGTAGGAGACTGGTTTTAATATTTTATTTATTGTTTTTATTTTATGTGTATGAGTATATTGCCTACATGTTTGTTAGTGAACCATGTGTATGCAATGTCCCTGGAAGTCAGAAGAGAGCATCGGATCCCCTGGAACTAGAGTTATGGACAGAGTCACTTCATGGGTGCTGGGAATTGAACCTGGGTCCTCTGCAGGAGTAGCCAGTGCTCTTAACTGTTGAGTCATCTCCCCATCCCCAGGAGGCTGGTTTTAGACATGTTGAACTTCACGTGGGATGCCCAAGTGAATTTCTGTAACAGGTTTGACACTGTAAAGCTTGCAGGGTTATGGAGCAAGAGATCTGGGGTTCTGGTTCTGTCTTAAAGCCGGTTAGATACTGGACCTGGACTAAGGGTTGTGTGAATAGAGAACAGCTTCTGACTAGTTGGGGAGGAAACACTGAGGCTAAGGAGAAGGAAAGGAGTTTTGTGAGCTTTACCTTGTTTGTGGAGCTTATCTTGGGGAAAATACTTTAATTTGACAAAGAAAAGGAGCAGGAAGAGAAAGTGAAGCACTTTTCATTAGATTTCTAATGATTATTATGAAGGTTTTTATAAATTTTGTGAATGTGTTAAATTTGAATGAGTATAAACTTAGACTTGTCTCAGGAAATGATCATCAAATTTTCTAGGGCACATCTCATGTTTCTGGGACATTGTTATGACAGAGGGATTTAGGCATAGAAATCTATCAATTACACCTCCCCTGGGTAGATGTAAAAATGAAGAACTGACAACAGGGTTCTTTGTCGCAAATCCCTTTGACCTATTTTAATAGGTTGCACTCCTATCAGAGTGGCCTTCATTGTGGAATTATTGGAAGTGGAGATGCATACCTCCTTAAGGCAGTGCTCAGGCCCAGGTGCTTCTAGGAGCTTGCCGGAGGCAACATACAGACAGGGACCCAGACTACTTGCACTCTAGTCTTTTGTTAATTCATCTGATTTTTGTCTTTAATAACAATCCATCTCCATTTTTAGAGCTTTATTAGTTCAGGGAGTCATTCTGCCTATTTAATTTGTAGGACTCCCTTCCGCCTCCTGTCTGCCTTTGGGTGGTCCCCTGTCCTGTTGGGTAAGACAAGAGAGATGGGATTAGTACTTCTTTGGCATATACTATTTCAGAGGCTTCTTTTATGTAATTCCCTTTAAGAGCCACTGCTAGTCACACATATCAAATTATTAATTCCTTTTGAATATCATACTTTTTTTCTGAGACAGTCTTACTCTGTAGCCCAGGCTGGCCTTGACTTGGGATCTTCCTCCCTGAGCCTCCTCTAGGATTCTAGGTGCTTTAATACCACACCTGCCAAATACCACACAACTTTCTTAAAGATTTCTTCAGAGGATTTTTGAGAAGACTAAATAAAGGGATGGGCTATAGTCTTAAATTTAGGAAGGGAGCAGGAGGGATGGCTGAGATTGATGAAGGTAGCTTGGAACATAATTATACCTGGAAATAATATTTTTCAAATGGATTGGATCTGGTTCCATAAAGAAAAATCTACTTAGAACTGTTGTTAAACTTTTTTTTTCTCCTCCACTCATTAAAAAAATCAAGTATATTGAAAATTAATATTGATATTTATAAGATCAAAATTATGCTTTGAATTTCAACAAAAATGAACTTTATGAACTGGTGAGATGGTTCAGTGGGTAAAAGTGTTTGCTATTAAGCCCGATGACCTGAGTTTGCTCTTTGGAACCCAAGTGGTGGAAGGAAATAACGACCTTCTCCCATGTTGTTTTCTGATACATGGCACACACATACACACACACACACACACGCGCGCACAGACACACACAAAGACACACACAGTAAATTAATAAAAATGTAATTTAAGCAAACTTAAACTTTAAAAATAAGTACTGCCAATACCAGCAGCACTATAATTTAAGCAGTGGAGATGATTAACCTTGCAATGATATTTTTATGGTTGCCCTTTTCTTTGTTCAAGTGACATATGGAACTAGGGAAATCATTAATGGGGAAATGATGGGGAGGAGCCCTGAAGGATGGAAGATAGTGTTGCCCTTAACTCAGTTGTGAGGGCCTAGTTGGATGGAATTTCAGTCAAATCACATTTCTGATTAAAAATCCATTGCTCTCTCTTAACTGAAGTTGAGGCATTACTGCCTCTGCAGATTATTTCTTAGCTTGACCTTTGTTGTATTTGATTTTGTGATCTCAACTTTTTTTCTCTCTCTCTCTTTTTTTTTTTAAAGAAAAGATTTGGGTATAAGCAGGAGAGAATTCCTTCCCATGTTTTAGGAACTGGTATCAAAGCACATTTATTTTGTTTTGTCCTTCCTTGCAGATAAAGACATTTTCTTTCTGTGTGATTAGGTGACTGTTGGGTTTGGGTGTGCCTTCTGTAATGACATTTGACATGATAAACTGAATAAAAACCAATGAATCTGCTATGCCACAGGTCATGAAGCATAGTAGTTTGTCAGTTATTTTTAGGCAGACCCATTTTATTCCCCAGTATGGACAGTATGGGGTGGTGATGGTCATGTGTTTCTCTTATTAATTAATTATTAATGCCCCTTTTGGGCATCATTAAATATGAGTGAACTCTAGAATTTTCCCTTACAGAGTGGTGTTTTGTTTTGGTTTTTTTCCATTTTTTTTTTTTTGGTCTTTTTGAGACAGGGTCTCCCTGTAGCTGTAGCTGACCTGGCACTCACTATGTAGTATGTAGACCAGGCTGACCTCAATCTCACAGAGATCCACTCACCTCTGCCTCCTGAGTGCTGGGATCAAAGGCATGCCCCACCACATTCAGCTGACTTTGTATTCTTTAAGGGAGCTTTCATATCCCTATTCTTCCTGTGTCATTTTATGGTGAGGCCCAGAGAAGGAAAGTGACTTGTCTAAGATTAAGGAAGACTTAGGCCTAACTGCTGGTATTTGCAGTCCTTTCTTTGGGCCCCATTAGAAATTAGGTCTGAATCTCTCACTTGGATGAACCAGGGGGTAGCAGTCACTGTAAAATTTTGTGTGATATCTCTTGATCTTAAATGTTGACAGCAAATTCTAAGAAATTATAGGGCGGGCAGATCTTTGTGAGGTTGAGGCTGGTTTGGTCTTAATAACAAGTTCCAAGCCAGTCCAAGCAAAAGATAGACGCTGTCTCAAAAAAACCAAAAACAAACAAACAAACAAACAAACAAACAAAAAAACAAAATGTTACATATGGAGAGGCTCTCCTGGACCATACTTAAAAAAAAGTTGGGTTTTACAGAAAGTTTCACCCAAGTTTTGTGGCTGCTTTTGAAAAACAGTAGTAGGGAAGCCTGTTCATAAGTGACATCTGGCTTCTTTGCCTGGCATTCCTGCCCTCAGGTTCATCTCATGATTACCTGCCTCACACTGTCGTACCTGGTCTCTATAAACATTTGCAACTTAAAGCATTGCTATCAATCACCATGTTTTTCTGTTTCACAGTTTATTACAAATTTTTATAGTAGACCCAGTTTTTAAAAATATTTTGTTTATTTTTATTTTATGTGTATGAGTGTATTGCTTGCATGTATGTGAGTGCACCCATGTTGTGCAGTGCTGCAGAGGTCAGAAGAGGGCTTCGGATTCCCCTGGAACTGGAGTTAAGGATGGTTTGTAGCCGCCATGTGGTTGCTGGGAATTGAACCTGAGTCCTCTGCAAGAGCAGTCAGTGCTCTTAACTGCTGAGCCATCTCTCCAGCCCAGTAGACCCTTATTTATTATTTTTATTTTATGTGTACGCATGTATTGCCTGCATGTAGGTAAGTGCTCCGGTGTCGTGCAATGCCCGCAGAGGTCAGAAGAGGCTGTCGGATCCCCTGGGACTGGAGTTCTGGACAGTTGTTAGCTGCCATGTGGTGCTGGGATTCAAACCTGGGTCTTCTGCAAGAACAACCATCTCTCCAGCCCCTAGTAGACCCATCTTAATGGGAATCCATTGGCGCCTGGACTAGCAAAGCTTTCTTTATAACCCAGTCCCAGATTATGAAGAGAATAAAAAGGATAGATAATTTCAGTTTGTCAATTTAGGTTTGTTCAAATAACAGGTATCTGAATTTTCCTGGATTACTGTATTCGCAATAGGCACTAATTTATGTTTAGCATAGTAGTATTTTCAGGAATTCTTGGGTATGTATTTTCTCAAAAGATACTACCAGGACAGCTTCCTGACACTAACAGTTTTACAGAGATGATTTGTCATCTTGTCTCACTGGCCTGCCACCTTTTTTTTTTCAGTCTTTTAAAACCTCTATTCCTGAGAAGGTAATAAAATTCTATTATTGTTACTACCCAGAGATACAATGTGCAACTAATTAAATGAGACTTTTCTTTGAGGCCATTTGTATAGGTGGGTGGTTTTCATGCTGCAAAAGGCAGTCATATTTCTAAGTTGGTATGGTTGTGTAAGGCTGTACTTCTAGAGATTGGTCCAGAGCTTGATTGCTATAATTAATATATTGGAAAAGTCTGGGCAAAGCAATTGGTTTTCCTTCTGAGGGTTGTAATCTTAGTTTCATTTGGAATGAGATTCTCTTAGAAGTCTCCTGTGGCAACCCCATACTGCAAACTGGCTTAAGACAGAAGGGACAGGCATATCTTCCAGCAGCTCTTGCTTCAGAGAAATAAGTGACTTCCCTAAACTGACTTTCTTACTCCCTTTTTTAGTTCCAATTTTTTGCTGTGTTGATTCCATTTTTAGGCCTAGCGCCACCCCCCCCCAGTGTCCAAAATGGCTGACAGAAGGTCTGTTTGCATTTTGGCCTCAGCAGCCCCTTCCAAAAAAACCCCACTGATTCTCACTAGTTCCAACTAGAGCTCTCTTCTAGAGTCTCACTCCCTTTAGTTTTCCTGGCTAAGGCTGTTTTCCCACCTGTGAACCACACCTGGTGACTGAAAGGTGCGTGAAACTGGAGTGGGCCCTGATTGACCCAGCCTGCACCTGAGCTCCTAGGAACTGGAAGTAGCTGGTCCCTCCCACATTGTATAGACCCAGTGGGGAGGGTGAATGGTTCTCTATGATCTGTCAAGGGGCATTACTGCAATGATGGAGAAGGTGTTTCTCAATGCAAGATTGTCCAAATATTTTTTATATATTCCTTGAATACTTATTAGTTACTTTCGCCCTCCTTTTTACATTTTTGTTTGCTTGTTTCCTTTTGTTTTTATTTTTGTTTTGTTTTGTTTGCTCCTTTCTGGTTTTTTGACTCCCTCCCTCCCTCCCTCCCTCACTGGCCTGGAAATCACTTTGTAGACCAGACTGGCCTGGATTTCACAAAGATCTGCCTGTCTCCTCCCGAGTGCTGGGATTAACAACATGCTTGGCTAGTTAGACTGTTTCATAAGATCAACTTTTTGCCCCCTAACCTCTCTATTCCATCTTTCTAAAGTGTAGCAGAGGTTCAAGAATTTTAGAAGGAATTGCCTAGTTACTTATCTGGCAAGCTGTAGCCTGCCAATCTCATTTTATAGGCGAGAAAGCTGCATCTTCAAAATGCCACATGACTTGCTCGAGGGCTAGGGCTCTTTTATTCAGTTATAGGAACTCTGACTCAGCTACTCAAGGACAAAAGACAGGCTCATGGATTGATTTATTGAGTGAGTTAGTCAGAGTGAAGTTCCCAATAAAAGTCCTCTAATTGTCTTTCTAAGCTTGGATTTCTAGGGGCTGGAGAAATGACTCAGCACTTAAGAGTACTAACTGCTCTTGCTAGAGGACTCAGGTTTGGTTCCCAGCACCCACATGGCAGCTAACAACCATTGGTAACTCCAGTCCCAGGGGATCTGATGCCCTCTTCTGACCTCTGTGAACATTGTACGACGTGGCTACACTTACATACAAGCAGGCAATACACTCATACACATAAAATAAAAATAGTAAAATACTTTAAAGTTTGGATTTGTGCTGGGCATGGTGGTGCATGCCTTTAATCCCAGCACTTGAGGCAGAGGCAGTCGGATCTTTGTGAGTGCGAGGCCAGCCTGGTCTACATAGTGAGCTCCAGGATAGCTGGAGCTACAGGGAGACCCTGTCTCAAAAAGACAAAAATAAAACAACAACAACAAAAAAACCAAAAAAACCCCAAAAACTAAAAACAAAACAAAACAAAACAAAAAAGATTTAAAAAATAATTTGGATTTGTGTAAGCATATTTTGTCATGGAATGACAGTCAGTCATCTAATCAAAAGTATAGATGTGCATCCCTTAAATAGTCCCCACACCAACTCTTTCTCATTGTGCCTGAGTCCTGCCTCATGCTCATGACCAGTTAGAATTTCTTCTTTGGAGACTGACAGTAGGACTGGCAGAATGAAAATGTGAGAGGAACACTTGGAGGTCATAAGTCCCGGCAGAAGGCATCTACAGACATCCATGCACTTGTGCTTGAGTATGTGAGCAGGCTGAGTTTTGCAGAGAGCAGGAGGGACACCTGGGCTGCTGGAGCAGATCTTGCTGATCTGGGTAGGTGAAGAGATTTGCGTTAGGATCTTTATCCTGTCTGTGTGGCCTTTGACTGGTCATTTGGTCATTCATTGCAGTTTCTGTCTTTGTGTATAGGGGTGATGGGGTGGGGGAGTATTGTGTTTTGAATGAGAACATCCCCCATAGGCTCCAAGTATTTGGACATTCTGTCCCCAGTTGGTGGCACAATTTGGAGGAAGTTTTAGGAGGTGTGGTCTTGATGGAGGAAGCATGTTACTGGGGGTAGACTTTAAGAATGCTTAAGCCTTGCTGAATTTCCTGTTTCCTGTGCCTGCTTGAAGATGTGATCACTGAGCTTTCTGCTCTGGCCACCTCTGTTGCTGTGCTCCCTGATTTTTATGGACTCTTATCTCTGGAACCATAAGCTCAAATAACTTCTTTTTGTGTAAGTTGCCTTGATCATAGTGTTTCATTACAGCAACAGAAAAGGAACTAATACAGGGGGATTCTGTACCTAGGCTGTTTCTTCTGTCATGATTTTGGGATATAGATATGAAGATTAATCATCAAAGAAGTAGAATTAAAAATTGGGCTCTGATTCTGTGTCATTCTATATTATTGGGCTTCCGTAGTAATTCAGAAGCTAGCTGCATTCATTTGTGTCTTATCTAACTAGTCCTTTGAGAAGATTTCAGGTCCGAGAAGACCTTCAGTTGCTAAGGCCTGTCACTTGTTTGCTTGGTTACCTTCTGGTTCACCTTTAATTGTCACAGCCTAGGACCATCTGAGAGGAGAAGCCACAGCTGAGAAATTTCTTAGATAGATTGGTCTATGGGCATGTCTGAGAGGGATAGTCCTGATTACTAACTGATGTAGGAGGCCCCAGCCCACTGTGGACAGTACCCTCCCCAGGTGGGTAGTCCTGGGTTGTATAAGAAAGTTAGCTAAGCATAAGCCTATGAATGAGCTAGAAGGAGCATTCCTCCAAGGTTTCTTGCTTGAGTTGCTACCCTGACTTCCCTCCATGGGAGATGATAACCTGGAAGTGAAAGCCAAATGAACCCTTTCCTCCCCAAGTTGTTTTTATTCAAGAGTATTTTATCACAGCAACAAAAGTCAACTATAACAGTGTGAAAATATTTTCTTCTATTTATTTATTTATTTATTTATTTATTTATTTATTTATTTATTTATTTATTTACACAGGGTCTTCCTGTAGACCCAGCTAGACTGAACTCACTAGGCTGGTCTTGATCTCACAGAAATGTGCCTGCCTCTGCCTCCCAAGTGCTAAGATTAAAGATGTGTGCCACCATGCCCGTTTGCAAACATTTCTAAGTGTCTGCCCTGGCCTGCTCTGTTCTAGGGATTAAGAACTTGATGGTGAACTAGAAATTACCTAGTGTAGCAGTTGTTGGGGACAACAAGTTGACAAATTCATACAACACTTGCAGTATACTGTGTATTGGGTGTTCTAGAAAGAATGAGCGTAAAGTGTTATGTGGACATGTGGGAGGGCTACCTGACTCTGACAGACCTCAGTGAGGACTTTTGGGTGCTTTTTCACATTTCAGAAGTGTGCTTGCTCTGTATTCATGTGTGCTCAGATACGTACTTGTGGAAGATGTTCATTTTTAGATTTAGATTAAATTAAGAGTTTGAGAATCTAATGATAACTTTTGTGATCATTGAGCTGGTTCAATATTGCAAAGCACTGAAAACCTTCGTGTTCTAGCAGTTAGAATTGGGTCCTCTTCTCAGAGAAACACATTTGGAAGGAAGGAATCCAAGGTTAGTGTGATGACTCTGGTCTTTGGGAATCCCGCCTCCTGTCTTGTCTCACCTCCTGCAGTGCTTGGCTTAAGTTGTGTTGTCTAGTAGAGCTGCTTGAGCTGAAGCCATCGTGCTCCATTTTAGACTTAGAAGGAAGAGGGGCAAAGAACAATCTGCCCATATTTTTTAAGGAGACATTACAGAATTTCAGTTCATTTTTGTTCTTATATTTCAGATCATAGACAAGTGGTAACATGTAACCACAAATGAGGCTTGAAGCTACACAGTTTTCCCCACTGGGCTATGTACTCAGTTCTCTGCTGTTGGGAAGGAGACCCTTAAGCTAACCCAGAGAAACCAAAGGACCCAGTCAGTATTTGTGGGGAAAGGTTATTCACACAAGTGCATCCCCTTAGCTATGCTAACACAGTGGAAAAGAGATTTTTATTTTATCAGTTACATACTAACATGTGACTGTGGAAATGATATTTGAACTGTACTTCACACACTGATTTTTTATCAATTATTTTGGATAAGAGGGTTAGTTGCTTCTAGACTACAATATAAATTCTCAGAAGAATGCTATCAATAAAAGCTCACTATCTTACCACATTGATTAGTTTCATACTTAGTAACTGTTGTACATTTTAGTGTCTTTTTTTATACATTGACCTGTGTGGTCTATATGCCTTTTCCATCATGGAGAGTACTATAGGGTAGAATAAAACACCTCCGATCTAGGCATCAGAAGACTTGACTTGAAAGGCTCCTAGGAAAGTGGCCCCAGGGCCTTTAACCTTGAGATTACGGATTATTAGTTGAATACTGTATAGTTAAGTCTGCCCCTCAGGGTCCAGTGTATGCAATGCATTTGATAGCATTCTTCTTTATTATGGCACCTGAACTGTCTCCTTGAGAGTGACTTGGAAAACACCTTAACTTTTACTCAAGGACTTTCTTGTTCCTTGAAGTGGCACTTGGTCTATGAAGTTGACAACGTCAAGGTGAAGCTCTTGAGTAAGAACTGCTAAAGAATATGAACTTAAAATGTGTTTGGAGATGACTGTGAACTCTAGTGGCCCGTGTCTAAAGTACAGTCCTTAGTCGGGGGTATGGGAAACGTGGGGCACCCTTTGAGACTCAGGATTACAGTCTTAGTCTTGTATTCTAGGCTTGTGTTCAGAGGTTAGGGAGGGACCCCTGATGGGCAGCCTTCTTAGCCGCTTTGCTACCATTGTTGCCGTTTGTGTATCTCAGAACCAGGCTTGGGTAAAGATATTCCAGGCTCAGAATTTTGAGCTGGCAATACTTGGGTACCATGCAATGCTTCTGGGATGTAAAGGGTCCCCCAGCCCTGAGTCTGGGCTTGCTCTCAGCCATGAAAAGTTGAGTGACCAGGCTGCTTCCCCTTTTTCCATTCCCATTTTTGCTCTTCAACTTAAACTCAGGGGTGGGGTAATCACTGTGACAGGATGGATTTAGGGGAGAGTGATGTGGGAAGATGGTTCAAAAATTTTGCTTTGGATCCTGGTTCCCATCCAGAAAAAAGGACCGATTTCTAAACTAATGCTATTTTAAATATACCGTGGTACTCTTGTGATTTTACATTTTACATTTAAAATGCAAATGCAATTGGAATTCAGAGTCAGCTGTCTGAAATGTTGCTTTCTTTCCCTGTTGCTGTTGTTGTTGGGTTGTACTGGTTGAGTCAGACATCTGTCCCTCCTGTTTGGTATGCTGTATCAGCCATTCAGAGAATAGGGGGCTGTTTCTGATTAAAAAATAAGTTTGGAAGTCTTGATTGAGGCAAACTCTTCAAAGGATCATCCTGTTTCTCCAGATCAACTAGGATGGTTCCTCCAGTGGCAGTCATCTTAAACACAGTGTCTTTTTTTAAAAAAAAAATATTTATTTAATAACCACATACTTAGAAGAAGCATTTCATTACAACAGCATTGACATATTCAATAACAATTTCCAGAGCTAAGATATATCTCTTTCAAAATTGACTGTAAATTTTTAGGTTCACAGTTGAATTAATACAGTTATACAATATTGAACTCTGTATAAAGCCCATAAGACATAAAATTGAATGAGGTTTTAACCTTTAAGAAACATCTGCATTTAACCTTTAAAAAAGATCTCCATTTCATTATTAAAATACAGTTTCATACAGAAAAATTCATTTTTAATGCAATTGACATTAAGATGTTTGCACATGTGTTTCTAATTTCTATATATCTGATTATTACTAGTTCACAGTCAGTTACTTTCTGAGCTGGCATCTGAGCATGGATATAAAGTCATCAGGTAGACTTCAATGGTAATGTTTTCCACATCTAGTAATTATTAAAGAGCAAATTTTTACACTTTGAAGAATTATTATTTTTTTATCATTTAAAAAAAATTTAATAACTACTTGATTAGAAGAAGCATTTCACTGCAGCTTTAATATATTCAGTAACACACTCCAGAGCACGAGTACATCTCTTTCACTAGTAGGTACAAGTTTCTAGGTTCACAGTTGAGTTAATACATTTATATCTGTATGTATCTGGTTATTACTAGTCATAATCGGTTGCACTTGGATCCTTGGCGCCTGTCTATATCTATAAAGTCATTGGGTGGATATCAATGGTAATATGTATCACCTCTACTAATTAACATGATGTAAATTTCCATGCTTCCTCCTCAAATATAATACATTTTTAAAAATTTGTTGATTTGTG
>NW_008338118.1:6852315-6857514 GCF_000622305.1 Nannospalax galili | reverse complement strand
AGAGCCCTTATACTCTGATATCCCTGCTACTGTCTACTGTGTTGTCAGCACTGCAGCCATTCCCCACTACTTGTCCTTCTGGTGAATCTAGTCATCCTATCTAGAGGTCTTTGTTTTAGGAGGGTCAGCATTCCTCATCTAGCAGCAATCAGTTGTCAATACTCCCCCAGATAAGATTGGGGTCTGCTGTTCATTTTCCCAGTTCTCTGCTGGGTTACTATCTGGAAGTCCCTTTGGCCACCCTGGCCAACAACTCAAAAGAAGGTATCTCTTATCTGGCATTGTTGCTTGTTATGTAGCCTTTAGCTATGCATATGGACTCTTAAGAAATTATATTGGCCCCTTTAATCTTTGGTTATACTTTCCTTTTGGGTGGTTAAGGCCAAACAGTTGGCCCAGAGAAACCAATTTCTTTTTACTCTTAAGGTTGTTTGAGGATCTGTTCCTTAGGGGTCCACATGGGCTTGGGAGAAGCTCCTGGCTCCTTTCTTTTACCAGTTCTGCCTATGTGAAGATAAGTCAAAAGCCCTGTTTGACCATGGTTGGCTTTGCTTGGAAGTATGGAGGAAATGATTCCTCTGTGTTGACCCTCCTCCCTGTAGACTGGACACTGGTTCAAGTCCATCTATGGTGGGGTCTCCTTGGCCTGCTTGATCAAGAGGCCAGGTGACCCACCACAATTACAGGACATTTTGAGAGATGCTCATAGTCCCCTGGAACTAGTCAACCTAGGAGGCCAAGGAACAAAAACTGTCCTTTATGTCCCTCTGACCAAATTTCGTATAGGCCTTAAAGTATGTCTGTTAAACATCCAAGAAGGTTAGTTCCACCAGTCTGGTACTTTTAATCACCTGCTTTTTAAGGTGCACAAAGCTGAATATTCTTTTTCTTTCCCCTATCTAGGACTTACCTATGTTGCCTAGTACTAGCCTTATCTATTCATCAACCTATTTGCCAACCTACCTAGTAGTGACCCTACTTAGTACTCAACTCTATCTAGCATTTATGTGCATTACATAACATGACAGAGAGCAAGAGGACTGGAGGTGATGTGACACACCACAGAGACATACTGTGGGCACAGATGAGATCCTAGGAATAGTACATGATAGGGCAGAGCTTTTCCATTCACCTTGCTGGCTAATGGGAGAGAAAGAACAATGAATATGGAGGAGAGACCTGGACAGGATTATGCCTTCTTGAGCAGTGGGTCTGAGTTTTTGAAATGGAAACTCTGGCACTGGAGTTGCTCTCTTGAGCTCCTTCTTTCCCTTTATCCCCTGGGTTCCCTGTATACCCTTCCCTCCCCCTCCCTTAAATTAACCCAGTTTTTATCCATATCTCCCTTATTAAGGCCTGTTTCCTATTGACCTTCTCTTTCAGGTTCTTTCTTTTCCTTTACCTCCCTGGTTCCTTTCCATTATCCTGGTTCCTGTAGTTATATTTGGATACATACTCACTTATCAGGGTTTGGTTCAAGGATCTACATATGAGGGAGAACATATGTAGATTTTTTTCTGCGTCTGTGTTACTTCACTTAGTACAACAGTTTCTAGTTCCATCCATTTACCTGCAAATTTCATGATTTCATGGAGTTTAATAAAACTCCATCGCATAAATGAACCACATTTTCATTATCCACTCATCAGTTGAGCGACACTTAGGTTGCTTCCATCTCTAAGCTATTGTGAAAAGAGCAGCAAACATGGATGTACAAGTATCTCTGCGATAAGATGAGTTCTTTGGGAATATGCCAAGGAGTGGTATAATTGGGTCAAATGGTAGGCTCATTTGTAGTTTTTTAAGAGTTCTCCACACTGCTTTCCATAGGGGTTGAACAAGTTTGCAGCCCCACCAGCAGTGGATGAGTGTTCCCCTTTCCCCACATTCTCTCTAACGTTAGGTATCATTTGTTCTCTTGATCTTAGCCAGTCTGACTGGGCTAAGATGAAATCTTAAAGTGGTTTTAATTTGCATTTCCCTATTTATCAGTGATGTTGAACATCTTTTAAGATGCTTCATAGCCATCTTTACTTCTTCTTTTGAGAACTCTCTGTTCAGCTCCTTAGCCCATCTTTTAATTGTGTTACTTCTTGTCTTGATTCTGTTTTTTGAGTTCATTATATATTCTGAATATTAAACCTCTGTCAGATGTGTTGCTGGTGAAGATTTTCTCCCATTCTGTGAGTTTTCTGTTCACTTCCCTGGTTGCCTCCTTTGGTGTAGATAAGCTTTTTAGTTTAATGAGGTCCCATTTGTTAATTCTTACCCTTGTTTCCTGAGCAATTGATGTCCGGTTTAGAAAATCCTTTCCTACACCTATATCTTGTAGGTTGTTCCCAATGTTTTCTTCTAACAGTTTCAGAGTTTCAGGCTTTACATTGAGGTCATTGGTCCATTTGGAATTGACTTTTGTGCCAGGTGAAAGATAAGGGTTTAGTTTCATTCTTCTACAGGCAGAGATCCAGTTTTGCCAGTACCATTTGCTGAACATGCTGTCTTTCCTCCAGTTAATGTTCTTGGCCCCTTTGTGTAATAGGTCACTGAAATTGCATTTGCTCATTTGTGTGTCTTCAATTTTGTTCCATTTGTCTATGGGTCTATTTTTTGCCAGTACTATGTTGTTTTATGAATATAGCTCTGTAATACAGCTTGAAATCTGGTATAGTAATCCCCATGGCATTGCTCTTAGTGCTCAGGGATTTTCCTTGCTATCCATGGTCTTTTGTGCTTCCATATGAATCTTAGGATTGGCTATCCGAGGTCTTCTGTGCTTCCATATGAATCTTAGGATGTTTTTTTCCCATTCTGTGAAAACTGTCATGGGGATTTTGATTGACATTGCATTGAATCTATAAATGACTTTTGGTAGGATGGTCATTTTCACAATATTAATTCTTCCAATCCATGAGCGTGGGAGGTCCTTCCATCTTCTGATGTCTTCCTCAATCTCTTTCTTTAAAGATTTAAAATTTTCATTGTAGAAGTCTTTAATGTCTTTGGTCAGGTTTATGCTGAGATATTTTATTTTATTTTTTGTAGCTATTGTGAAGGGGAGTGTTTCCATGTACTCTTTCTCTGATTGCTTGTTATTGGTATATAGAAAGGCTACAGACTTTTGTAGGATAATTTTGTAACTTGCCACTTTACTGAATGTGTTAAAAATTTCTAGGAGTTTTCTAGTGGAATTTTTGTGTCCCTTAGATATAATATCATATCATCTGCAAAAATGGATAATTTGATCTCTTCTTTTCCAATTATTATTCCTTTAATTTCCTGCTCTTGTCTTAATTGCTCTTGCAAGAGTTTCAAGCACTATGTTAAAGAGAAGTGGAGATAGTGGACAGCCTTGTCTGGTTCCTGATTTCAATGGGAATGCTTCCAGTTTTTCTCCATTTAGAATGATGTTGGCTGTGGGTTTGTTATATATGGCTTTAATTATGTTGAGGTATGTTCCCTCCAGTCCAATTCTCTCTAGGACTTTAAACATGAAAGCATGTTGAATTTTGTCAAAGTCCTTCTCTGCATCTATTGAGATGACCATGTGGTTCTTGTCCTTGAGTCCATTTATATGATTTATGACATTTACTGACTTATGTATATTGAACCATCCCTGCATTTCTGGGCTTCTTGATTTAGTTTTGGTGGTTCCCGTGCCTTTGGATACCCATCCATTTCTTTTAGGTTTTCAAATTTAGTAGCATATAGATTTTTAAAGTATTCCTTTCTATTATAATGTTTTGTATCTTTCTTGTGTCTGTTGTGATGTTTCCCCTTTCATCTCTGATTTTGTTGATTTGGAGGTGCTCTTTCTTTCTTTCGGTTAACTGGGCTAGCGGTCCGTCAATCTTGTTTATCTTTTCAAACAACCAGCTCTTGGATTTGTTGATTCTTTGTATTGTTTTCTTTGTTTGAATTTCATTGAGTTCTGCCCTGATTTTTGTTATTTCTTCTTGTCTGCCGGGTTAGGGTTTTGTTTGCTGTTGCTTTTCAAGTGTGTTGAGTTGCAGTGTTAAGTCATTTATTTGTGTTCTTTCCGATTTTTTGATGTAGGCACTTAGAGCTATAAACTTCCCTCTAAGGACCGCTTTCAGCATGTCCCAAAGGTTTTGTTGTGTTGTATTGTCCTTTTCATTTAGTTCCAGGAATACTTTTATTTCTTTCTTAATTTCTCTTTGACCCATTATCATTCAGGAGTGTGTTGTTTAATCTCCATGTATTCATGTGATGATTAGGCCTTCTTCAGGTGTTGGTTGTAAGCTTTATTGCATTGTGGTCTAATAGAATGCATGGCATTATTTCAATATTTTTATATTTTTTGAGGTTTTTTTTTTTGTGCCCCAGTGTCTGGTCGATTTTGGAGAAGGTTCCATGGGGTGCTGAATAGAAAGTATGTCCTTTGGTGCTTGGGTGGAATACTCGGTAGATGTCTTTTAAGTCCATTTGATATATGTCATTGTTTAATTCAGATGTCTCTCTGTTAACTCTCTGCCTTCTTGACCTATCTAATGGAAACAGTGGGTTACTGAATTTCCCTACTATTAATTAGTTGGGATTAATTTGGGTCTTAATGTCCTGTAGTATTGTTTTTATGAAGTTGGGTGCACCAGAGTTTGGTGAATATATGTTCATGATTGTAATATCTTCTTGTTCAAGTGTCTCCTTGATGAGAATGAAGTGACCCTCTTTATCTCTTCTGATTAGTTTTAGTTTAAGTCTATTTTGTCAGACATTACAGTTGGAATGCCTGTATTTTGCTGAGCACCATTTGCTTTGAATATTTTTTCCATCCTTTCAACTTTATGGTAGTGCTCGTCCTTGAAAGTGAGATGGTTTTCTTACATTTCTTTCTATTTCTTTATCCATTCAAGTAGTCTGTGTGTTTTTCTTCAAGAACTCTCTGAAGGGCTGATTTTATGGACATGAATTATTTCAGCCTATTTATGTCATGGAAAATTTTTCTTTCCCCTTCAACTGTAATAGGCATTTTTGGGTGGGTATAGTAATCTGGATTGGCATCTGTGGTCATTTAAAACTGGCAATACTTTGGTCCAGGCTCTTCCTGGCTTTCATAATTTGCAATGAAAAGTCAGCTGTAACCCTAATGGGTTTTCTTTTGTGTGACTTGTTTTTCTTTTGCAGCTTTCAGTATTTTCTCTTTGTTTTATACGTTTAGTGTTTTTACTGCAATGTGTCTTG
>NW_008338118.1:6841888-6851807 GCF_000622305.1 Nannospalax galili | reverse complement strand
ACTCTTTTCTGAATTCATTCAGAAGTTTATCCCTATCTTCCTTCAGTCTTTAATTTCTTTGTGTGTTCTTTAAATTCACTGAATTCATTTATCATGTTTATAATTTTCCTTTTGAGTTCCATGTCCTGTATTATCTCTAGGGCCGTCTCATTTTACTCCTCTAGAGGACTATTGGTATTTGGTGGGGATATGTTGTTTTAGTTTTTTATATTATTATTTTTTCTCTGTGATTATGACATGTGAATTTCTTTTGTAGTTTCTGATTCTTGTTTATTGAGAATTTTTGCATCTATGTTCATTAAGGATATGGGTCTATAGTTTTCTTTTTGTGGTTTATTTTTTGGCCATGAAAAGCTGGTTCTTCTAAGCTTCCAGTTCTCTTTTGATTTTATATTGGAGTGGCCAGATTGCTTTTGTCTTCAGGAGTTCCCACAGAAGCCCAAGTCAGATGAGGCTCCGATGCTCTCAGGCTTTCTCGTAAGGTCTGGATCCCTCCAGAAAAGATTTTGTCCTCAGAAATTTCAGGGTTGGACTGGCCTGGGAACCGGGCCCAGGAAAGGTGGTGTTCTAGGGAAGTTCGTGGCCATGCCACCCAGAGATGCAAATGAAGATGAGGACGGTCATCGACTCCAAGTGCTCTTGGGGACTGCACTGAGGAGCTGGGTTGGTCTGGATGTAAAGGATCAGGAAGATGAAAGGTCAGCCCAGGCATCCTGGAAAGATGCTGGTGGGTTGTATAGCCACAGGGAAGTAGAGGGAGGTGAGGGTGGGGCCAGGCCCAGAGGGCTCTTGGGGATCTGAGAAGGAACTGAATTGGTCTGGATGCAAAGAATCAGGAAGCAGTGGTGGTTCCCCAGGTGTCTGGGGCACCAAGAGAAGGAATGGGACAGGATCCAGGCTAGGAGGAGAAACCTGTGGGGGAGATGGGAGGGTGAATGAGGCTGGGGGAGTCAAGGCTTGGAGTGCGCTATGTACTTACCCTGGTGAGAGGTCTCTGGGTCCTGCAGACCCTGGGAAGCAGAGGCAGGTGAGGGCAGGGTCTGACCCAGAAGCAGTGCTCCTGGAGACCTGAGAAGGAACTGAGTTGCTCTGGATGCACAGGATCAGGAAGAAGCAGTGGTGGTGCCCACAGGACCCAGGCTGGGAGGAGAGACCAGCAGGGGAGTGGGAGAGTGAATGAGGCTGGGGGAGTCAAGGCGAGGAGAGCGCAATTGACTTAACCTGGAGAGAGGCCTGCAGGTTGGAGAGAGGCCCAGGGAAGCAGAGCACAGTGCTTTTTTTATGTTCCAGATTTCAAGTTGGGTTCCTGGTTAACTCTTATTTTTATCATTTGTTTTATTTACAGTGTTGTGTACCCAAAGACACTTTATTAATAACCCTCTGTCAATGCTATTTTAAATTTACAATGTTAATTTACAGAAGACACTTGTTTATAATCAGTTCTCATGTGTCTCCTATGTACTCTCATTTTTTTCTGTGTATATTGATCCACCAAAACGTGAGCTGTCTGCACATTGCTTTAATTATGACTGTACAATGTTCTGATACTGTAGGGTACTATTGACCAGGAGGGAAGTAAAAAGTGCAGAAAAAGAGGGCAAACCATGAATTTCCTTGCAAGCAAGTGACACAGAAATATAAATATCACTTTGTTCATTTTCCATTGATGTCACAAGACCATACTGTGGCTGCAGGGAAAGCTACAGCCTGTGTTCTCCAGTTGGAGGCCATGTGTCTCACTATAAATAATACTAGTAAGGAAGGTGACTGGGCTTCAGCATGCTTAGGAAATTCTGAGAGCTTTCTGCGTGGTAAAGTCAAGTGTAACTTGTTTGCTGTTCTCTAAAAGTATTAGCTGCCCTATATAAGCCATCAGGTTTCCCTTTGCTCATAATTGGGCTGTTTCCTATGTAGCCACAACTGCCTGACTGAAGTCTTTATTCAAGCTGTGCAGCCCTGGGCCTGCTGTTTTGACTGAAGTCCTGGTATTAAGACCTCTGAATGCTACTGATCTGTCACTAGGAAGGGTTTGGAGAGGAGACCTCCACCATGTTGCTCCTCCTCCTCAGGTGGACAGGGCACGGCATGGCCAGAATGGACTGTGTTTGCTTTTCACAGATTCTGTTCTTGAGGCCGTATGTGCTGACCATTGGGGTCTATTTGTTGACCTTCACCTTAATTTGAGTGCCAATGAGTTATGTGTTGTCTCATACACATCCCCAACTCCTGTCCTTTTGGGGGTGCTACTTTTAAATTCTTTTGATCATTTTTCATGTGGAGTACATCTGTAAGCCTCTTCTTATTTTTCCCTCTTATTTGTCATACTTTTTCTTATTTAATCCAATTTCATATAATTTATTTCTGTGTTCTTAGAAATGCATGCTAGCGTAATAGAACTTCAGATAGACATTCTCTCTTTCTAGATTGAGAGGTTGGGAGGTAATATTAAAAGAAGTGGGCATGTCTTATGGTGGTCATTGAAAACCACATCCCAAAAGGTTACTATTATTTATCTGGGTGCCTCACCCTTACAATTGAGGAAACCTTATAAACTAGTGGTTTCCCACATAACTTGACCACCCGCTTTTCAGTGCCATTCAAATTGTATCATAGTTTATATATTTCTCACTATTTTTTAATTTTTAATTTTTTTTTATTTTCTGTGTATGCATGTATTATCTGCATGTAGGTAAGTGCACCCATGTTGTGCAATGCCCCTGGAGGACAGAAGAGGCCATCGGATCCCCTGGAACTGGAGTTACGGACAGTTGTTAGCTGTCATGTGGGTGCTGGGATTTGAACCCGGGTCTTTTGCAAGAACATCCAGTGTTCTTAACCACTGAGCCATCTCTCCAGCCTCATTTCTTACTCTTTAAAAAGTTGTTCTGGGGGTACACACCTTTAATCCCAGCACTCCAGAGGCAGAGGCAGGTGGACCTCTGTGAGTTTAAGGCCTGCCTGGTCTATATAGTGAGTTCCGGGCCAGCTGGGGCTACACAGAGACCCTGTCTCAAAAACAAAACAAAAATCCCAAAATAGAAACTTGTTCTGTATGTATTCAAAGCAGTACAACACTCAAATTTGTTTCAGGGATTTTAGCTGACCAGTAGGTATTGCAGAAGATTTTGGTAACAAGATATAAATTTCTAAATATAAATAATAATTAGAGGTTTAAAATATAGACTAAGAGATGAAAGAGTTTTAATTGCATGAAAAAAAAAGTTTGTTTCAATGGCAGCTAATGAGTGCTAGGATTAGAGCCAAATACCAACACATTATGAAAACCAGTAGAATTTCCTAGAAATAGTGACCACAGAAGACTTGGACATATTGTGTGTTCAGAAAGAGATGACAGCTGAACTAACTTCCCCTCCTGTCTCCTCTCTGCTCTCTCCAGGCACCTGATCCTCAAAATATAGTTTGAACAATGCGCCCCCTAGTGGTTTCAGTGTGGTATCACTGCCGATTTTTTACTTAATTCTACAAGTTGAGCTGATATAAGCTAATTCTCAATGGAAGATCTGTACTCATTTAGTCGCTGTGGTGGAGGTTAACTGTATAAAAATTCTAAATTCAAAGCTAGAAGATGTCTCGATGAGTGTGTCTCAGCACTTAAGAGACCCTAGAATTGGAGAGCTTCCAAAGGAATCCTGTCTCATTTGAACAGACAATAGAAATCAATATTAAATCAACTTAAATCAATTTTTAAGTGTGGCAGAGAGGATTTCTATGACACCCAAGTCTGTGTTCTCATTGATGGAGTTAGACATTGAGATCCCTTTGATGAAGACATTGAGTTCTTTTGCAAACACCTGTTCTCTGATTTTAAAACCAAATAGGTCACTTTATTTGTTACTCAAAACTGTTGATATTCAAGTGAATTAAGTCTATTTCAATTTGATGAGAAATAAGTATGGTTATAACTGATTGAAATATCCCTTCCTGTTGGGCATGGTGGTGTGTGCTTTTGATCCCAGAACTTGGGAGTCAGAGGCAGGTGGATCTCTGAGATCAAGGCTAGCCTGGTCTACCTAGCAAGTTCCAGGCCAACTGCTGTTACAGGGAGACCCTGCCTCAAAAAAAATAAAAAAAAAAAAACTTCCCTGTTTGATTGTTTTCAATTAAAAATGCTTATGACCATTAAGAGTATATAAGTATAGTATAAAAGAAACCTCCCATTACTTTTTCTGATAATATGTAATCCATCTTCAAACAACAAATATCAGTTGCTCATTATGAGTTAACATACATGTTTTCATGAATCTGGGTATATATATATATATATTTGTGTTCTAAGAAAAATTGAAATATCACCTAGTAGTCTGTAGCTTCACATTTTTCAACATATTTCAGACATTTTCCCATCTTATATCTTTTAAGTGGTAAGTATTAAGCTGAATATGTTTTTACCTGTGTCAGCTAGAGAGCGATGAATAGAATTAAATTCTTTTAGTGTTAACATACAAAGTTAAACAAAAGGATACCCCAAGTAGTGACTCTTAGCCTTTCAAGGTATTTTCAGGTCTTGTGAAGGACTTTGGATAGCCAGGTATGAGTTGAGAGTAGTTTTAATATCTGAAAATTGAACTAATAATCATCTGAACTTTATCCATCAGCTTTAGAGTTTCTAAGTATTTAAAATTATAATTCCTCAATAAATAACATAATTTAAGCAGATTATTTTGGATAGCTGCTACATTTTTCAACTCATAACAATTTAAGAAAAAAAGGGCCTTTTGTGATCTCAGGTTCACTTTGGCATTTAGTTATGTGTATGTCCCAGTCAGAGTTAGTTTCACATTTTCTTAGTTCTTCTTAAGACAGGCCATAAAAAGTCAGTCATGATCCTGTATTCATGTTGTATCTTATACTCTGAATTTCTTGAATGAGATGGTAACTCTTCTGACCACAATTTCTTTTTTGTAGTCTATGAGTTGAGTTTGAGTTTAAAGACCACTAGAGGGTGCATCTTTCTTTCTTTTTCTTTCTTTCTTTCTTTCTTTCTTTCTTTCTTTCTTTCTTTCTCTCTCTCTCTTTCTTTCTCTTTCTTTCTCTCTTTTTTTTTCTTTTTAACTTGAAACAAGTTTAAGTTTATAATTTTGTTTTCGTAACTGTGTTAGCAACCCTCAAATCAAATTTCTTAAGATTCTTAAACCAAGACATCAGGAGGCTATCATGTAAACACATAGCTCATTGATAAAAAGCAGCTCTCTGGCTATTAGAACAGTGGTATTGATAATGAATGCTGTAATGGGGGTGGAGATGGTTATGGAAGCTTCATGGATGTGGCACTGCTGGACTAACTGAGGTGACAGTTTTGTTTCAGGACCCGTTTAGACCACTGAAACTTAGGACCCTATTTTGTGTGGTGATGGGGTAGGGTGAAGGTATGAAATGATAAAGCAGACTCACTGACTTTGGTTGATCCAAGGGGCCCCAAGAAATGTATGTCTTCCAAATAGTCAACTTCCCATGGAGAAGGCAGTGGAAAAACAAAAACAAAAACCAGCCAAAAAGCTGTTAGGTGCCTCTGGTGCCTTTTTCTCCAACAAGTACTTTCTATTGCCTGCTGTCTGTGGGTGGAGGAGGAGGAGAGGGAGGACAGATTAGAGATGGCATCTCACTAGGAAGAGAAATAATTTCCAAATAGCCACTTGCTAGAGCCTTTCCATTGTAAGATGAATCTGTTTGGCTTGCTTTGAAGTTCATTCTTTTTGGATCTTACTCAGAAGAGTCTTGTCATAGTTTCCATGCCACCTTTCATTGCAATAATGCAGAAACCTTTGTGAAAATATAAGATATAGGGCTCACCTCCCAAGACTTTGATCCAGTAGGTCTTGAATGGGATCTGCTTGTGATCCATGAGGTTGCTGATACATCCTTAACCTTGGAGGAGTCCTTCTGATCCCTGGCAGCATGTAGAAACCACCACAGTCCCTTGTAAGCATCACAGCTTCTACCCTACCCCTAAGATTGTAATTAGTTGGAAGAGATTAGAACACTTTAGAACGATAATATGTGCTCATATACCCTGGCTGCAGTTGTTCATAATTTAGTAAGAAATGCCCAAGTCAGATCTTGGTTTCCTTCCACAGAAACCATTCTTAGTAATATTTTTTAAGATTATATTTTGTTATACTAGCTCTTCCTAATTCTCCAGTAGAGCAAATTCTCTTTGCTTGGTTGTCTAAAATTCTGTTGTGTTCTCAGGATTTCCTGGTGTGTACTCTTTGCCCTGGTGGCCACCAGGGGGCAGGTATAGCCAGTCAAATACTGTGGAAATGATTCTCTGAGGATGTATGATATAACTGGTAGAAAAGGACAAAGCAGTGATCAGAAAAGGAAAAACGAAACTCTGAAATATTGTGACTTTAACTTGTCAGCCATCCCCGCGTACTTTTGCTGTTGCCCTAGGGTTGTTTTCTAGGAAGGTTGCAGGTGAGTGGTCTGTTCCATGGGATGTAGTATGATGTTTGAAGTCAGCCCATAAGTCAGATAGAGGAATGGAGGCTGAGAACCTGGTTTGACTACTGACAACAAAGTGGTCTCTCCCCACTTGAGTGGGAGTAACCCATCACAAATACCACCATGTGCTTCTTCCGGTGGAAGCAAGTTCTTTCGAGGGATGGGATATTTGGGGCTTTTAACATAACACTCTGGCCCTGTGCTGTGGCTCTGCAGGCTTCAGATTCCCTCCCAGGTTCCCAGGCAGCAGCTGAGCAGGGCCCTCCTCAGGCCAGCCACCCTGGCTCTATGGTCTCCGTTTTGCTTTTCTAGTTCTTGAACCTCCTTTTAGCTTGTTGCTTATATTAAATTCTCTTCATTATAATAAATGTAGTTTCTGTGTTTCACATAGAAGTTTTTTACATTAAAGTTTTAGCTCATCCCAGTTCTGTTCTCTTGTAGGAAATATCTATTTCTATTTCAGGCTCTTAAGGACTCTCTGCATGTAATAACTTTCTAACTAGATATTTTTTCCCTATGTTCTTTCGTTGTTGGATTCATAATTGGAATTGTCACCAGAGAACAGGAAGGACAGCCCTGTTGGAATACTAATCAATTAATAGAGTTTTCTGGGCATGACTTGAAATGGCCAATTAATTTCTAATAATAATTTACAATCTGAATTTGGAACAGAAATTTAGGTGGATTGTGCTCCTTAGGCTATGTTTTTAAATATGTCACTTATGCTTGTAAAGTGTGTCCTTACAGAAAACAGGCTAGCTGTCTAGGTGTGCCCTGTCCAGGGAACATGTGGAACAGCCACACTGGGATGTTTACAAATGTCACAAAGAGTGGATTCTGAAGTGAACACGAAGGGATGCAAGCATGGTTTTTTTTTTTCTGGAAAAATTAAAATAAAGCAAATAAAAAATAGTACCGGAAGCAGCTGCTCCACAGCTGAGTTATCTCAGGTGCACACTTCCTTTTGTTGTCGATGTACCACACAGTCACTCACGAGCAGTGTGCAGTCTGCTTGCTTTTAGGACACACGCAGAGTTGCACAACCATCACCTGGCATACACTTTGGCATGTACAGTGCTTTACTCTGGCTGCATGTTGTATCTTTTGCTACCCACAAAGGATGAGATTTGTCCAGTCATCTCAGTAAACTGTTTGAACTGTATGTTGATATTGAACTATTTTGCTTCACTCACTATGTAAAACTGAGTGGTCCAGTTAACGGTTGTTGTTCCGCACTACTGTAAATCCACAATGTGTATCTCAGAACCTTTTCAGATGGTTGTGTTCCTTGATAAAATATGACCTGACCTGTCTCAGAGTGTTCTGCCCCTGTCAGCCAACACCAGACTGACTTTGTGTGTGTGTGTGTGTGTGTGTGTGTGTGTGTGTGTGTGTGTATTTTCCTTCCTTCTTCTGTTTTAAGGATCAGAGAAGGCAGAGGCTGGAAGAATATGCATGGAACCAGATACCTATAGAAATTAACTTCCTGAGAATTTTCCTTTTTTGGTAATTTCCATGTAGGGTCCCCAGCATCCTCTGGCTCTGTGGGCATAAGGGTCCCAAGTTTCTCTATTTGCTCCTGTTTCATCTCTCTTGGCTTGAGAAGGTGTGACTTCCTTTTCCCAACACTTCCTCTTGTCTCTGGTATTGCTTGTCCACATCCTTCTAGGAAAGGTGTTATTCTGAGAAACTTGCCTCCTCATTCCATATACCTACCTAGGAATCACTGTTTGTACCCACAGCTTTGACAGGCCAATTCTGTCACTCTACACTTCTCTGTTGACTCTGGAGTTTTTCTTCTCTGTAATTATGAGCATATTGACAATTGTTCAAGTAATATTTGCTGTTGGTACTTTACATGGTGGTATACTAACTGCTCCCATGTGATTTGGAGAATGGCTTGGATCACTTAAACATCTATCACCTTGTTTCCTTAGGACAGCTAGCACTCAAATGTTACAGGTTAGCAGACCACCCAACCCCCATTTATTTGTCATGAGAGATGGAGGCCCTTTTTGTAGAAGGGTGAGTTCTGCTGTTTGTCTCACCAATCTCTTCTGTCCCTGGAACCACTGCATGAGGAGCTGGATTCTTGAGCAGGAAGCCTTTGACTGCCACCTATCTCAGTGACTGTGAGGAGGTGTTCCAGCCTTAAGGGTTTTTCTTCATTTATTGAAGGATGCTTTAATAATGCCTGCCTCCAAGAGTGCCTGTGAGGATTAAGACCTGGAGGCCAGTCATAGTGGTGCATGCCTTTAATCTCAGCACTCAGGAGGCAGAAGCGAGCAGATCTCTGTGAGATTTGGTCCAGCCTGGTCTATATAGCCACTTTAAAAAAAAAAAAGAAAAAGAAAGAAAGAAAAGAAAAGATATGAAAGAGCTGTGTGCACAGTGAAGGTAGGCCCTGGTTAGACACATTCCATACTCATGCAGGAGGCTTTGCTTCTACAGGCTGTGGAGGCATCCTGGTGTTGATTGCCAAGGCTGAGCTTATACAGCTCATCAGAGCTCAGCCTCTTTTCTGACAGAACTAGTGTTCTATAAGTTGACCCTCCCACCAGGAATGGTGGCTCATGTTTTTAGTCCCCACACTCGGGAGGCAGAGACAGACAGATCTTTGTGAGTTCAAGGCCAGCCTGGTCTACATAGTGAGTTTTAGGCCTGCTGGTGCTACAGGGAGACCCTGTCTCAAAAAGACCACACACACACACAAAAGTTGACCATCCCTAATTCCCAAATCTGAATCTGTAATGCTCTAAAAGTAACCTTGAGTGTTGACAGAATATCTCAGTGGTAAATTCTGCACAATGAAACTTTACTTCATATACAAATTAATTAAATATGAATCAGAATGAATTTTGTGTTTATTAGAGGGTCCTGTCTCCAAGATATGTTATTTATGTACAGATATTACAAAAGTCCAAAAATATGTTAAATCAGAAGCACTGTGACGGACCAGCTCAGCTTGGAGATGGCGTGGCAAAGCACTTATGACCCCACATATTTCAAATAAAGGATATACAGCCTATGTGGTAAGCAGTTTGTCATGTTGTTTGCTGTGAGCTAGGTTGAGGTGAGGAAGGGAATTTCAGACTTGATCTTGGCCTTAATTTGAAGCCCTTTGAGTGGTGAAATGGCTTTTCTCTATATGGAGCTAATTTATAATTTTTATTTCTTTTCAAACAAGACCTTCTAAAATGACAAAATGCTCTAATGAAAGTTTCTATTAGAGTTTGAAAACATTCATGAAAGGGGCTAGGGAGATGGCTCAGTGGTTAAGAACACTGCTCTTGCAGAGGGCTCGGACTCAATTCCCAGCACTCACATGGTGGCTAACAACTGTCCATAACTCCAGTTCCAGGGTATCTGATGCCTTCTGACCTCCTCGGGCATTGCACGACACAGGTGCACTTATATACACGCAGGCAATACACTCACTGATATATATACAATA
>NW_008338118.1:6840298-6841086 GCF_000622305.1 Nannospalax galili | reverse complement strand
TCAATAACAGTTTTCAGATCAAAGATACATCTCTTTCAAAAGTGGCTATAACATTTTTAGGTTCACTTTCGAATTAATACAGTTATACAATATTGAACTCAGTACAAACCCTGTAAGATATGAAATTGAATGAGTTTTAACCCTTTAAAGAAGATCTCCAGTTCATTTTAAAATATGCTGTTTCCTACATTTTTAATGGTACTGACGCTTAGATGTTTGCACATGTGTCTTTAATCTGTGTGTCTGATGATTACTAGTCACAGTCAGTTACACTCAGATCCTTAGTACCTGAGTATGGATATAAAGTAATCAGGTAGATTTCATTGGTAATGTTTATCACCTCTATGATTTAACATGAAGTAAATTTTTATGCTTCCTCCTCAAATAATGTCTTTTTTAAAAAATTTGTTGATTTTTCTATGTGTATATCATACAGGATATCCCACACAGTCTTATTCATCTGTATACCCACTTCTGAAATGGCACCCTCCCATAGCCTACCCCTTCCCACACACTGGAGCCTACATACTCTGTCATCCCTGTTACTGTCCTCTATGTTGTTGACACCCCCCAGCCATTCTCCAATGCTTGCCCATATGCAGAATCTAGTCAGCCTATCTAGAGACCCTTGTTTTAGGAAGATCAGCTGTTCCTCATCTACCAGCAATCAGTTGTCAATATTCCTTTAGATAAGATTGGGGTCTGCTGTTCATTTTCCCAGTTCTATAGTGGGTTATTGTCTGGGAGTCTATTGTGCCACCTTGGTCAGTAACTCAAAGGAAGGTGTT
>NW_008338118.1:6837980-6840103 GCF_000622305.1 Nannospalax galili | reverse complement strand
GCCTGCTTTCTTATGCAACACAGGCCCACCTGCCCAGGGGTGGCACCACCCACAG
Source organism: Nannospalax galili (assembly GCF_000622305.1). NCBI lineage: Eukaryota > Metazoa > Chordata > Mammalia > Rodentia > Spalacidae > Nannospalax > Nannospalax galili. Next base: position 6,840,048 of record NW_008338118.1, on the reverse strand, counting down.
TGGTCTGGGCCCTCCCACATCACTCATCAAGAAGATGCCCCTCAGACATGGCCACAGGCCAGTCCAATAGAGGCAATTCCCCAACTGAGGCTCCCTCAAACCAGGTGTGTCAAGTTGAAACTAAAGCTATCCAGCACAATTGACCCCTTGTCACCTTGACACACAAACATCACTATTAAACCATAAACTTTACAATTTTTGTCTCCAAGATAAGATGTTAATATCACAACATAGGACAGTACAACCTTAAAAACCACATAATCCTTAAAAAATCCAAACACTTAAAAGTTCATAGTCTCTTAAAAGTCTCTTTACTGTGGGCCCTGTAAAATCCAAAACAAGTACTGTCTTATTTCAAAGGGAAGAATAGGGCACGCCTAAGCAAAATCAAAGTCCAGCAAAGTAGCTCAAGGCTGGACATCTGGGATTCACTCACGATCTTCTGGCCTCCAAAGGGTTCTGGCAACTCCACTTCTATGACTCTGCCATCCACAGCACACACAGCTCATCTCACAGACCCAGGCCAGCTCCATTCCACAACTACTGCTGTCCTTGGTGGTTGTCCCATGGTCCTGGCATCTCCAAAAACCTGGGGTCTCCACTGAAACTGAGCCTACACCTTCACCAATGGCTTCTTCTTGCCTCTCCTAGTGCAAAGCCTCAGATTCTCTCCATGACCCCTTCAATCCTGGGGTCTTAACTGCAACTGAAGCTGCACTTTCACCTATGGCCTTTCCTGGCCTCTCAGAGTGGCAAGCTTCAGCTGCTCTCTATGACCCCTTCACACTTTCAACACCAGAACCATGCAGGAGACTCTTACACATTACCAAGTCCTGCTTCCAGCTTGAGATAGAGGCTCAGGTCCCCTCTGTGTGCTGACCCTGAGGATATACCTCCCAGAAGATTCCACCACAGTGAGCTGGTCTCTTCTTACTTAACAGCTGATTTTTCAGCCCCAGCTAACCAGCATCTGTTGTCCCAGTAAAGCAAAGGTTTCACTTCAGGTTCTGGTCTCTTCTTAAACACAGCTGATTCTTCAGCTCCAGCCGACCAGAACCCACAGATTCTCAGTCCACAGATTCGCAATCCAAAAATCTCACACGAACAGCCCTGATAGTCTCTGCTTCCCTTTGAAGCTTCACAAGCCAGGCCTCCATTGTCTACAACTCTTTCAGCATAATTGTTCCAAGCTCCACAGCAACAAACTCTGAGCACGCAATGGCTTTTCCAGTGCAAAGTTCTAAACACATCCACAGTCCTCTCAAAAACACCAAGGTCAGTTTGACACAGCAATACCCCCACTCCTGGTACCATAATCTGTATTAGTCAGGGTTCTCCAAAGAAACAGAACCGGTAGAATGAATATATATGTACAGAGATTTATCAGCTTAGCTCACAGGATAGAGTCTGAGTAGTCCAACAATTGCTGCATCGTGCTGGAGAGGCTGAGAATCCGTAGTCGCTCAGTCCACGAGGCTGGATGTCTCAGTAGTCCCAATCTGGTGCTGAAGGTCTGATGAATTCCAAAAGATCAGCTACTCTTCAGTCTACAGCGGCAAGACGAACTCACCAGCGAGAGAGAAGGCAAGCAGCAAGAAGTCCCACGTTCTCCTCTGCCTTGGCCTTTTATGTGGGCTGTCATCAGAAGGTAACACCCACATTTAGGGTGAGTCTTCCAGCTTCAGATGACCCAATCAAGAAGATCTCTCTCATTTCAATTAATCCCAGATCCAGTGAAGTTGACACCCAGGATCAGCCATCACAGAACGTAACACCTGTCTGGCGTTGTTTCTTGTTAAGTAGCCTTTAGCTACACATATGAACTCTTAAAAATTATACTGACCCATTAATCTTTGGTTATACTTTCCTTTTGGGTGTTTAAGACCCTACATTTGGCCCAAATAAAACAATTTATTTTTACTCTTCAAGTTGTTTGAGGATCTGTTCCTCAGGGGTAACATGGGCTTGGGAGGAGCCCCTGGCTCCTTTCTTTTACCAGTTCCTTCTATGTGAAGATAAGTCAAAGGTCCTGCTCGACCATGGCTGGCTTTGCTTGGAAGCATGGAGG
>NW_008338118.1:6837157-6837865 GCF_000622305.1 Nannospalax galili | reverse complement strand
AGTTACAGGACATTTTAAGAGATGCTCATAGTCCCCTGGAACTTAGTCGACATAGGAGGGCAAGGAGCAAAAACTGTCCTTTATGTCCCCCTGACCAAATTAGTATAAACCTCAAAGAATGGCTATTAAACATCAAAGAATGTTAGTTCCACCAGTCTGGTACATTTAATTACCATATGCCATGTAGATAGAGCTTGGGCAAAGACCAAATGCTCTCAGATAAACCTTGCCTAGGCATATATTACATTCTTTGATCTGGTTGTATGTATAATTTGTCAGTAGGTTGTTGGCCTAATGTGGTTCCCTCTGGTTTTCTAAAACTAGCTAGGCATTGTTTATTTCTCACATTGTCTAACCCTTCCACCATGGTTTCCCCATTTAAGGTGCCTCTGTTTTTTCCATTTTTCCTTTAATAATACCCTTCTCCTATGTCCCACCTCTCTTGAGCTCCTTCTTTCCCTTTATCCCCAAGGTTCCTTGTATACCCTTCCCTCCCTCCTCCCCTTAAAATAACCCCATTATTGTCCAAACCTCCCTTGTTAACACCTGTTTCCTACTGTTCTTCTCTTTCAGGTTATTTCTTTTCCTTTACCTCCATGTTTCCTTTCCATTATCCTAGTTCCTGTAGTTATGTCTGGATACATACTCACTTATCAGGGTTTGGTTCTAGGATCCACATATGAGGGAGAACATATGTTGATTTTTTTT
>NW_008338118.1:6835735-6836209 GCF_000622305.1 Nannospalax galili | reverse complement strand
TTGTGTGCCAGTACCATGTTGTTTTTATGACTATAGCTCTGTAATACAGCTTAAAATCTGGTATAGTAATCCCCCCCCCCAGCATTGCTCTTAGTGCTCAGGGTTGATTTGACTATCTGAGGTGATTTTTGCTTCCATATGCATCTTAGGATGGTTTTTTCCAATTTTTTGAAAAATGTCATGGGGATTTTGATTGGCATTGCATTGAATCTATAAATGGCTTTTGGTAGGATGGTCATTTTCACAATATCAGTTCTTCCAAACCGTGAACATGGGAGGTCCTTCCATCTTCTGATTTCTGCCTCAATCTCTTTAAAGATTTAAAATTTTCATTGTAGAGGTCTTTAATGTCTTTGGTCAGGGTTATTCGGAGATATTTTTTTTCCAGCTATTGTGAAGGGGAGTGTTTCCATGTACTCTTTCTCTGATTGCTTATTATTATTATATAGAAAGGCTACAGACTTTTGTAGGTAA
>NW_008338118.1:6814320-6834474 GCF_000622305.1 Nannospalax galili | reverse complement strand
GTCTTTTTGAGACAGTGTCTCCCTGTAGCCCCAGCTGTCCTGGAACTCACTGTGTAGACCAGGTTGGCCTTGAACTCACAGAGATCCACCTGCATCTGTTTCCCAAGTTCTGGGATTAAAGGTGTGCGCACCATGCCCGGCATTCTGATTTTTTAATGTAGGCACTTAGAGCTATAAACTTCCCTCTAAGGACCGCTTTCAGCATGTCCCAGGGTTTTGTTGTGTTATATTGTCCTTTTCACTTAGTTTCAGGAATACTTTTCTTTCTTTCTTAATTTCTCTTTTGACCCATTGATCATTCAGGAGTGTGTTGTTTAATCTCCATATGTTCATGTGTTGACTAGGGATTCTTCCGGTGTTGATTTTAAGTTTTATTGCATTGTGGTCTAATAGAATGCGTGGAATTATTTCAATCTTTTTGTATTTCTTAAGCTTTGTTTTGTGCCCCAGTATGTGTTTGATTTTGGAGAAGGTTCCATGGGGCGCTGAATAGAAAGTATGTCCTTTGGTGCTTGGGTGGAATACTTGGTAGGTGTCTATTAGGTCCTTTTGATATATGGTATTGTTTAATTCAGATGTCTCTCTGTTAACTTTTTGCCCTGTTGACCTATGTCGTGGAGACAGTGGGGTATTGAAGTCCTCTACTATTAACGAGTTGCAATTAATCTAGGTCTTAAAGTCCTGTCGTATTGTTTTTATGAAGTTGGGTGCACCAGAGTTTTGTGAATATATGTTCATGATTTTAATATCTTCTTGGTTTATTGTTCCTTTGATCAGAATGAAGTGACCCTCTTTACCTCTCCTGATTAGTTTTAAAGTCTATTTTGTCAGATATTAGAATTGCAATGCCTGCTTTTTTCTTAGTACCATTCACTTGGTATATTTTTTTCCATCCTTCCACCTTAAGATAGTACCTGTCCTTGAAAATGAGATGAGTTTCTTGAAGACAACAAAAAGATGGGTTTCGTTTCTTAATCCTTTCACCTAGTTTGTGTCTTTTGACTGGGGATTTCAGTCCATTAATATTTAAAGTTATTAATGAAAAATGCATATTGAATCCTGTCATTTTTATTTCTGTTTACATTCTTGATATAGCTGTACTTTTCCACAGTTATGCCTTCATTGAATTTCTTTCCACAACCCCTTGGGCATAGTCATTCCTTCCTTCAGCTCTTTGTATTGCTTTCCAGAACTCTCTGAAGGGCTGGTTTTGTGGACATGAATTCCTTCAGCCTGTTTATGTCATGAAAGATTTTTCTTTCCCCTTCAACTATAATAGACATTTTGGGTGGGTATAGTAATCTGGATTGGCATCTGTGGTCATTTAAAACTGCAGTACTTTGGCCCAGGCTCTTCCTGGCTTTCATAATTTGCATTGAAAAGCCAGCTGTAATCCTAATGGGTTTTCTTTTGTGTGACTTGTTTTTCTTTTGCAGCTTTCAGTATTTTCTCTTTGTTTTATACGTTTAGTGTTTTTACTGCAATGTGTCTTGGAGAGTTTCTTTTCTGGTCCTGTCTGTTTGGTGTTCTATATGTTTCTTGTATTTGTATGGACATGTCTTTCTTTAATTTTCGGAAATTTTCTTCTATGATTCTGTTGAGGATCTGGTCCATACCATTATCTTGGGATTCTTCTCCTTCCTGTATGTCTATGTTTCATAAGTTTGGTCTTTGTATGGTTTCACACAATTCCTGAATACTCCATTCTTGTCATTTCTTAAATTTTTCATAATCTTTGCTTGTGTGGTCTAGTTCGTCTACTTTATCTTCCAGTCTTGATACTCTGTTTTCCATTTCATTCATCCTATTGGTGAGGCTTTCTCCTGTCGTTTCTAATTGGCTTACTGAGTGTTTCACTTCCTTTTTCATTTCGGCCTGAGTATTCTTCAATATTTCTAATTCTTATGAATGCATTCAGAAGTTTATTCCTATCTTCTTTCAGTTCTTTCATTTCTTTGTGTGTCTGTAAGTTCACAGAATTCTTTAAACATGTGTATAATTCTTCTTTTGAATTCCATGATCTGTGTTATATCCAGGGAATTCTCAATGTACTCCTCTACAGGATCACTGGTAGTTGGTAGGGGTATATCATTGGGTTTTTCATGTAATGTTTCTGCTGTGATTTTGACATGTGGATTTCTTTTGTAGTTTCTAATTCTTTTGTGAGACTCAGCGCTTCAAGTTTAGGTCTGCCTTCTTTTTGTGAACTTTATGTGTCTTTGTGGTTTACTTTTTGGGCATGAAAAGCTGGTTTGTCTAAGCTTCCCATTCTCTCTTTTGATTTTATATTGGAGTGGCCAGATTGCTTTTGTCTTCAGGAGTTCCTACAGAGCCCCAAGCCAGATGAGGCTCAGATGCTTTCAGGCTTTCTCCTAAGGTCTGGATCCCTCCAGGAAAGATACTGTCCTCAGGAATTTGGGGGTTGGACTGGCCTGGGAGCTGGGCTCAGGAAAGATGCTGGTCTCAGGCAGCTGGTGGCGGTTTTATATTGGAGTGGCCAGATTGCTTTTGTCTTCAGGAGTTCCTACAGAGCCCCAAGCCAGATGAGGCTCAGATGCTTTCAGGCTTTCTCCTAAGGTCTGGATCCCTCCAGGAAAGATACTGTCCTCAGGAATTTGGGGGTTGGACTGGCCTGGGAGCTGGGCTCAGGAAAGATGCTGGTCTCAGGCAGCTGGTGGCGGTGCCACCAAGAGGTGCAAAGGGAGATGGTGGCGGGAAGAGGCCCCAAGGGCTTCTAGGGTCTGCACAGAGAAACTAGGTTGGTCTGGATGTAAAGGATCAGGAAGCCAAGAGGTCAGCCCTGGTGTCCAGGAAAGAGGCTAGGTGGTTGTGCAGCCCAGGGAAGCAGAGGGAGGTGATGGCGGGACCAGGTCCCGAGGGCTCCTGGGATCCAGGAGAAGGAACTGGTTGGCTGTGCTCTGCTCTGCTTTTCTTTTCTTTTTTCTTTTCTTTTCTTTTCTTTTCCTTTTTTTAGGGGGGAGGAGGGGTCTTTTTGAGACAGGGTCTCCCTGTGGTCCTAGCTGGCTTGCAACTGGCTATGTAGACAAGGCCTCAATCTCACACCTGCCTCTGCCTCACCAGTGCTGGGATTAAAGGTGTGAGCCACCATGCTTGGCTTACAGTTTCATATTTGAGGAGTAAATCCATGATGTGATCTGTTCTGTAGCTTTGATCTTTCTATTTTCATTTTTTTCTTTTAAAAAAATGAGTATATAAAAGTCTAAAGAAGTGTGTGCTTGCTGATAAAAACTCAATAAAATCTTGTAACTAGTGAAAAAAGGGAACATTTCCTCCCTCCTTTTCCACCACTCCCATTCTCAAGGGGTGGTGACAGCAAAAGTTTTTTGTGCTGATGGTGTCCAAGTTTTCGGTTTCAGTCCCTAGGTCCCTCTTGAGTTTCACAATCCAATCTCTAACTGTTGAGCGCAGATGCTGATTTATCGCCGTTTATATTTTTCCATAGCATTGTTTTTATTCACATATTTAAGCCACTTGAAATTCTTTGGATTGTGGCAGATGGGAAACCAACCCTAAGTCAATCAACTCATTAATCTTTCAGTCTACACCATTGTATTTACATGTCTCTCCTGCTGCCCCCTCAAATTAAACTTCTTATTCTTCCTCCAGCCCCATTTTCTGTGCTGTAGATCTGTGTGATCCGATTTTCCTATCTTTGTTTGAGCCTTCATCCTCACCCCCTATCTAATCAGGCCCTTTTGGTTTCGAGTGGTCGCCTCAGAACGGTCACACTGCTGCTGTTGGAGTTCAGGCCGCTTCTCTTCTGACTTGAACAGTTAACATGGCCTCTGCTTCCCACTCCACTCTGCTGAGACTCACCTTCCTAAACCTAAGTGTCGTCATGGCCCTTCATTAAATGACCACAAGCACATTTTATCCTAATACAATTTAAACTCTGAACACATCTGTCTCTGAACTATTCCCTGACTTTGGATTTTGTATTCTTCCTATGTTTACCATCTCTCTTCTTATTCAAGGTGCTGTTCATACATTGCAGTATTTCTGTGACATCCTTATTCTCAGGAGTGAAGAGATTCCCATTTCCCACCCCCCCCAACCTTCCATTCCCGTTTTCCTGGTTATTGTTTGTTCTCATTTCTCAGTATATAACAAGTGGTCCTTTTCCTTTGTGTCAGGATTGTAGTTTAGAGCCACTGCCTGAATAGATTTGAAGTTTTTGGAAAGACTGTGTTACAAATATTTTTATGCCATTTAATTGGTGCATCATAAGTTCTCAGTTAAATATTCTGTATTTTTCTTGAGGCTTTGACTTGTGAACCTTTAAAGTGAGCCTGTAATTTTCATATTTAGATAAGGCTGATGCAAAACTTACCTCTGAACGCTCCAGTGTTCTCTCCAGTGGAAGTCTGTAATTGGTGATTTAAGTAGTTCATGTCAATTGCTTATCAGTCAGCCTGAGGCCTAGGAGGCTCTGAAATTGTATTAAATTTTAGTTTCTAAACCTAAAGCATGGTGTACTTTTTTGGCATTTCAATACTTTTAAAGTATTGAAAATATTCTCTTATTAGGAATTTTTATGTTTACCCTTCCTTCTATCTTTTAATCATATAAATATCTATGGGATCATTCTAACTAAGCTGTTTTGAACACAAAATTTTAACTTCTAAACATTTTTTTAGAGTTTCAAAAGTTAAAATCTTAACTTTTTTCTTTTCTTTTCTTTGGTCTTTTTGAGACAGGGTCTCCCTGTAGCCCTAGCTGGCCTGGCACTCACTATGTAGACCACCAGGCTGGCTTTGAACCCACAGAAATCTTCCTGCCTCTGCCTCCCAGTGCTGGGATTAAAGGCATGCACCACCATGTCTGGCTAAAATTTTAACTTTTAAAACGTTGTGTTGAACACACTGATTTAACTTTCTGGATTTTTGTTTATTCTTTGAGAAATAGGTAGTTTGAAATCTTTTTATTCATTTGAAATTTTCATGTTAGTGTACAGTGTACCTTGATTATACTCATCCCTCCCCCCATCCCCCAGCTCCTTCAGGACACTCCCATCACATATCCCTCCCAATTTCATGACTTCCTTTTATAATTAATTAATTATTTTTAGCCCACAGAGTCCAATCAGTGCTGCCCATACATATGTGCATGGGTGTAGGGTCACCCACTGGGATGTGGGCAACCTAACGGGAGCCATACTCATAAAGAAAAGTGATTCTCCCTCCCCCAGCAACTGCTAATAGCATCTCAGCTAGGAGTGGGGCCTGGGAGTCCCTCCACGGTCCACAATGGGATTTTTAATGGACTTGATCTTGTGTAGATCTTATGCCGATGACCACAGCTGCTGTGATTTCAAGTGTGCTATGTCATGTTCAGAGGACAGAATTTCACAGCATTCCTTCCCATCCTCTGGCTCTTATATTCTTTCCATTCCCCCTTCTGTGACATTCCCAGATTCCCAGAGGAGCCAGTAAGGTACTAGTGTGTGTGTGTGTGTGTGTGTGTGTGTGTGTGTGTGTGTGTTATGTAGACGTCCCATATATGGCTGAGCACTCACAGTTTATTCTTAGCACTTTGGACAGTAATGGGTTTCTTCATTAACCATTACTCACTGCAGTAAGAATCTTTTCTGATGGGGCTGGAGAGATGGCTCAACAGTTAAGAACACTGAATGTTCTTGCAAAGGACCCAGGTTTGAATCCCAGCGCCCACATAGCAGCTTACGGCTGTCCATAACTCCAGTTCCAGGGAATCTGACGCCCTCTTCTGACCTCCATGGGTATTGCATGATATGGGTGCACTTCCGTACATGCAGGCAATACACACATACACATAAAATAATAAATAAAATATTTTTTAAAAAATCAATTACAAAAAAAAATCTTTTCTGATAAAGGTTGGGAACAACCCAGATCCACGGATATATACATAAATATTTAAATGGTGGTTTGACAACATGACTTGACCATTTGAATATTTAAAGAAGCCTTATGAATTCACTTATTAGTAAATGGTGCTGCTTCCAGAAGATAAGGGTTATTAAGTGAAAAATCTGAGTGCCAGGCACAGGTTATTTCCTATGAGTATTGGTCAGAGAGACCCAAGAAGGACCCAAAATTGTATAAGATATTGCCTTTGCTCTTGTTTGCCTGCTGTATCCAGATCGTAAAACCCTGTTGCTGAAGACACCACACAGTTGGGTTAAAGGACACAGAGAAATTAATCTTGAACTAATTAGGGAACTCTTGCTAGCTAGTTTTTATATTCTGTGCTGAACTCTGCATGCTACAATACCAGTGTGCCTGGCAAGATGTGTCCACTGGTGCAGAAGTGGCAAGACTGTTTATTGGGGTAACCAACTTCTCCACAGGAGGGAATTCATGCCTGGTACTGTAAACATGGTAGTGGTTTCTTTTTGTTGTTGTTGTTTTTGTTTTATTTTGTTTTTTTTTTTTTAATGGTGAAAGGACAGTTTACTATTTTCATGAGGAGATAATGAAGGCATTTTACTGTATGGAGCCATTACCCCATGATAACAAGATATATGATCATTGGAAGGCTGAGTTGGCTCCCAAGTGACTTGTCCTGTCTCCTGAATTATACCCAGGCTAATACTGGAGATAAAGACCTAAGGAAAAATTGTCCCATCTCTCCCTGGTGCTCGGTATTTACAACTGCCCCTCCTTTTTGGGGGAATGAGAGTCAGTGGCTGAGAAAGGAGCGTGTAGCCTTCCCTGTCCCTCTCTTATGCCATCTCCTACCTCCCAGCATATGCCATCTCCTACCTCCCAGCAGCACAAACACATCAATCCCCTGTAAGGTGATGGCTTTACACACTTGTTTGAGAAGGAGTGCTTTGATTTATTGCTGACCCATAAGTGCCGGTTGAAGCTCCTAGAACATTGTGATGACTTTTGTGTAATAAGGACCATTATGTCCAAACAGGTGGCCCGGATAGGTTTGGATTCCTGGTTCTGTTTTGTTTTACATATGCTCAGTCCCAGCCTAACTATGTGCTAGACAGCATCACTGTAGACAGTTGTGGGGCACTTTCTGAAATGTGGTGCCATTTTGTTGCCACCTTTGGTCCTAAGTCTTTAGGTAAAGATGATTCGTATAACTCATTTGAATCAAACCCCAAGGAACTGATTTAAATTAGGCTGTCTCTAATTTTTGGCTCACACAACTTTGTATCCCTTAGAAATGTGAGATTCACTGGAGTTCAAGGGAAAGTTGCTTTCTTGTCCTTTTAGGATTGATCTTTCATTTCACCTTGGCTTACTTGTTATTCTCTAGTATTTAAAATTTGCTATTGGAATTTATTTTGTTTATGCTTATTTGGCTCAGGAAGAGTGTTTCCCAAGTTGCTTAAATTTCTTTTGCTTTTTCATTGTTGAGAATTGTTCCAAACTTCCAAAGGAAAAACAGTACTCTCTTTTCCTCCCCCTTCCTCTATTTTGTCCTCCCCCCTTCCCACTTCCTGCCCCTGCCCATATGTTTCTGGCCAAAAACTTAAAAATCACTTCTGATCACTTCTGGCTCCCATGACTTTTTTTCCTGTAAGTTTAACAGAACTTTTATTTATACTTATAAAATATTGTTTGTTTATATCTAGTTCTTGGTGTGAAATCCATGTTTAAGAAAAGTAATATGTTTTGGATATAGTTTCTCTTGAACTTGTTGGACTTTGACTAACCCTTGTTTGAAGATAGTTGTGCATACATGCCTATGGTTGTATGTGTGCATGTGTAGATACCAGTTTCTGGAGTGGTTTCTCTATTGTAAAATATGAAAGAAAAGAAAAATAAAGGAAAGTCCCTGTTGTAAGAGGACAAAGGAATGCTCCCTTAGGCAGGGCTGGAAGTGTGTGTTTCAGTTAAAATAACAGATCAGCAGAGGCCTTTTCAGCTCTGTATCAAGGTGAATTTTCCTTCATCCTGGGCTCTGCACACAGTTCCCCTGGACTCCTTCCCAGGAAGGCCCCTGTGTAAAGCCCTATTAACGCAAAGTCATCGTGAAGTCATTTCATTTCCATAACACTGTCTTCTGGCCCCTGTGAAATGCACCACAGCTATTGTTTGTGCTTTGAGTCTTAATATTACTAAAACAAGAAATTAAAAGTGAACATGCAATTTTCATGTATGTTTGAACTGTGATGCAGAGTAAAGATAAAAAGTGAAAATTCTCTTCTGTATGGTAAAGCAATCAGGGAAAAGAAATTTGGTTTTCGTCAGAAAGAGTCAGATGGGAGGAAGGACAATATTTTTTGCTTGTTTGTTTTTCCTGCCCTAAATTCTGGAATTTTATTTAGAATTAAAGGGGAAGAAAAGACACATCTACTTATTGCCCTCAGAATTTCTGTATCTCAGTGTCAGGACAGAGGCTGTGCCTTGGATCTTCCTGAAGCATAGTCTGTTCATGCTGGCCATATAGTTTACTGGTCACCATTCATTTCCCCAAGTTCAACCAAGAATAGTGAATTCTATGATGTGCATTGTCTCATAGTGGGGGCGGGGGCGATTGTTAATTTCAGAGAGAAATTAAATGGGACTTGCTGTTTAATTTCATTAGAGAACAGATTTGTAAGTAAATAGAACCAACAAGTACTGCCCAAACTTCCGCTCCTTTACCTCTAGAGTTCCTGGAGTACCATGGAATGAGACAAAACATGAAGGTGCTGTTGTGTTAAGATATCTTAGTATCTGAATCCTGTGCTAGAATTTTTCAAGGTAATGAAACATGTCAAACAGACATATCGGTGTGAATGTCTCCAGGGAGAACCCAGCCGAATAAAGTTTAGTAGCAGATTCCACCAAGATAAACTTTTGGCTCTGAAAAGTTATGTGCCTCCTTTAGCATCTTCTTTCTATTTTCCTGTCTGTCATCCACAGTAAAGGAAAACAAAATGGAAGTAGGAGAGGGATAAAGAAACCTTGTGTAGCTGCTGGGTCGGTTTCTAAGCCAGTTTTAACCTTCATGGTAAACTTTACCACATCTGCCAAACACAAATGTGTATATATGATAACAAGTACCTCCAGTTCTGTATTATTTTTGAGACATAAATAACTGGGCCCTGCCATGATGGGCCAGTTATTGTACAGTCGAAATAGTTATATGGTCATAAGTGCTACTTAAAATGAGGCAATCGATCAGTGGCTCTTGGTTTTAAAATCTATTCTAGAAATTTCTTCTTTCTATATCTTTAAGATCATGGACACTTTGGTGTATGCTGACATTCGGTGGGTGCTTGTGCCTTCCTTTAAGATGCCAGTGGATTATTCACACTGTGAAGAGGTGAATATTAAATACAGATTTTACCCTTTTAGTTTAGTTTCCTGATTTTACTGTCTGGTCCCCCAGAGGGTTAAAGAGCAGTTAGCATGAACAATGAACCTTAGGGCCACAATGTTTCTAATGTGATTTTAAAAAAAAATAATAAAATAAAATAAAATAAAAACACATTATAAAATGTTAGTTGAGACTATTGTTTCTTTTCTCTCTTTTTTTTTCTTTTCTATGACCATTGCCTTTTTTCATAGATAACCAGTATGATATCCCTCATGGGTTTAAGAACAAAACCCAGACTTATACAAAAAGTCCCCAAAGAACTTGTATTTAATTAATATGTAATTTATTTAATTAGTTCCCTGCCTCTTTCTTTTGTGGTGATTGTCTTGATTTTTGGTTCCAGTTTTTAAAACAGGGAAAGTTTCAGGCGCTTTCTGGTTCACCTCACGTTGTCCACAACACCCCCACCCCCAAAGAGGAGCAGTGAATTTAAGACGATGCATTTTACTCTTTCTTCCACCCTCATCCTCTCTCTATGGCGGCTTTGCAAAACAGTTTTGTGCAAGCAGACATGACTTAACTCCATTCCGTACATAGAGAACTATTCAACTTTACTTTTATGTGTTTTGAATACTGCCTCATGTGAGACTGTGACAGCAATAAAGTATGCATGGCCAACCTTATTTTAATAGCGAAAGAGAGCTGCTTTTAATTAATAAGTGGATCTCTTTATGTCTGGGATTTTCAGTTTATTTTGTGGTTCTTTAGAGTTCTTCAATTATGTGGCCTAAAAGGGCTGTGTTAGTGGAGGCTAAATCCTTAAAAAAAAAAAAAAAAAAAAAAGAATCTGTCATTTACATGTTTTCTGTCTGTAATCTTTATTTTCAGGTTATTGTTTTTAAAAATGCAAAACCTCAAAAGATCCAGTAGTAGCAGTTTTTCTCTGAAATGTTAGCACGTGTAACCCCTAATTACAGTATGTATATTTTGAGCCATTGCAGGAACACAACACCATGTGCGCAGATAGATCATGGTCTTCGATTGAGCGTCACACCAGCTCCAGTTACTCTAAAGAATTTTCATATTGTATTTTCCCTCTTGACAACTACTTGTAAAGTACTTTTAAAAAATCAGCTGAACCCATAAAGCATCTACTGAAAGGTATGCAAAGATGTCCTTCTGATGACACCATTGTAGTCTTGTAGTTTATTGTGAATCAATTTTCAGTTAAATTTTGAATGCCATTATGCATTATGATGTCCCAAGCATGTTTCCTCCATGAAGGGTTTGAATGCTGTAACAGGAGCCCACAACCAGGCTTAGGCCAAGGCAACCCCTAATAAAGTAGTTCCTGGATGTCAGTACAAATTGTTATGATGAATGTATGCATGAATACATCTACATGTGCTTATGGAAACTTAGACTCATGCTCTGCTTTTCTTACAAGCTAGACCTGTATGAGACTCATGTCTCATGTGGGACTGAAAAGAATTGTCTAAACATAATCATTTCATACATATAGGTGCAAGTTACTTTTTGATGACTTTTTAATTACTAGGAAATATCTAGATTATGGGTCATTATGTTTTAACATTAAAACATTTAAAATCAAGCTCTGCAACATCAGATGGGAAAAAAAAGGAAAGTTCTCTCTTTAAAAATCAGAAGTGGAACCGCAGATGACCTGAATTTTCTGATTTCTCTCTGGTTCCTTTGGCATTGTCTGTCTCCCCACAGGCATCCTTTGATGATATACAAGAGGCTGCTCTTGGAAGCACTGGTAGGTACTGCTAAACAGTTGCCAGTAGATGGCAGTACTGTTCCACTACAGTAGTTTTCAAAATCCCTGCAAGTACCATTTAACATTTCATTCCCAGTCTAATTTTGAAAATGCTTGATTAGCTACATTAAGCAATGTTTGGGTGATTTTTTTTTTCTCTTTTAAACTTACGGAATTACAACCACAGCCTGAAAGAAAGCCATTATTGGTAGACAACATGATTATCTGTTGTAATTTAGTCAGTTTAACATGGGGAACAGCACATAGATTTTTAATTATATTTGTAAAAACAGTCTATAAATATGTAAGATGGTTAACAAGAATGATTATGATTTCCCACTTGTTTCATTATTTTTTCCCTTAGTTCTCCCTCGGGTAGCTTCTGATCTTATGGTGAATCATGCAAACAGAATACTTCTTAATTCTGCTAAGATAGCTTGCTTTCTGAGTAACTTGTAGACCGAGATAGCTAATATCTATGCAGTTTTTATTTATTTGGCTGTTCAGGGAGTAGAGCTGTCCTTGGGGAAGAGTGGGTTGCCTTCTTATACTGGGATTTTTGCAGGTCCCTCAGGAAACATGCAGTTTAGAAAAATAGATGGGTCTTCTGGTTTTCTTTGTGATCCAGATTATGTTGTAATAATGAACTCTCTTTAATTTACATTGAGCATAAAATAAAAATATCATCATATAAAATGGAAACCTGCACAGTTTATTGGCACTTGGTACATTTCAAGAACTTTTCTTATTTTAACATACTTTAGGAAAGATTTCATATAGGATGGGATGATAAAATTGGTAGATTTCCTCCTTTTTTAAGAAACAAAAGCATTATGTTATTAGCATTCCATTTATTTTGTGTTATGAAATACTTGGGAGAAATCCTCCTTGAAAGCAGAATTGAATTTTAAGAAAACTATGGTTTAACTGTTTATCTTCATTTCCCTGCTTTAGTGATTTTTAGTTAAAATTGTAAAATGATTATAGTCTTGATCTGGCTTTTTAAAATTTTTCAAAGCATTAAAAAAATAAGAATGTAATATTAGTATTTTCCTATATTACTTCTAAAGATTTTAGCAAGTTGAGTAGAGAGATAAAGTACAGTATTGAGCAGAGGGGTTCACTTCAGCTACTAGTCTACGCTTAGTTCATATCTGCAAATCTGTAGTAACTGTGTAAGCTTGAAATTTGCTGCATAACCCATAGTCTGTGATAGGCAAAGCGTGTAATTTTGTACTATTTTGCTGTTTAACCTCCTCCCATGGCATGGATAATACATTTTAAAGATTCATTTAGTTGAATGTGCACACACACACACACACACACACAAACACACACACACACACACACACAAGATGTAGACACAGTTATTATAACTGCTGTAAAATACATTATGCTGGTGGGAATTTATGTAACTTCTGCTTAGTGACATATTTAGTGTCTCCCAGCAAACAGAGATGAGTACGTAATAATACATTCCTAAGGTGTTTTTAGTTACATTTTTTCCATCATATTCTGATGGGTGATGATATCAGTGGTCAAAAAGTACATGCATCAAAGTTACCGGTAGTGGTACCCAGTGGAGTGAAATGCCCCGTGTTGTAAGAACTTCTCTACTTCCCTTCTTCTTGGACAGTTTAAATTGCAGAATGGTGGGGATTAAACAGTGCCTCTGTGGTTTTGAAATGGAAGAGGTGCTGTTGAGTGATATATTTTCAAGAGCATCTTAAATTTTTTTGAAGGAGTAACATATTTACCAGGTTCCTGCCCAACCCAATTCTTAGTTCATTCATGCTTTATTAAATTTTGGGAGAAGTTAAGATTCTTCTGGTGTGAACTACGACATAGATTTCAAGAACAGTGTTCCTCTCCCGTTTGTTACAGGATAAGGGTGGACAAAAAAGTTGCTTTGTTTCTATTTTATGCATAGCCAGACTTGCTCTTATGTTTGTAATATTTAAAGGAGTTCAATAGGAGGCCCTTGATTCTTTGATCTAATGCCACAGTCAGTTTAATGAAAAAGGTTTTTCATACTGCATGCAATATTGAAAATTTCTTCTGGCTCAGACCAATATAATAATATTTGATTTACACCTTGAATCCCTTTTATTTCTTATTGAGAATCCGCCCTCCTCCCTCTGCTGAAACAGGTAATTACAAAGGTCCTCAGATCAATTTTTGTAAAGGGGCACCCTGACGGGTACCATGACTGAAGTGTGACATGAGCCTTTTCCAATACAATGGGTGGCCTAACATTCCTCCGGAAGCCAAGCTCATTAAATATTCGGTTCTTTTCCCCCACTTCTCCCCCCTTCACGCACTTAGCTTGAGTCGCACTAAGTCTGGGGTTTCTTCACTGAAGACTTAGGAAAATTGCTTCGAGTTCTCAGATTGAATTTTTTATGTGTATGACTTCATGATA
The DNA here is from genome assembly GCF_000622305.1 of Nannospalax galili. NCBI lineage: Eukaryota > Metazoa > Chordata > Mammalia > Rodentia > Spalacidae > Nannospalax > Nannospalax galili. The sequence goes on along the minus strand of NW_008338118.1, from coordinate 6,821,005 downwards.
GCATTAGCATGTGCTTTGATCCATGTGTGAATGGCGCTGGGTCGGCGCTTATTGCCATATCCAGATGGTGTTACAGGGAACAAACAGTTGTGTTTTAGGATTTCTCAATAGACTGTCTAGACTGGCCGTGCAGCAGACAGATACAGCCACCCATCAAATTAGCGTTTGTCAGATTTATGGTAATGGTTCACCAAAGCCTTCCTGTCATTGACATTAAGATTTACGCCTCCAAAGTTATTTTGTCTTCCACAGAATATAGCTTGTGATTGCTTGGATTAAAAAAAAAAGTTTTAAGACAGAAAAGTCTTGGTGAATGTGAGCTGTTTCTGAATGAAAAGAAAAATATAAAAGGAATTAAACAGTGGCTGCAGCTTAGGGGCTGTATTGATCAGGGAAATGCACCCTCCTGGCCCGTGCTCCCTGTAAGTGAAGAGGGATGTTCTGCTAGGGCCGGTGTCTCCCATTTGCCCTTGTTGGAAAGAAAAACATGTATGTGGGTGACTGTGGCCAGATTTTGCCCTTTCATGTTGTTACTCTGGAGTAATGTGATCTGCTGCCCCAACGCGGTGGGAATAACCTTTTGACAGGCAGTATGTCCATTCTCAGTGGAAATGTTTTCCCAAGTCTGGCCAGGCTGCCTTTGATCACACCTCCTTCCAGTATGGGGTCACAGCTACTATGCTTTGCAAGAGTCACAGGTTTCTTCCAGGAAAGTGAGAGACGCGGGGGTTTAAAATAAATAAATAAATAAATATGACCCAAACCCTCTGCAGTGCTCAATCACGGATACTGTGGGGGTGGGGTGCAAATGCCATGTGGAATGTTCAGGATGTTTCAGGCTAAACTCACTGGGCACCGTTTTGTGTGCTTGGGTCAAAGTGATGAGCTTTTTCACTTTTTTGTCCAAAGCAGTGTGAGGAGTTAGGGTCATCCCATCCTGAACACTCAGAGGCATGTCTGGAAATGTGCTTTCCTATTGTACATTGGTGTAGATGACAAATGGTGAGGAGGCTGGGGGTGGGGAGAGTTGATTAAAATGCTGAGAGAGACCATGGCAGACAGTACATAGGGAACTGAGATGGTGGAGGTGACAAGCTACAGCAGTTTTCAGAGCAAGTTCTTTCATCTCACTGAGACTGAGCATTTGGGGAAACCCAGGCTAACGCTTTTGGTATGTCAGACTGGGAAGCTGCTGCCTCTTCTGTTATAGGGCAGAGTCCTTGGAGACTTCTCATTCAGACAGTGTCTTACTTAGCTTGTCTCCAGGCAGTAGCAAAGTGGTATCAGTTACCGAATCTTCTATTAAACGTGCAGGGACTGAGGCTTCCTACCAGCCTGCCTTGGCCCTTGTGTCCCTGCGTGGTAGCTTTTCTTTCCTACCTCCCTTCTTTTCTTCTTTTTTGGCTCTTGCCATTCAGTCATCATTTGGTAGGCTGTTATTTTGGCCTGTCTTTAAAGACTTCTCATACGTGTGTTTTATCAGCTGTATCAAAATGTAATTAGTGCACAAGTTAAATCTATGAGTTATAGTCCTTCCAAAATAATAAAGTAATGAATTTTCAGTTTTTCCCAGTTTCAAGTCTAAATAGTGAGTTGAATATACTAAGTTAAAATTAATTCTCCAATATTTTCTCTGAATATTAGAGTTTTGCTTCATTTGGTTTTTTAAAATGAGTTATGACCAGTTTATTGGAAAGAATTTGATTACCTCTGTTATATGGCTATAAACTTAGATGATTTCCCAGAAAAATATGGGAATGTTTTTGCTCAACAAATTTCTTCTCCAAATCTTCTCCCTTTCCCTTCTTGCTGCTCTTTCTCTCTGTTGCTTAACCTGCTAGGCTATTGTTTTGACTCCTTCTGCAAAGCATACTTCTTAAGGGCTGTCAGTGATCTCACTGTGTGTTGATTAACTTGCAGTACATTGCTAACAGGGTGATCATTTGAGGGAGGTCTCCAGGGTGCATCAAATTAGTTCCCACTACCTTATCTTTGGGTGAATTGTTTGGGCTTGTGACAGTGGATGGTGGTATTGAGGAGCTTCTGATCTTTGGCCAGCTACAAAAGTTACCATTTTGGACTTGAAAACTATTTTAAATTCATTGTAAGAAACAGTATAAATTTTACAAGACACATTTATAGTGTTTTTAAAAAGTTAACTACCCTTCTTACATGTGTGTTTTGTTGGAAATTGGAAGGATTGAATGGAATGCCAGTCTTGTAGCAATGTATGAAGAGTTATTTAAGTAAAATCTTCTTTCTTCTTTAGTTTAAGTCTTTCCGCTCTCTGGGCCTCCTCTACAATCATGATTTGGATTTTACTATTTTTAGAAGTTTTGATGGTATACTTTATGCTTTGTTTACTTGCTCAGATGACATATTTAACGGAACCACAGGATGTTAGAGCTTTAAGGGACCTTAGAGGGCATCTAATTTAACAACCTCATTTTTCTAGTTGTAGAGACAGAGGCATGGATAGGTTAAATATTTGAGGCTGTCAGGAGTGCCGTTTGTTCCCTCTTTCTCCCATTAAGTCACTACTTTTAGTGGCTTGTGATAGACATACCTTTAATACATGTGCTCCCCTCAACATACTTGCTTATTAAACTCTTTTGGTCTCCATCTGACTAAGTTCAAAGCTAAGAAGCTACACTTCATTTTTTTGGAGCAGATTATACCAATGGAGAAAAGACTAAAATAGAAACCAGTGGAACAAATACTCTTAAGTGTATACACAATAGCCATTTTCCCTTTCTTGCTAAGGCTGCTGTGTCTGGCATTGGGCAATGAATTAGGAACTTGTCTACACCACTTATACCCCTGTGTTCTGTAAGTAGCTTGAAGGTACTCACAGCTTCCCTCACAAAAAAAGTGTTGCTGTGTTTCTTGGTTTCCATCAGTAATCTTATGGGAGAGGAAGGGGCTTACTTGAGGCTTTGAGGAAAGCTTTTGCTTTCTAGTGAAGAGGAACAAATGTAGCTGGCTTGCTCAGATTTCCTTCCCCTATCTCTTCTTTGTATTTTTCTCTCCTTTAACATAGATATGACAGAGCTGCTAGATAGCATTCTTACTACCTTGGGAGGCAAAGCTTGTTTCTTTTAAAATAGGTCCTGTTTGTTTAAACCAGGGGTTGGTGTTTTTTTTTTTTATTGAACCAGTGATTGTCAAATTATAACCCATGGGCTGATTGTACCTTTTTGTAAATTGCTAGTGGGACACCTCCTTGCTTATTTGTTAGGTATAGACTATGACTGCCTTTAAGCTATGACAAAGTTGGATATTGATTGAGACTATATTGCCCCCGATCCTCCCCCCCCCCCACTTTGTGCACTCCAGACAAACTACTGACCTGATATGGGAAAGAAAACTGATTCAGTAACAGCTACAATTAGACGATCTGTCCTTTGAACATAAAAAGAGTTTTAATTTTTGTGTCAAGGTAGAATATCTCTGTATGTGTAACTACACAGATAAATAAAAATCACTTAGTAAAATATGTGTGTGTTTTCATTTTAGCTAGTATAAATCTCAATAGTAATTATACTCATTTTTCAGACTGTGTAATGAATTCTTACAGAAAGACCACTGGATTGGGTTCCAGAAGACTGAGCTAATCATGGATTGTTTGTCAACTTAATTAACTTCTCTGTCACACTTGTGCATCTGAAGGAAAAGAGGTTGGACAATATGGTATTTACAGTCTTTTTCAAGTCTAAGATGTTTCTACTTCTAAAACATTTTTTTCATGGTTGTTGGAAACCACTTGAGGATTAGTTGATTCGAACAACAACAAAACTTCCTTTAGAAAATCAAAGTACCTATGTCCTCATTAGTTCCAAGAAAGGCATTACAAAACACCCTTTAATTTTTAAGATCTTAGAGCATTTGCCATACCCAGGTATCCTTCGGTATGAGAGAAGTTGTCTGGGGATGGAATTGTGGGTAAATTTGAGTTTTGTGATGACTGTTTACAATACTATATATTGACAATATATTATCAATATATGTATCATTTATTGAAATAACATATTAGTGCCTTCAAGTCACTATTTTTAGTTTGATTTCCAAGGATGTATAGAACTGGTTGGAAAGTCAGAGTTATTTCCCAGTAGAAGCAGATAATACCAGTTCTTATTTTCATCAAAATTCTTTTGCTTCACTGAAAGAATTACAGTTCATGAAAGAAAGATTTGTAATTTGATTGGGAAATTTTATGCTGCTCATGCTTGTGTCACAGAATTTTACTAGATATTTTGAAGCAGATGCATTCCCGCATTCCCTGCAGGTAGGCTACTTACTAACAAAGAAGCAGGATTTTGTGATGTGAGCTTGTTACGCTTACACTTCTGTCTTTTCAGTGTTGTATTCAAGGCAAATATTAAGATACAAAGAAAAATTATCTTATTTCTACACTTGTTCCTTTTAAAAAATTTAAAATAACTGACTCTAGCTATTCTAAAAGCATGTTCTAATTAATACTCTGTAATCAGTTAGTTTACTGTATTTTTATATTTTGAAGAGAAAAATGTGACTTAAGAAAAAGCTGCCTTTCTTTGAGGGAAAAGGTAGTTATGAATTAATAACAGATTAAAAAAATTAGAGAGGCTGCCAGTTTCAAAGGCTCAGGAAGAATGTTGACTTTGTGAAATAACTGTTCACAAATTAGTTTTTTATGCAGTGTGTCTGGCCAGTGTCTAGGTATTAAAAATGACTTGAAGTGAATGATTTTTTTTTCATTAAATGTTCTTTCAAATAAAGAATATCTCAGGTTAATTGTCTTTTAAAAAGAACTGGACTATCTGTGCTGCAGAATACATACATTTTTTTCTAATAATATAAATATATAAATGGATACATGAGTGCATATTGAATTCTGTTTCCTATCTCTTTCCTTTTGTATCATCTAGTAATTGTTTTTTTATCAGGGCTAAATGTGAACATAAATTGAAAAGGTGAAACAACTTTATAGAACATATTGTGGAAACCAGTTGTAACTTTCTAACTGCCCCTTTGCCCCTTCCAATTGTCTAGTTTTCTCCGTTTTCAACTATTTTTTTGTTTTTGTTTTTATTTACTGTTGCCATCCAAGTTAATGTGCTTATGTTGCTATTTCTTGTTTTTTTCAGTTTTAGACATTCCCCAGGGCTCCCCTGCTTTGGAAGATGAAGGTTTGCTTTTTTTCCTCCTCTCATCATCCCTAGCATGTAGCTTCCCATCTCCCCTCTCACTCCCCAAACTACCACCAGTGGTTGATGCTGTAGACTCCAGTAGATCCACGTCTCTCCATTGCTATGCTTTTAGAAAGATCAGACATAACCGACATTTGGTGTAGTGGTCATTTTTCGTTATTCAATTTTATTGTTCCTAGAGTGAGTTATTGCCATATTTTGTGAATTACTTAGTTTCTATGACACGAATTTATCACCAGATTGTATAAATCTCCTCTTCCTAATTTCATTTAGAAAGTTAACGAATCTGGTCAAATTCACCTTCTTGGTGACTTTTCTTCCAAAGCTCCTGGGCTGCTCTTTTCTGTACTGATTGCTGTTCTGGGCTACGTGGCTGTCATCCATGGCGGCCCCTGAATTGCCTTGCTGGGGAGTCCTTCTCCTGTGAGGTCCCTGCTGGTGTCCAGGTCTTTCTCTTTCTTCCCTTCCCCAGGGTGCCCTGGAGGTCAGGATTTGAGACCATGCTTATCACACTCGTGATTGATGGCTTAGTCGATGTGGCATCCTGAGTTGGAAATTATTTTCCCTCACAATTTCAAAGGCATCGTGCTGTCATTCGTTTAAAGTTTCTACTGTGGCCATGCAGAGGAACCATCCTATTTTGGCCCTCAAGCTTTTGACTCTAACTTTTTTGGTGTTGGCAGGATTTTGTTTGTTTTTAATCCTGTTTGGCAACTGTAGTCTTCTGAAATTCCATGCCGTGCTCTGGTGGACAACTCTTTTCATAGCCACAGTACTAGGCCCTTTTGAGTTGGAGAACTCAGATCCTTAAGTTCTGTGAAATTTTTTGAAAAAAAAAAAAAAAAATATGTTCCCCTTTTTCTTTTGGCTCTCCTATAGCAGTCCTCAATTTTTGTGGCATTCATTTTATATTTTTCTTATATGTCTTTATTTTCTGGGGACTTTTTTTTACTTTGATTCATCAAAACCTTTGATTTTGCTCCAATTTCTGTTTACCCCAGTACTTTCCTACTTCAGAGGTGCTTGGTTGTTTTTGTGATATCCTGTTGCTGATTTTCTTTCGTGGGTACTATTTTTATTTTGTTTATTTACTTATGTTTGAAGCAGGGCCTCTAGCCCACTCTGGTATCATACTCTTATGTAGCCAAGGATGATCTTGAGCTCCTGCTTCCACCTCCCAAGTGCTGGGGTTATAGGCTTTGCACTGTGCCCCATTTATACTATGCTGGGAATTGAACCCAGGGCTTTGTGTGTGCTAGGCAAGCAGTCTCCTGACTGAACTGCATACCTAGCCTCTTTGTCTTTTAACTTTAGACTTAAAAAATTATATATATATATTATATAATAGTGTGCTAGGCAAGCAGTCTCCTGACTGAACTGCATACCTAGCCTCTTTGTCTTTTAACTTTAGACTTAAAAAATTATATATATATATTATCTAATATTCTATATAATATATATATATGTTTCCATAGTATAGCTCTGCTTGCTTCAGA
>NW_008338118.1:6795368-6810242 GCF_000622305.1 Nannospalax galili | reverse complement strand
ATACTATGCTGGGAATTGAACCCAGGGCTTTGTGTGTGCTAGGCAAGCAGTCTCCTGACTGAACTGCATACCTAGCCTCTTTGTCTTTTAACTTTAGACTTAAAAAATTATATATATATATTATATAATATTATATATAATATATATATATGTTTCCATAGTATAGCTCTGCTTGCTTCAGATTATTATGCTGTTGTTTTCCCTGTGTGTTAGTTGTCTGTCTTTCTTATTAATGGCTTACCTGAGATGCCTGACAATCCTTGTCTATCTTCTTACATTGAGGAGTATTTGACTCTTTATTGAAGAGGTCTCAATAATTAGACCTTTAGATTTTCTTTCTTGGGCTGGTTGGATACTCCAAAGAAGAACCTTGGAAGCCCCAGCCTGGTGACTCCAAGCTGGCTTTCAGTGTTCTGGAAGCAAGTGGGGATGGAGCAGTCTTCCTCTGCTGCAGTTTCGCATCATTCTTCTCACTCTCGGGTGTGCTTTTCCTTTAAAGCGTGCTGGAGGAGCCTTCAAAGTCGGAGACCCAAGTTTGATCCTCCCAGGGGAAAAAATGTGCACTGGCCTAGCTCTGTGAAATGGAGGAGAGGACCTAGAATCCAAGTCTTCAGAGGGGTCTGAGATAGTCTCTTTTTTTAGCGCTAGCTTCATTACCATTTCTGTGGGATACTGGATCCCTTCCTCCACATCTTGGCAGTTTTGGGAAGCCGCTTGCGGCTCACTGTCCCTATTCTACTTGTTTAGATTTAGCATCTAGTGTTTGGCAGCATTACATTTACTGCTCAATCTTCTGTTCTCTGTTGTCCAAAATATTGTAGCTGGGTCGGATGTGCAAGTGAGTCCGTCTTTTTTTGTTTTGTTTTTTTGGTCATTTTGAGACAAAGACCAAAGGGGCTCCCTGTAGCCCCTGCTGTTCTGGAACTCACTATGTGGACCAGGCTGGCCTTGAACTGAGTTTGTCTTTTTTAATAGTCTTTTTAAAATTTATTTTGATGTAATTTCAAGAGCAGGTGTTAACTTGCCACTTGAATCAGAAGTCCTTTTCTTGTTTTCTTCTCAAGTGGGCAACTTGGCCCAACGGCTAGGTACAGTGTGAGCAGTTCACAGACCAGCAGTTCTATGTGGAGGCACGCACTTTCTCTGGCAGGTTCTGTGCCTTTCGTGTTTCTAGGGGGGTGTAGTGCCGGTCTTAGAAGGGTTTTGAGAGCAGCTTCACACTTGAAGTGTTTTACTGTCCTTGTGCATGCACAGGGACACTGGCGTGTTGGCACTCTGAAGGAGCCAGGGCTTAAGAGTGTGCCACATCCCTTTCATAGTCTGCTTGTGTGACATCAACCTCGCTTTTAGGAAGAGCATGGTATCGGTCAGAGGAGCATGGATGTTTAGAAAAGGAGGTCCAGAGAAAACAGTCTCTGCATGGAGCTCCCTTTCCTGGCTTGAAAGGTTTGGGACTGGCTATACTATTGAGCCTTTCCAATTCCAAATTTCTGCTGTTAGTGAATTTTGAATATTTAGTGTACATTTTAATGGCTTAATGTTTCAGGTATGGGTTTGGCTGCTCATTATCATTATTTCTTCTGAAACTCTGCATCCAGGCTGCTGTAGCTTGTCTTCTTGGCCACTTGAAGATGCTTGGTTTAGCTGTGTTTCCATCCTCCTCTTCCTCTCATGGCTCCACTTACCCACATTGGGCCTTTCAGTTTCTGTAACAGATCAAGTCCTTTGCCTCCTCTAGGAAACCTACATCTCCTTCTCTCTGGAACATTGTTCCTTTATTCTCTGTGTGGCAACTCCTTTCAGCTAAGAAGACCCCACCCCATCCCAGGCTTTCCCTTACTTTCCATCTAAATTGGGTTACCTTTGTCAAACATTTTTCCTGTGGCCTTTGGAAATATAGTTGATACCTAGTCTGTTAACTTTTTCAAGAGTCCCCATTCTTCCTTCACAGCACATTTTCACTTTTTGTATATAACCTGTCTTGTGTGCTTCCTTACTTTGACTTCCTCTCTGAACTCTAATGCCCTTGGGGGCAAAAAGCGTATCTCCCTTGTTCCCGGGACCTGTGAGAGCACATCACTGTTGATTGAATGAGTGGAGACTACTGCCTCAGGACACTGATTCTACAGGCAGCTTTCATTAGCTGCTTATGTTGAGAAGCCCTGATTATTTGAAGTACTGGAATTAGTTCTTGGCCCTGTATATCTTGCAACAGTATATAAATTATGAATGAAAGAGATTTAGACTTTGCACAAGATCATTATAAGTAAAATCTCATGATTATTACTCCACGGTTTAGTTTTAGTTTTTCCTTTTGGGTTAACTTTCCGTTGCTGAGACAGACTGTCTGAAGAAGGGAATGGAGAATTGGCTCTTGCAGAGGACCTGGGTTCAGTTCCCAGCACCTACATAGTGACTAACAACTGTCTGTAACTCCATTTCCAGGGGATCCGACACCTTCTGATCCCTGTGGGCATTGCATGACATGGGTACATTTACATACATGTAGGCAATGCACTTATACACATAAAATAAAAATAATAAATTGTTTTTAAAAAGAATACCTTAGGAAATCTACCTGAAGAAGGAAAGGTTTAGCTTGATGCAAATTTTTGGAGGTTTCTGTCTATGATCTCTTGACTGTGTTATTCTGGGGCCTGTGGCAAGGCAGAGAGCATCATGGTGGGTGTTATGAATTGAATATAAAATATCCCCTCATGAACTCATGGTTTGTTTGACTGCTTAGTCCCCAGATGGTGGTACTATTTTGGAGGCTGTAGAGATTATTTTGGAGGTAGGGCCTGATGAGGGAAGTAGATCACTTGGGGTAGGCCTTTGGCAGTTCTACCTGCCTTGGTTCTAGTCTAAATCTGTTTGCTTCCCAGTATGCATGCATGGCCACAATGCCCATCACCATGGATGGAGCTGTTCCTGATGCCATGCCTTCCCTGCCCTGATACACTGTATTTTCAAAAAACGTGAGCTCAGAAAGACCTTTCTTCTCTTGTTTTGTCAGGTATTTTGTCACAATTATGCAGAAGTAAATAACACAGTGGGCAGTGTCTGATATAGCACACCTGATGATCTCATGGGTACTAGAATGCAAAGAGGATGGGCAGGGTCCAATGTTCACTTCATGGGCATGTTCCCAGTGACCTGACTACTGCTACTAGTGCCAACAGGTTAATGATGAAGCACATAGCGCTTGTAGCCATTAAAGATTCTGTCTAGGTCTGCTAATATGATATAGTCTAGATCAACCAACAGAAATACTCATGGTAGAAGCAGAGAACAGGTAAAGGAGGATAAGGGAAGGAGGCAGTGTCGTCTGTTCCCTGAGAGACAGACAATAGAGACGGCTGAGGCTGCCTTTCCTCCTCTCCCAGAAAATTATGACCTTGAGGAAGATGATAGGAAGGTTTAGTAGTGATCTTCAGGTAGCTGTATTTACTGATTCTGGAAGCACCTATGACCAGAAGTTCCTAGAGAGGGGCCTGGAGAGATGACTGAACAGTTAAGAGCATTGGCTGCTCTTGCAGCAGACCCTAGTTCAATTCCCAGCACCCATATAGCAGATAACAACCATCTGTAACTCCAGTTCCAGGGAACCTGATGCCCTCTTCTGACCTCTGTGGACATGGCACAACACAGATGCACTTACACACATGCAAACAATACACTCATAAAATAAAAATAACAAATAATTTTTTTTGTTGTTTTTGAAAAAGAAGTTCCTAGCTGGGCACGGTGGTACACGCCTTTAATCCCAGCACTCGGGAGGCAGAGGCAGGTAGATCTCTGTGAGTTCCAGGCCAGCCTGTTCTGTATAAGTGAGTTCCAGGCCAGCTGGGGCTACAGGAAGACCCTTTCTCAAAAATACCAAAAAATAAAATAAAAATAAAATTAAATAAATAAATAAATAAATAAAAAGAAGGTCCTAGAGAGGACAGGAACATGGCTTTCATCCATTTGAAAAAGTTCAGTTACTTAGATATGGTGCTACTTAAATAAGAGTTGTTGAATGATTCATCATATACAAGATACTAGGTATCACTTTCTCTCTCTCCACTCAGGTATTACAACTTTTGTAGTATAGCCTCAGTTCCTGGAGGAATGTACCCCAAAGAATTGTTCTGCAGTCACTGTAATATGGACCCACCTTAGAGAAAGATAGCACTTTCATGGCATTGGTATTTTAGGATCCAGTTCAGGCCCTCAACATTTTCTGTTTCACAGAAAATAGATAGAATACCTTTACATCCTTCCTGTGTTTTCCCTGCTGGGCAGAATAATACAGTGGTAGTACTAGTAGTTACCGTCACCACCACCACCACCACCACCATCATCATCATAATCATCATCATTTTTTGTTTAAATCCAAGATCTTGTTAGCTGTGTGGTAGCTTGAAGCTTGGGCAAGCAGTTTATCTGGGCTGCAGCTTCCTTTACAGAGGCCTAGCAAGCACATGCCTCTCCAGGGGGGTGTAGTGAAGATTAAATGCAGTGATCCTTCAAACATGCTACAAAAGCCTTCAGCCAGAGTGATGACCTGCCATACCATAGCAGTTGGGATTTTGAGAGTGTGCAGTCAGAAGTCCATGGGAATTGACAACAAGGTGATTAACAGTAAGTGATTATTCTCCATGTTCTTCCACACAAAAAAAGTGTACAAGCCATATCAGTTCTTGGATCTGAGTGATAACTACTAAATAATGAGAGCTTTACTTGCCCTAATATGGGTAAAATGCTGAGAATTGATGCTTTAATTATGACTATTGATAATAATACCAGGGAGAACTTTTAGATTTTTAAATCTTTAATCTTTTCCTTTGCACTGAAATACAAAGAAGTGGGGGAGAGGGAAGCATAGTCTTTTATTCCTATTGTCAAAATGTTCGTGTGGATTATCTTCAGTTTCTAGAAAGAAGACTGGGGCATTGGGTAACTTGTCAGGGTTTTAAGAAGACCACTGCCTGGGTTTAGTTTAAGTGCTAAGAGGCTGATAGAAATTCAGATATAGGTACTTAAACTGTCTTACACTGTTCAGAGCAGTGCCTGTCTGCCAGAAGCCTTCGCTCACACATGACAGTTTGAGACTAGGTTCTCAGAAGAAGTGTTGAGAAAAGTGAAAGGCATAATTCCTGAAAATATGGGCAATGTAAAGTTCCTGCAACCCTCCTGTGGGAATTATATGAGTAGAGTGTCATCTGGCATAGATGATAGTCATGTATGACTTGTTTTTCATCCTAAGAGTTGGTGACTGTGAATGGAAAAGTTCAGTGTTTAGTTTTGTTTTCTTTTCACCATCACTGTTACTAATAATAATTGTGACAATAGGACATTTTGTGGCTTGGTTAATATGTTACAAACATAGATATTTCTTTCTTGAAGAGAAAATCATTAATAATTTAACGTTTAATGGTAATGTCTTTTAATTTTAAAAATATTTTATTATTTTTATTTTATGTGTATGAATGTATTGCCTGCATGTAGGTAAGTGCACCTGTGTCATATAATGCCCACAGAGAACAGAAGAGGCCATTGGATCCCCTGGGAGTTTATGACCATTATTAGCCTCCATGTGGGTTCTGGGATTCAAACCCGGCTCTTCTGCAAGAACAACCAATGTTCCTAAACACTGAGCCATCTCTCCAGTCCCAGTAATGTGTCTTTAATCACTCAACTTTCCAGTGTTATCTAGGTAGTAACTTCCAGGTTTGGGGATATTATAGAACTAAACTATTAAAAATTAGCACAAATTACGTGACTGACGACAGTATGGGATCTCACCAGTGAGGACTTTAGGAAGACAGAACTCACTGATACAATATTCTCCCTTCTGTAGAAAGATTGTAATCTCTGAATAGATAAATTCTTATAATCTGTAGAAAGGTACCTTACTGGGGATGCATGTGGGGAGTGGGTGAAATGAATCCTTATTGTTTGTACTGTACCTCAGTTGACTGTGGATTAGTGAAAACTTTGTTGACCAACAGTGGTCCACAAACATATTCTGAGAAACATTCATTTGTTTACCAAATATTTGATCGTTCCAATGATTAAAATGATCTTCAGTAGTCAGCATTATTAAGAAACAGAAGCTTGTAGAAGAGTACCAAGGACTATAGTTTCATATAGTCAGCTACGTTAATCATAGCATATTTGCTTATTGTTCTACACATTCATTAGGAAATAGGAATAGGGTAGTGATATATTTGTTTACCTTGTGCTTTAGGAAAAGAAATGATGTTAGTTAGGACACTAATGAATAAGAAAGGGGAGTTTGATGCCAGGAAATATATATTTAAAACCAGCCTTCTTGGTTATCTGTAATATATATCCCCAGTATATGCTGCAGTTAATAGTAAAGTGCAAGGAGAAGTTGTGTTACTCTGTTTGGTTTTGGGATATATTTAAATGTTTTGTATCTGATTAATTATGCCAATTATGTTTCCTGATGGCTGTTATTAAAACGAAGTTGTGTCCTCTGAGGTTTATACCAACAAGTTTATATGTGTAAGTGTGCAGGAATGCAGAGAGATTGGAGGGTGGTATTTGGAGTACGAGCCAGGTGGCAAAGAGAAAACCTATAGTTAATTTCAAGATATTTGGGCAAGGTGTTGACTGAATATTCATCAAAGTGACAATTCCTGAACTGTGGTTTAGGCTGGAGAATTATCCCATTAACTTCCTGTCCTTATAATGGGAAACTGCAACTACTCTAGGACTTCTTCCGTTTTGATCTTAAAATCAGAAATATGTTAAGACTTTTTTATTGTTGTTGATTTCTTCCATGAAAGGTGATATTTTGGGGTATTAGTTGACTTTAGAAAAACTTAAAAAATAAAGCAAAACAAAACAAAAAAGCTGGGCATGGTGGCATATACCTTCAATCCCAGCACTCAGGAGTCAGAAGCAGGTAAATCTCTGTAATTCGAGGCCAGCCTGGTCGACATAGTGAATTCCAGGCCAGCCAAGGTGACATAATAAGATCCTTCCTCAAATCTACCAGATTCAGGGGCCGGAGAGATGACTTGGCAGTTCAGAGTAGTAGCTGTTCTTGCAGAGGACCTGAGTTCAATTCCCAGCACCCACATGGTAGCTAACTCAACTGTAACTCCAGTTCCAGGGAATCCAATGCCCTCTTCTGACCTCCATGAGCATTGCATGATACAGGTGCACTTACATGTAGGCAATATACTCACACACACAAAATAATAATAAATATTTTTGAAAACTAACAGATTCATTAAAAAAATACACCTTCCCTTCCAAATATTGTAACAGTAACTATCTTTAAAATGGCCTTATGCGTAATTTAAAGAGCAGGGTTATTTGTTGGTTTTCAACATTTCTGTTATATTAGCTTTCTGTCACTGGTATAATATATCGCCACATATTTAGTGGTTGAAGGCAGCATATATTTATTACAGTTCCGCAGAGTTAGAAGTCAGCAGTGGGTCTCACCAGGATAAAATTTGAGTGTGAGTTCCTTTCAAGGCTCTGAGGACTGGGGAATTCGTTTTGTGCCTTTCTCAGTATCCAGGGCCTGTCTGAGTTGTCTCTTAGTTGCTGGAAGCTTCTGTCATCCTCATGGTTCTATCCTTCTGGTTCTGACTCCTCTGCTTCCTCTTGACTGTTTAAAGACTTAAGATTACATGTAGTCCAGCTGAATTAACCCATGTCAGATGATTTGCCAACCATAACACACATCCCCAACCCCCCTTCCCCTTTTAGAATAGTCACAGGCTCTAGGAAAAAGGACATCCACACACGTATAACACATGCGTGCACGCGCACACACACACACACACACACACACACACACATACGCACAGAGCTTTTATACCTTGGTTCTTTGATGGTATGAGAGGGCGTTCCTTTGATATATTTGCTTAAAATAAGTTAAACATTAAACTCTTTAAGGGAACAAGACTCATTAAACTCAGGTGAAAAAGAGAATTCGTGTCTGTGATTGAAACATCCAGTTTCTAACTGTACTCCATATTCTAGCCTATGTTTTAGTCTGGGAGAGAATTGCTTCTTTCCTTAAATTTCTTGACAGTTGCCATTTGCTCACTTGATTTTTATCTATATGTGATTTAAAATTTCTAGCTTGATGTTTTCTAAGGATTCCTAGTTACTAAAGTTAGGAGATCAGGAAGGTGATCTATTGTGATTTGGGGCTATCTGTTGAAGAAATATTAGCTCATGGTACTTGTTAAAAGAATGCTCAGAGCCAGGCATGGGAGAGCATGCCTATAGTCGCAGCACTTGGTAGGCAAAGGCAGGTGGATCTCTGTAAGTTTGAGGCCAACCTGGCCTACATAGTGAGTTCCAGGCTCAGCTGGGGTCACAGGGAAACCCTGTCTCAAAAAGACAATAATAATAATAATAATAATAATAATAATAATAATAACTGTCTGGCACCTTTGCAGCAGGCAGTGGGGCCACTACAATAGAGTCTTGAAAGGAGAAATTGTACTCAATTCCAAATACAGCATGAGCAGATGGGAATTTATAACACAGAATGGTACAGGGGGCAGTGGGTAGAAAATTATTAAGGGGAAGCATCAGGGTAATGATGTTTAGGGATTCTGGCTACATGGGACTTTTGTGAAAGACAGGCCAGGATAATTAGTCACCACCTGGTAGTCTGTTGGACAATGAAGAACTTGGGCAGAGGACAATCAAACTTTGAAACTAAGAAGCTTCTTACCATACTGATCTAGTCTGGCTCTTAGCTAAGACTGGTTTTACAAGAAAGTGCACAGATGTACTTAGCAGGAGTCTCAGAAGCCTGGTTGACCAGGCAAAGGGGCTTTGTCAGATTCCTAAAGCACAAGCCCTGCTCTTTCTGTGGTAATATGGTACACTGGGAGTTGGCAAAGTGAATGAACTAGAAAGGATGGAAAGAATGTATCTGTGAGACAACCTCAGAAGGATTGATTGTAGAGTCAGAGCAAAGGCCCTGGAGAGTGATGCTCAATTCTTCTGTCTGGTAAGACGTAGATGTGAATTAGTATGAACTGAGGAGGTGTGCTTTTGAGGTAGAAACTGAGCATCAGGAAATTGGAAATAAATCTGATTGGTTGGAAAGATAGTCACTTTGTTGTTATCCTGTGTTATGTGAGTACAGTCACAGTAAAGGACAGTTGAATTTATTGAACAATATATTGAATTGCTGTTCTGTCTTGTCTGTGACAGATTGCAGAGAGATGAGTAACACTATGAAAAAAAATTGTCATCAACAGGTGAAGTGATTTCTATGGAATTTAAATCAAGATGTTCTGTGTTTTCTTCATCTAATTCTGTACATGTGAGGCCAGTGTGACACTGACCTCTGCTTAACCCTAGGACAGGTTACAGGTAATCCTGTTGAGAGTTGGGTTTTAATTGTATCAACTAGTTCTGAGAGAGGGTTTTATTCTACCCTTCCTTGCGTAATGTTGAGCACCTCAGTTGGTTTGCAAACACTTGTTTCTACAGCCCATTCTTAATGCAAGTCATGGCATAAAGCTTTTCCTTCTTGAGAGTTTTCATGTCTTGGCTGCCTCTCAAAGCTCGAGGTAAGCAAATTTGGCTGTTGTATGTCTGATGAGGGCTTGTCATTTTGATACACCATTATGCTCTGTGTTTTCTAAGCCTTTTAAAATTGCTGAATGTTTTAAATAAGTGACTGAGCTGATGTTTGGACTTGCATTCCCCCACCCCACCCCCAAATATTAAGGTACTGATTGAATCTTGTTGGTGCAAAACATCCAGACCTTTTTAATGTATGCACTAGACAGATTGCTTGTAAGAAATGTAGGCAGGTAAAAGGATTAGTTTTAATTATGTTCCGAGCTAGTGTGATCATGAACTAGGGGCAGCCCCTCCTGCTCAGGTGCTTTTCTGTGACACCAGCCTTAAGACATGTACCTGAAAGGTGTGTTAAAAGAACAGCCATTTAAAGCTCTTTCCTTGGCATTTGTAGGATGTTTCTCATTACCTGGAGAACACCCAGGCAAGTTCGTGCTGCTTTCTTCAATGAATTGCCTGGCTAATATTTCCTTTCCTTTCCCTTTGTCTCATACTTGCAATTCCCAATGCTTCTGTCAGCAGATTTTCACTGTGGGTCTTTTGAAGTGAGCCAAAGGTGTGATTCAATGGAACTGCCCCCAGTACACTAACAGAGGGTAAGGAGTAAGTTAGCACTAAGCAGGGAGACCCCTGAAGGCCTTGTGGAGTGACCTGTCCTAGTTTCTTTTCTATTCATTCTTTTTTGAGGGACATACCAGGTTCAGTTTGGGGGAGTAGGGTGGGATGAGACCGAGACTCGATCTTTTGTCAATTTTGAATCCTTTCTACAGTTAAAAAAGTATTAAATTAAAAATTAAAATCTTAGTGGTCTCAAGCATTGCAAAAGTCTGGCCCATCACTGTGTTTATTCACTACCTTTTAATTAATTCATTCATACTGTTGATCTATATTCAAAGTGGAATTTGGTCAAGTCAAATGAAATTTAACTACTTTTCCTTTAGAATTCAATCTATAAAATTAGAGCATTTGATACTTGTTTACTTACTTAGTGTAATGAAAGGAATGTGCTCTGAGGTATTTTAATCTTTGACCTGAGAACTGTTTGTCTTCTTAGTGCCAAAGATTTCTTTTGAAAATCAATTATGAAAATGTCCCTTCATTTTTAAAAATTTAAAATATAAATATTTCAAGTGAGTTTTACAGTGAACAACAATGAATTCAAGGAGAAATCAGGCAGAGAATAAGGGGCTGAGCTCTCTTATATGTATATAGCAGTTCCCGATTGCCTACAGTTGTTTTCTGTGCTTTCAGTTACCTACTATCGGGGCATTTGAAAATATTGAATGGAGGATTGAAGAAATAAACATTTCATAGATATTAAGCTACCTGCTATTCTGAGCAGTATAATGAAAACTCTACTTTTCCTCTCTCAGGATGTGAGACATAATTTCATTCAGTAGAATCAATGCTGTATATGACACCCACCTGTTAGTCACTTAGTAGTCACTAGGTCATCAGATCAACTGTTCCAATGCCATAATGCTTGGGCCCAGGTGACCACATTTTACTTAATAATGGACCCAAAGCACAAGAATAGTGATGCTGCTGATTTATTAAATAATGTGTTATTATGGTTGTTCCATTTTACGATGTTCTTGTTCATTTCTTATTGCATCTATAGGAGTGAGCGTACTATATGTACCTTTTTCAGTGGTTCAAGCATCTACTAGGAGTCTTGGAACTTACTATTTGCAGATATGAGAGGACTCAGTGTGTGTGCGTTTTAGCATCAACAGAGCTGAACATTGTCTGTTCTTTTGGACTATTACAATGAACTACACACACAAAATCTGCCATTTTTTTTTTAAAATGATCTCTGCTTTATACAAACCAAAAAGCTGGTAGATCATGTGAAAGTGCAGAGTATACTGTGACATAAAACTTGCTTATTTTGGTTGATAAAGAGAAACATAGTGTGTAGCTGGTGGGAATACTGAAGGGAGCAGCACTGGACTCTCAGAACTCACTGTTTCTCCCAGGGATTAGGCTTTGCCTCAAAATAACGTTTTGTTCTCACTGCCGAAACACGGTGAAACAGCTTGGACTCTACTACTATACTTCGATCTAATGTGCATCAACTGAAAAAAAGAAAAGAAAGAAAACAGTAGAAGGCAGATAACTCTACCAATACTAAAGCAAACAAACGCTTAAATGTCAAGAAAAGCCAACATGAGCATATCTGTTTTCTGAAAAAATTAGACCATGAGCTGGGTCAGGTGTTTCTACTGCTTGAGAATCATATGTGTTCATACCAACTACTACTGTGATGTAGTCTTCAGAGTTGAAATTCATGCAGACGAAAATACAGTGGGGCTAATCATTTTAATGGCCTTTTCTCCATTTCTTATTGGAAGGCAACAAAATACTCCAGCATAGATGTTTGTTCACATTTCTTGTTTCAATTGATTTTACTTATGTTCTTTGTAATCCATGATTCCTGTTTATCCCACTGTAGCTGTGCAAGCATACTTTGATATTTTAGTGATTATGAAAAAATGAAATAGCATTGAATGTATAATTATAAGAATCTTGAATCATAACCAAAACTTTGTGTTTTCTGTTCTACCCACACCATGAACAGAAATTTTCGTCAGTGGCATGATACAGTAATAATAGTAATGGAGCAACAGTAAACAGCACTACTTGTTTTATTGCCAAAACATTACTGCAAGTGTGTTATGCTATGAATAATTTAATCCTTACATTATCTATACTATTAGTCTCATTACTGAGATGCGAGGAGGCCCAGAGAACCTAGGTGACTTGGCAGAGGTGGCTCAGCTGGCGAGGTGCAGAGCTGCGGATCAAGGCCGGAAGACTTCTAGCGTTTGTATGTACTCTGATCTCCCAAATAAAGGAAAACGCTGTGGCTCAGTCCCACAGCCATCACCAAGGAAGCCTGTGTTCTTTTTGATGAGCGTACTTCAATATCTTTGGGCTTCCAATGCTTATCCATTGTAAGAACCTTGTAATGCATAGCAAATGCCTTTTCTAGTCCTAAAAGTCTAAACTCTATATAATCTAAGATTAGTCATCAGAGACTAAAAATTCTGGAGTGGTTATACAGTAAAAGCCTATGCTAACATGAAAGCAAACCAGGTAGACTTGGTGGCTTTGACACAAAAAGGACTGTCTGTGATAGGCCAGGAAAATAAGATAGTTGTTTAACTCTATGCATACACTGACTTTGATTTTATATTTAAAAACAGAGAAAAAGGTTTTATGTACAGTATTATTCCTAGAAAGGTTAAAAACCAAGTACCAATCACACTAGGAGATTAGAATATGGAGTATGTTTACTTTTTAATATCAGAAAGAAATAGAGGAGGAAAAAAAGGAGCCAAATCAGTCTCCACGTGTGTTTTTAACTGACTAGAAAGAACAGAAACAAGATCTGAAACATCAAGAATTGGGCCATTGTCTATATTAATATAAACAAATTATTTCCTTCTCTGGCCTATGAAAGAACGGTGAATAGTCTCCAGTTGTTTTTGTAGCTATTAAATCAGTATGTCTTATATAGTTTTAAGTTATTTTTATTTTTGTATTACATTGTATGTGCACACACTTGTGTATTTATATGTACATGCCACAACACCTACATGGAGGTCAGAGGACAGCTTTCTCTTCTTCAGCCATTTGGATCTTGGGGATTGAACTCAGATCTTTAGGTTTGGTGGCAAGTTCCCACTGAACTATCTCACCAGCTCTATATTCTTTTAAAGCTCTTATGTTATGCTAGGTATGGTGACACATGTCTTTAATTCTAGCACATGGGAGGCAGAGGCAGGAGGATATGTGAGTTCAAGGCCAGCCTGGTCTACATAGTGAGACCCTGTCTCAAAAAATAGAAAGGGAAGTAAAATTCTTTTGATATTCCTAATGAATATAGGATGAATAAAAGTCATATTCATTTTATTCCTATTGTCATTGATGGTTATCGAAATAGAGGAATTTAATTTCCTTTTTATTGAAAAAGGTCCTATCTTGAACATTGCTGCCACAGTAATGTTCTCTTATATTAATTGAATATGGTAGATGAGTGATTTGGACAATTCATGATGTTTATTTTTATTCTCAGAGAACATTTTGTGAATGTGTCTTATAATTTTTTCCTTATAGTATTATATTTTTCACTGATCTTTGTGCTCTCAGTTATTCTTACAGTTACTTCTCAAAGCTGAGGACAAGGAATGTCTTTTTCAGATCTTTGTGAAACACTAAAAGGAACTATGGGTTAGAATAGAAGTAGTCAACTA
Source organism: Nannospalax galili (assembly GCF_000622305.1). Lineage (NCBI taxonomy): Eukaryota > Metazoa > Chordata > Mammalia > Rodentia > Spalacidae > Nannospalax > Nannospalax galili. Next base: position 6,796,401 of record NW_008338118.1, on the reverse strand, counting down.
AAACATCTACCTCCCCGTAAATGAGGCTAGAGGAGGGTGGGGTGAGAGAGGGACTCATGGAGCCCAGGCTGGCCTGGAACCATCTGAGTAGCTGAGGATGACTTTGAATTCCTGTTCCTCCTGTCTTTGCTTCCTAAGTGCTGGGATCCTAGCCATGTGCTTATAATTATATAATTAGCCTTTCTTATACCCCCACCCCAGTACTGGGAATTGAACTTGGGACATCACACATGCTAGATTTGGGGCTATTTTAAATTTATTCAGTTTGCTTGAAACTAGCCATGATTAATTTTATATATTGATTTATACATGTCCCAAGTGTGTTGTATGCTGGCCATTAGGACACAAAGTTGTGTGAAGAATGAGGAAACCATGAATCAGGTTGGGGAGATAGACATTACACAATATTTTGGCTCTATTATAATGTAGTAGGCATTGAGTTAACACCATGAACTAAATATGCTGAGAGTACAGACTGTGGTGAGTTGGAAGTGGAAGTAGTTAGGAACTTGAATAGGTCTTGAGAAATGAGAATGATACTACCTCTTGGCCAAAAGAAACATCGAATATTTCTTGAATAAATAATCATCCTTAGTGTCTCAAGTTGTCTCCATACCATTTCCATCTACCATGGAACACCCTACATTTTGTGGGGCACTGCTATGCAAGCCAGCTACATGAAACTCTGAGCAATGTGTCTAGAAATCTCCAGCTGTAATTGTCGAGACCTGTATATTGTGAAGGTCAAGCTCTTGCTGTATCAGTGAGGTCAGAGATGGTTTATTTTGTGTGTTTGATGTGTCAGGTATGCTGAAGTGGATTCTTGCCACATTTCAGCCTTCTAAACAGTTTTCAATCTGTAAATACCACTCTTAAAAATATAACACGGTGGCCGGGCGTGGTGGTGCATGCCTTTAATCCCAGCACTCAGGAGGCAGAGGCAAGCGGATCTCTGTGAGTTCAAGGCCAGCCTGGTCTACAAAGTGAGTTCCAGGACAGCTGGGGCTACAGAGAGACCCTGTCTCAAAAAGAC
>NW_008338118.1:6783260-6795095 GCF_000622305.1 Nannospalax galili | reverse complement strand
ATCACAATGTAAGAACATTCTGTCATTTCATTTTCCTCTCCTCTTGGACACTTTGCCACAAAGGTATATATTTCTTTTTTTTGCCAGGTCAAAATTTTTTATTGGGGTGAGATTAAAGAGATTTTTCATTTTGGTGGCTGGAAAGTACATCCAGCTGAAAACCATCAACCATTTAGACTACATGCTTCATTTGAATTGTGTTTCTGGATGCAAGTCAAGGATGACAACTGTGAGTTTCATAACTTTCTCAAAGTTGATTCAAAAATGCTTTGGGGCCAAAATACTTCTGAGACTTTTTCTCTCTTCTGCTGGCAAGGCCCTATGAAGGTTATCAAGGTCAAGATTGTGTTGCTGGGTCTCATAAAATGAAGGAGTGATGAGGAGCCTTGAGTCCTGGGCTTTCATCATCTCTTGTCCTTGCCTGTGTTTACGCAGCAATGACTTATCTCTTCTTGTTCAAGATGAACATCTCATTGGGCCTGTGCCTCTGAAAAGGAAAAACTATTAATTTAGGTCATGCTTTTTGTCTGCCTTAGAAATCCTAATGATCTTTCATTGGAGTTACAGGTTTTAGACAGTAAGAAGGGGAACCATATTGTCAGAGAAGGCTGAGTGAACAAGACGGGACCATAGACAATCACAGTTGGAATAACTCCAATGTGGTGACTAGGCTTCAACGGCATTCACTGCCATAGTCTCCCAAAGGACACCTCAATACAGGGGAAGATTTTCCAGGGGATCCTTCTAAAGTGAGGATGTTAGCCTCCAGGATATTCCAGTTCCTATCATTCAGTTTTCTTAAAATAAAATCTTTTCTATTAAGGTAAAAGAAATGACTTTTCTAAACATCAGTCTGGACAACTAATACAGAGCCATTTGAGCTATGTCAATGGGCCAGATATATATTAAGAACCTAGGATATGGTAGGTATAATACTTAGGTTGAAGTAATGATAGTCTGGCCAAAAGAATGAAGACTTTATTATAAAATTATAGAGGACAAATACTGAAGAGAAATTTAACAAGTTGAATTCATGCAGATAGAATACTTAAGATGCTGGCATGTATTATGAACATCGAAGGGAGGCTTGAGGGTGCTAGGAGATTTGTAGTTACATAGTTTTTTTGTTTTTATTCATATTTGTTTTCTAGACAGGGTCTGTATTAGTCACTTTTCTGTTGCTGTGATGGAAACACTGATCCAAACAATTTATAGAAGGAAGAGTTTATTTGAGCTTATGGTTCCATGGGAATTATAGTCCGTTATGGCAGGGAGGCATGGTGGCTGGAGGTGGCTGGAGCAGGAGCAGCAGAAGCTAAGCTCTCCCATCCTCATGCAGGCACAGGAAGCAAGAGAGCAACTGGAGATCCCAGCAAGGCTTAAGAACTCTCTAAGCCCACCCCCAGTGATGTGCTTCCTCCAGGATAGCCACTCCTTCTAAAACCTCCCCAAACAGCGCCATCATCTGGGGACAAAATGTCCAAATACTTGGAGCCTACGGGGAACATTTTCATCCAAACCATCACAGGGTCTCATGTAGACCAGGCTGGCCTCTTAACTAGCTTTATAGCCAAAGATGACCTTGAATTTCTGATCCTCCTTCCTCTACTCTTGAGTGCTGCTATCACAGTGTGTGCCACCATGCCCAAAGCTTGTAGCTTTAGATAATAGGTTAGATGGTGGTGCCATTTATTAAAACAAAGGAAACATGAGAAGGAACAAGTGTTTACTATATATGGTAAGGTTGCTGGTGAATTTCAGTTTTTGCTAGAGTACCTAAGGGGTCTGTACATACAGATGCATAGCAGGAAGTTTGAATTTAGTCTTAATTTGTTCTCTAGAGAGAGGTGGAAGTTAGACTTGGCTTATGGAACTCATCTGTGTCTTTGAAGCCATAGAAATGTAAAGACTGGCCTGTATGAAACATGTCAAGTGAAGAGTATTTTGGCACTAAATACATACTCTGATTTCTGTCTCTACCACTGCATTAAAATTAGATGGCTCAGTGGGTGAAGGAGCTTGCCATGTAAGCCTGACAACCTGAGTTAGATCCTTGGAATCCATGTTAGAAGGAGAACACCAGCTCCCAAAAGTTATCCTGTAACTTCCACATATGCACTTCAGTAAACCCACGCTCTCTCTCTCTCACAGACACACCATAATAGAAAAGTAACTTTTTAAAAATTGTGCTTTTTAAGATCTCTACCCTCCTCCATTTCACCGGACACAGTAGTTATCTCTTACCTCTTTTTTTTTTTTTTTCCCCCGTCTTTTTGAGACAGGGTCTCCCTGTATCCTGTAGCTCCAGCTGCCTGGAACTCACTCTGTAGACTAAGCTAGCCTCGAACTCATAGAGGATCCGGCTGCCTCTGCCTCCCGAGTGCTGGGATTAAAGGCGTGTGCCACCACGCCTGGCCTTATCTGGATTCTTAAAGCTCATCTTCATTGGTTACTTCTTCCCTCCTAAATCACAAAGGTCTTTGACTCCTATGACATTGTGTTTCTGCATCTTGCCAGACTACTGGTTTCTCCTTTTTTGCTTGACTTGTAAAGGTTGAAGAACTTTAGTGGGCTCAACCTGCTTGTCTTTGTCATTTGAATAACATCCTTAGAGTTATAATTTTAGAGGGGGCAAACTTGGCAGGATTCAGATAAATGTCTAGGATATGCCAAGTTTAATAAAATGTGATTGAAAAAGCTGTGTTCATTCCATTCATGGAAACCATGGATAGAACATAGAGTTCTATCTACTCCCTTGAGCATAAAGGCTAGATAGAAGGTTGGGATGATGGTTTTAGGTTCTATGGTTTACTTTGGGTAAAGGAGCCCTAGTTTCTGTGATCTGCCTTGGGGAAGAGAAATCCTGGTTTCTTTGATTCTTAAAGGGGTGAAGGATGGATAAGAGACTGAAGAAGAGCAGAGAGACCTTGGTCCTGAGGTGTCTAAGACCCTCCAGTGTCCTTCAGTTCACAATTCACACATGCCGAAGTGTCATACTTCACGGCTGGGGGGGGGGTAGTTGGTTTTTGAGCCTCAATAAAGTAGTGAGTGGTGTGAGGGAGGAGGTAGAAGATTTTAGGGGACCTTGTGGTCTATTAGAAGAGCTTTGGTTTTTATCTTGAGTGGAAATGGGGGTGGGGGCCTTCTTTTAAGTTGAGAAGTGACCTGATGTATTTTAACAAGATTGCTCTGGCTACTGTGTTGTAAATAGACTACAGGGAGGTTAGAGTGGAAACGGAAAGCTGTTGTAAAGCTCTGGCTGTAATCAAGCAGCAGATGATAGTGGCTTAAAGTGATGAGGGTAGAGGTGGTGAGAAGTAGTTGGATTCTGGCTCTATTTTGAAGCTGTTGTTGACAGAATTTCCTGATGGATTGAACGTGTGGTTTGAGGAAAAAAAGGAGTGCCAAGGGTCATTCCAGCCTCAGTGACTTAAGAAAGAAAGAAAAGAAAAGAAATATCTGTTAACTGAATGCAGAAAATTCCAGGAGGAAAGTACTTGGGATAAGCTATGAGGCCTCCCCCATATTTTACTGTAGTAAAATATACAAACATAGAATTTACTGTGTTAGCCTTTTTAAGTGCCCAGTGTCTTAAATAGATTCATAATGACATGCAGCCATTGCCATCACCCATCTCCATGACTTCCCAGCTTGTAACACTGAAATCCTACACCAACTGCGTAATACCTTACTCTGTTCTCTCCTGGTTCCTGGGAAATACCAGTCTACTTTGTCACTGTGGTTTTGACTATTTTTAAGTACCTCATATAAGTAGAACCAAGGTTTTTGTCTTTTGAGGTTGTCTTATTTCACAGAGCATTATGATCTAGTTGATCCAGGTTCTAACATATGCCCAAACTTCATTTTAAGTCTAAATAATGTTTGACTGTATGTGTATACTGCAGTCTGCTTACCTTTTAGCTGTGAGTGGATATTGGGGTTGCTGGTTCCATGTTTCAGCTATTGCTAACTGTTGCAGTGAGCATAAATGTACAAATATATCTTTGAGATACACTCAGAAGTGGCATTACTGGTTGTATATCAGTTCTTTTTTAATTAAAAAAATTTTTTTAAATTTTATGTGTATGCCTGCATGTAGGTAGGTGCACCTGTGTCATGCAATGTCTTCAAAGGTCAGAAGAGGGCATCGGATCCCCTGGAACTGGAGTTAAGAACGGTTGTTAGCTGCCATGTGGATGCTGGTCATCTGTAAGAGCAGCCAGGGCTCTTAGCTGCTGAGCCACCCAGCCTGTTTTTAATTTCTAAAGAAACTGCTATGCTGTTTTACTCAAGGACTATAGCAGTATTTGTTCAACTTATGCATTCATGGCTGTATTTATGCTAGTGTTACACTAATTTGATTATGTTGACTTTGTTTAGAAGTCTAAAGATCTGACCCCCCCCCCCCCACGCTGTTTTATTTTCTATGTGTGGGCCCTTAAAATTCTATGTGAATTTAGGATGAGTTTTTGTTGTTGTTGCAAAAACCACAGGGACTTTTCTGTGAGTTGCATTGAGTCTGTAGACTGCTTTGTGTAGGGTTGACAGGCTGACAGTGTTGTCGGTGCATATTCTGTGTTAACATTTTGGTTTTTCATTTCATTCAGCGTTTTATAGTTTTCATTGTCTGTCTTTTGGTTCCTAAGTTTTATTAATTACTATTACGTATTTTATCCTTTTGTGCTACTACAATTGGAATTGTTTTTACAGCGTGGTCTTCAGATTGTCAATGATAGTGTACAGAAGGGCAATTGATGTTTGTGTGTTGACTTTGCAGAATTTCATTTTAATCTGAAGGGTTTTCCACATTTAAGGGATCAACTGCAAACAAGGATAATTTTATTTCTGTTTAATTTGAATGCCTGCTTTTATAATGTTTGAAAGATTTATTTATTTTTATTTGTGTGTGTGTGTGTGTGTGTGTGTGTGTATGTGTGTGAATGTATGCCAAATATGTGTGAGTGTGCCCATAAGTGTCATATCCCCTGGAGCTGGAGTTATAGGCACTTGTGTGCTGACTGATGTATGTTCTTAACCACTGAGCCATTTCTCCAGCACCCTGATTTCTTTTTTTCTAAAAAACCTATTTGCTTTGGTTATTATTTCCAGTTATATGTTGAATAGAAGTGGTGAAAGCGTGTGTTTTTTTCTTCATCACTTAAAAGTTTTCAATCTTTAACCATTGAGCATGACATTTATGGTTTTTTGAAAATAATATTTTATTTTTATGTATATGAGTGTATTGCCTGCATGTGTGTAAGTGCACCTATGTCCTGCAGTGCCTACGGAGGCCAGAAGAGGGCATTGGATTCCCCTGGAGGTGGAGTTACAAACAGCTGTCAGCTGCCATGTGGGTGCTAGGAGTAGAACATGAGTTCTCTGTAGGAACATTCAGTGCTCCTAACTGCTGAGCCATCTCTCCAGCCCCAGTGTTTGTGATTTTTTAAATGTGGTTTTTATCTTGTTTTTGTTTCTTTGTAAGTTTGTTGAATAATTTTGAATTATGAACTTGAATATTATTGTCATTTTTTTTAACTTTTAAAAAAATTATTGGGAATTTCATACATGCATATAAGGAGTTTTGATCAAATCCATGCCCACTTTCTCCCCTCCAACTCCTCCCATATCTCCCCATCACTTTTTCCTGAAGAACTTTGTGTACTCCTTCTTTTTTGTTTTTTTATGGGGCTTTTTGCTACTCTAACATTCCCCCCTCTGAAGAGGTAACTAAAATTTTTTAGGGATTAGATAAGCGCTCCCAAATACTTTCGTATTGTCATTTTTTATTGAGTAGTCATATGTAGTTTCTGTCCTTCATTTTGTTAATATGTTATATCAATACATGTCTAAATAATAAGCCATCCTTGCATTCCAAGTATAAATCCCACTTAGTGAAAGTGTGTGTGTGTGTGCGCGTGCGCACGCGTGCATGGTGTGTTTTCTATATGTTATTTACTTTGATTTGCTAATATGTTTAGGTTCTCTGTATCAGTTATTCATAAGGGACATTGTATTGTAATCTTTTTCCTTGTTGTATCTTTGCCTGGCTTTGGTATCAAGGCTACATTGACTTCATAAAAGGAACCTTCTTTCCTTTTCAATTACTTGGAAATTTTTGAAAAGAATTAATATAGCTCTTTAAGTGTTTGGTAGAATTTTCTAGTGAAGCTGAATTTTATTAGGAATTTTGACTTCTGTTTCAATCTTTTTACTAGCTATCAGCCAATTCGATTCTGTTTCTTCGTGAGTTAATTTTGGTTGTTTTGTTTCTAGAAATTTGTTCATTTTGTCTGGGTTAACATAATTATTCATAGTATTCTAATCCTTTATATTTCTGTAGACTAAGTAGTAATGTGCAACTTTCATTTCTGATTATTAGTTTGAATTTCCCTCTCTCAGTTCCTTTTTTCCTCTCTCCTTAGTTCATCTAGGTATAAATCCTTATCACTTTTCTTATTTATTTATTTGTCTTTTTGAAACAGGATCTCCCTATAGCCCCAACTGGCCTAGAACTCGCTTTGTAGACCAGGCTGGCCTCAAACTCACAGAGATCTGCCTGCTTCTGCCTCCTGAGTGCTGGGACTAAAGGCATGTACCACCATGCCCAGCTAACTTTCCTAATTAAAAAAAAAAATTATTATTTTTCTTTTATGTGCATGAGTAGTCTTGCCTGTATGGTAAGTGCACCTGTGTCATGCAGTGCTCACAGACATCAAAAGAGGGCACCAGATCCCCTGGAACTGGAGTTACAGATGATTGTTAGTTGCCATGTGGGTGTTGGGAATCGAACCCAGGTCCTCTAGAAGAGCAGCCAGTGCTCTTACCTGCTGAGCCATCTCCGTAACCCCAGTTCTCTTAATCTTTTTGAAGAACCATTTGGCTCAGTGATTTCTGCCTTGCTTTCTATTGTTTATTCTCTTCTCTTTGCCTCTTCTCTCCGTTCCCTCCCTTTCTTTTCCCCCTCACACTCTTCTTTCCTTCTGTTGGGAGGAATAATGAGCAGTAAGATATATGTGCCCTTTGGGGATCATCTCATAGTAGGGAGAAGACTGCAGTTATGTTGGCTAGCTTAAGGGAATTCAGTCTAGTGGAGGGATTGGTTTTTGAGAAGAGCAGGACATTTTGTTCACCGTGTTGGTTTTAATGTGTTCTTAGACCTAGATTGGAAGATAGTAAAATGCCATGGAAATGCAAAAGCGAATGAAGTGGTGAAATAATTTCCATGGATTCCCTTTTCAGGGACATATTAGGTAATATAGTACTTCAGTCTAGAGTACCTGCCACAAGACCAAACCATGTTGAAGGCATGACATTTTTTGTTATAATGAGTTGAAAAAGTATTTCCCACAGACTGAAGTGGGTGATAGGGAGGTATCCAAATTATGAGTTGCTATCAAAAGGCGTTGAGAAGTAGGAAGTAGAGCGCTCACACTCAAGAGTTGAGTACCTAGATCTGATCTCCAGCACTGCTGAAACAGGGTCTGGTTGGACAGAACTATCTACAGACTTAAGGAAGTAAATGAATTCACATTCTTGACACTTTGTGGTGGGCTCATGATAATGTTTTTATTTTTATAATTATCAAATTGAATAATTTATTTAAACTAGACAGTACAAGTACAAATATTTTTCTAACTAGGAGCAGAATGTTTGAAAACTTAAGATTCATTAAGTTTAGTGTTTAATTTACTAGAGTTATAAGAATTTAGTACTTGGAAACATTTTCTATGTGAAGTGTTTGAAGTGCTTTAAAAAGAAAATTGAACATATTATGTTTATAAACGTTAGTTAAAATTTTAAAGGGAGTTTAAGTAAGTTTGTTAATGGGGTTAAATGGTAACCAAAGTCCTCATTAAAAGTGATTGCTGTAATTTACTAGATTTATAACTAGAGTAATGGGAGTTTTAAGATAAAGGCAGAAGGAACAGAATTTGTAAACTTCGTGATCTAATAGTTTGAACATTAATTTGCCAAATAGGCAGTCTTTTCTGTACAAGAATATCAGAAGACTCCATGTATGCAGCTCCACACACAGATTTAAATCAGAGATTGCCATATTTGTATCTTAAATGCTAACCTCTTTTTAGACTCCCACATTCAATTATCACTGTTTCATATGGATGTCTAATAATAGGTATCCAAAATGTAGTTTTCATTTTCTATCTATCCTACTTCCCGCAAACCTAAATTCCTTTTTTGCCAAAGCCTCAAATCTGGGCATCACCCTTGATTTCTCTCCGTTTCATCTGAGTCACTATGAGGGCTCTCTACCAGTTAGGTTCTGTCAGGAAATAGCATGTTCAGATTGGTAATCTGAAGAGTTGTTAACTGATGAACTACTATTTTCAAAGGTGTGGACAGGGTACCAAGAAGACCCTTTGTCCCAAAGGAGCAAAGAGCTATTTATGGACGCCATTGTCAGAGAAGGCTGCACCGAGGGCTGGTGTGATAAGCAGTGTGACTCTGTCTCTAGGGATTGCAGCTCCCCTCCTTTGGCCTTACAAGAAGGAAGGTAGAGGAATATTCACTTTCCTTCTCCTTCTCTTGCTGGTACCTCTATTTCATTGACCCTAACTAGAAGCCAAAGAGTACAAGTGTCCACTGATACCATCTGTAGAGGCCACAACCCGGCACATGGTGACTCAGATGGATGGAGACTGTCTGGGTACCCAGAAGTCACAAAGGCTAAAGAAACCCACAGTAGATGCTTTTGAGGGTATGCTCTAAGTAGGGGGTCCCCTATGTTTTGCTCTTTTGGGGGTCTATTTACAATGAAAGATTCTAGTTTGACTCTGATTTTTTTCATTGACTGTGGATTTTTGTTTTTGTTTTTTTCTGTTTCTGTTTTTATTTGGAAATGGTGCCCATAGTCACAATTTAGGATACTACTGATCTGCCTTATATATGTAAGCATTTGGGGATTGTTAAGTCTTAGGCATTGTGTTAAAAGCAAAGGGTGCATGTTTTTATTATTAAAGTACAGTTAATAGTAGATGACATTTTAATATGATGTCTTTTGTTTACTAAAACTTTAATCTTTGAATTCTTGTCTACTTAAGCAAAATATAAATATTGGGCCTTTTTTCTGTGTCTTTTTGAAAGTTGTTAAGGTATGATTTAGTAGAACATGGGGCTGCAGTTCACATTGCTGCTGAGGCCACATGTGTCAGGGTTATAGACTAGCAAAGGATTCAGTATTCTTTGTGATCTTTCTCTTCTTGGTTATTGTAGGGGACATGCATGTTTGTGTGCACATGTGTGTGTCAGTGCACAATGCCCATATTGGGAAGGGGAAGTGTGAGGGGAGTGGAGGCCAGAGGTCAACCTTGAGTGTCTTCCTTTATCACTCTGTATTTTATTTTTTGAGATAGGGTCTCTCACTGAACTTGGACCTAACCAACTGATTACTCCACTGGCTGACCAGTGAGTCCCCAGATCCTCCTGCCTCTGCCTCCCTCCTGACTATGTCCAGCTTTTAAATGACTACTAGGGATCCAAACTCAGGTTCTTATGCTTGCTCTGTAATCCCTTTACCCATTGAGCCCTCTTTTCAGCCAGTGTTCTTCCCCTTTAACACTCCTTTCCTGCCCTGCCTCAGGCCTTGAAAGTCTGAACCAGTACCTTTTCTGAGAGGAATGTGATTTATATTTTTCATTCCTATTTGATTAAATTGTATTTGCTCTGTGTCCTATTGTCTTGTTAATTCACATCTCATGTCTTTCTATGAGGTATACAGTAAAATTACATTGACTGACTAGTGTCTGATTAAATGCTGTGTAAAACCACATGCTTTAGAATAGCCTGCCCTTTGTCCTGCTCTGGCCAGAGAAAGATTGAAATTGCAAGAAATTTAAAATTTATAGAGTTAAAGAGAGAGCTGTGGTTTTCAGAAGTCCTATTGATTGTGATAATCTGAAGGCAATTTTTAAAAATTTCCACTTTATCCTTCTGCCCCCAGGTGGTGTGACAATGAGGTCTTAATTTAATATATACAGAATTTGTTCAGACTCAAATTCTTTGTTTCTGATTTTTTGATAGCAGAGAATTCCTGCATTTTTCTGGCGATGTTTTCCTTCCTTTCCGTAGATCGACATGAGCCTCGATCCTCTCCATACTTTTTTTTTTTTTTCAAAGAGAAGGTTTTCCTGCGGCCTCAGCTGGCCTGGAACTCACTATGTAGACCAGCTTGGCCTCTATCTCACAGTGATCCATCTGCCTCTGCCTCCTGAGTGCTGGGATTAAAGGCATGCACCTCTACACCTAGCTTCTCCATACATATTTTGTATGCTTTTACTGACGAATGTTTTGCCTTTGGAAAACCCTGTCTCTAATTTGTCCATGAGTGATTCTCTTAAGGATCTTTCATCCAAACTTATTTTAATTATAAAATTGATATCTACACTAAAGTCAAAGAGTCTTATATACCTCATGCAGAGCTATGGAGCCTGTTCAAGATGGAGCTGTAATTCCATATACAGAATGCCATCAATGATTTCCCCAGATTCACCAAGCAAATGAAGCCTAATGTCTTCTTTCTTTAATCATTCTTTTTTAATTCCTTTAGCTTTTTTTTTTTTTTTTTTTTTTTTTTTTTTTAATGATCGTTTACTGCAAGCCTTCAGATTTTATTCTTTGGGGAAAGCTGAATTTGTTAGGCAGAGGTCATGCTTTATTATTTCTTTATTTTTGCTAATCATAAATACGATTGCTCTATTTTTTCCCATGTTCCGGATGTGTAGTTTTCTTGTTGTAACAGTTGCTTTGTGATTATGCTATTTGCAAACTGGGAAAGGGAGACTTAAAGGATTATATTCTAGTTAGATAAACATGCTGAAAACCCGAGTGGTCATTATTTTAAATAAATAAATACATACATGAAAGTCCAGTCACATATCCTGGCAGGGATTTTTGCATGTATGTTTCTAGTGACAAAAATAGGCTAGACTACCTCAGTGAGCTTTTGTTTTTTAATTAAGAAAAGCTAGGTGTTACCCAGGGCTCAAACGTATCCTGTTCTATTTTCTCCTACAAGATAGGAAAGTCAGTAGAAAGGAAAGCAAGAATGTCCAGGTATGCCTTGTACTAGATTATCAGGAGAAGCTGAAAGGAGGAAGGGAAGGGGTGTAGAGCAGGAAAGCACAGTGTCGAAGAGAAGAGCCGTGTACAAGTCAGTAAAAACAAAGCGTCAGCCCATTGCAAGTCAGGGTTTTCTCCTTGTTCCCATCCCGCCCACTTGCCTGGACTCAGCTGGTTGTCCTGGCCATTCTTCAGACGCTGCCATTTTCTGTCAGGATGTCTAGGGAAGTGGAAGATTAACACGTTTTGTTTTATTTCATGTCCTTAAGTTTTAGTAAAAGAGAAAGTCTGCTATGTGTTGTGCCAGAGGACAGAATGTAAAGTTGAGAATGTTTTTACTTCCCCACAAATCAGTCCTCTGCTTTGGGGAAAACTCCATAACAACTTCGAGTCAGAGCTCCTTTTCCTTGCTGTGGGTGGGGATAGCTATTTTTTTTCTCAACTCTCTGTCAGCCAAGGGCCCAGCCAGCTGGATGGGCCATGGCACCTGACCGGAGCAATCAGTTGCTCCTGTGGCTGTAGTACAGTTGGGCTGAGATCAACAGGCAGTCGGTGTAGAACTAACCAGTGGTGGCCACTGTGGTGACCCTTGGGGTGGTGCCCTTGGTTCTTGTGCATCTTTAACCTTCTTAGCAATTCTGTGAATCACCAAATCCTTTCAATGTGTCACTCTCTGTTCTTTGCAGTCAGAGAAAAATACTCAGGATGTTCCGATCTCATGTCTTCCTGTTTAGTTTGGGAACTGAGAACTCCTTTGAT
>NW_008338118.1:6779050-6783246 GCF_000622305.1 Nannospalax galili | reverse complement strand
AGAGAGAGAGAGAGAGAGAGAGAGAGAGAGAGAGAGAGAGAATGAGAATTAGTGCTATTTAGCCTTTATTTTATCCTAATACTTGACTCCATCGGTTCCATGATTCTCCTGCCATCTAGAACATATTTGTGCTTGTGTGAATATCAGGGAATAAAATAAGTACTAAAAACATTTATAATATAAATGGAGTCCACATACTAGTGGGTAGGGGTAACAGATCATTTTTATTGGTATTTGACTTTGGAAAGCGATTTATGGGTGCTGAAAGAAGTCTGTTGATATCTCATAGATTGTCTGCCTTAGTCTGTGTGCTTAGAGTTTGCTCATGATGTTTGATCATCATTAGAAAGAGCCTCTTTAATGAAACACACCTTTAAATAACTCAGATTAATTCCAGCTTTTAAAGTGAGAAGCTATCTTGAACTACCACTGCTGCCAGCTCAGCTGTAGATCTGAGATACCCAGCTGTGCCCTCTATGCCTCTCTCATCACCAATACCAGACTTTGCAATCAGAATCTGTCTGGCACGTGTGTTGATGTGTGAGGGGAGATAACATCTAGCTCATTCTATTGACTCTTCAGCACTAGGCCATAGTAAACATTTGTCTTTGTCAGCTGTTAAAGCATCGAGCTTTGAGGATGCACAGGGCTTACATACACATCTACCCTTATGCTTTTGTCTGGGTCTTCCTATAGACTCACAGTCAAAGAATTGATTTAATGGTTAGGATAGACCAGTATGCCTAAAAGTTACTTTTTAGTTTTTCTTTAAGGGAATTAAAAAATTTCTCATACTATATTATATAATAATAACTAACTATTTTTATTCTAGTAAACCAAAAGGACTGCCTTTATGTCATTAGCCAGCATTGCTATTTGGTGATATCATAGCTCTTTGACCAAATAGATGATTAAATAAATACAAACCCTTAATTAGCTTTAATTATGTACCATGAGAAAAATCCTGATTGGTGATCACAAAAATCAATGTTCTTTAGGAAAACCCTGTTCTAAGTACAAAATCTCATGCAATAGTGATATGCCTACAGATTATTGCACACTATGCTCAGCATTTGATATACATATGAGATGATCTTGCCCTGATGCCTGTGCTCCATTTCAGTGTTGTTTGACATGCACTTAATAAAAGTGGTGCACTTTCTAGGAAGCAGCTCCTACCACATGGTGAATTGGATTTCTGGTCAGACATCAGTTCCAAAGCTGAATTAATCCATATAATCAAGTGCTCCGAGTCCAGTAGGGGAGGATGGACAGCAAATGAACTTTTCTCAACAGAATGATGAGTGTTATGACAGTGTAACAGAAAAGGTGCCAAGGGAATATAAAGAAGATCATTTAAATTAAACTGTGGGTTACAGATATTTTAGAAGATATGAACACTGAGCTGAACTTTGAAAAGTACCAGAGAAAGATGGTGGGAATCAATGTGTAGCAGAGGGCTGGGCTCCTTGGATGATATGGAGCCTGTAATAGAATGGATCAGGAATTGCACAGAGGACTGTTTGGTTGCCACGGGGTCCAACCATATAATAGGAAAATAACAGTATGAAGAATTGTTAGTGTCAATTCTGTTTCACAAGTCAAACCTTGTTTTAGGTGGTTTACTGACATTTCATGGAATCTCCATAACAGTCTCTGGGGACTGAAATATGACAGCTAAGGTCAGATCATAAAGAGCTTTGTCTGCTTATATAAAGAATTTGGATATTATCCTGATAGGTATAAATGGCCAGGGAACACTTTAAGTCATGGAAATGGCTTTATGTGTTTTAGAGAGAGCATAGTGTTTTGGAGACTAAAGTGGAGCAGGGTAATACTTGAACCAATGACAGCAGACAGTATAGTTGTCTTGGGGACAGTGCTGATGTCTTGATCAAAGGCTTCAGAAAGTGGGCAGTAGAGGTGTACAGTTACATAGGAACTGGTGACCACAGAGTATGTGAGACTGAGTGCCATCTTTATGTAGCCCACGTGCTGTTAAGCAAAAGAATAGATTTCTCCTGTTAGGGACTGACTATAAGGTAAAACAGCTTTAGTTCAGTTTGTATTCTTCTTTTGTGTTACACTCCTCTCAATCTGAAGTTTCAAGAGTGCCAAGAGTAGAAAGAACATACTTTGTTGAGCTCTGTCCTGGGTATTTGTAGGTGATACTTCAATCCATTTGAAGGTCTAAGACACCTGGGGTTCTCTTTAAACATATACCCTGACTCATTCCAAGTGCATAAAATATAGAAAAATGTTCTTGATAAGAAATGTAAAAGTGTTTTATTTCCAAGTCCTTCTTTTGATTGAGAAAAGTTCTGTCACAGAATGACCAAAAAAAAAAAAAAAAAGTTTAGACCAAAATAATTTAGTTTTGGGCCCCCCTTTAATCCCCGCACTCAGAAGGCAGAGGCAGGTGGATCTCTGTGAGTTCAAGGCCAGTCTGGTCTACGTACGAAGTTCCAGGCCAGCTGGGGCTACAGGGGAGACCCTGTTTCAAAAAAGACCAAAAAATAAATAAATCAACAAAATATGTTAGTTTTTCTTTTACTCATAGCTATATTGCTTTTTCTTTGCTCCTTAGGAAAAAAGTAGTATATGTTCTAAAGCTGATTTGGATGAGGCCTGATATGGAGATGTATATGACAGCAGCAGATAAAGCTTGCATTTCATTATGGACAGCCAGGCCTAGGGATATTATTGCTGGTTTCATTGGGTAATTCTGTCATGAAAGTTGGTATTTAAAACATAGATTTTCTACCTAACTATTGCAAGATAAAAATTATATCTTAGAAATAAAGAAATACGTTTATTATCAACTCAGCTTCCTTTTTGAAATTCTTAGTTGTTTTCTTTTTGACTCCTGTTATCTGTAATCAGTGTGAGAAGATCTGCAATTCTGGACAGCCAGGAATATATGACACTCTTGAACTGGTCTCTTTAAATCAAATTGTCCAATACATGCCATAACTTTTAAAATCTCACTTTTGGTTCATCTTGAAACACCCACACCAGGCCTAGTGAATGCCCCTGATCAAGGATGACTGATGCGTGGACTGGGAGCACGTGGGCCCCTGGTCTGCCCAGCACTCTCTTCCATTCAGAGTCTCAGATGTCTGCCCCTCTGCAAAGCCGCCCGCCCGATGTCTATAGCTGCTGAGCATGAAATCCCCTGCTTCTGTTTGTTTCTTTTGTTGCCACGAGTTAATAGGGACAGAGACAGGAGACAGCCCAGAACAAAGCAGAAATAATGGAGTATTTCACCCCCAAAAAGGAATGTGGATTGAGAAATACAAAGGGTAAGGCAAAGACAGACTTAGTGTCCTGAGGTGGTGTGATTTATTGGCCAGAAGCCTCAGCCCTGGGACAGTTTGTGGCCAAAGCCTTCATCTGTGAGCTCCCAGCCCACATGGCAGAAAGGTTTGACCCATCTTCTATAAAAACAATTTATTCTTTTTCTCACTAAGGTTTGAAAAGGGTGGGGGGGATTTTTCACCTCAAAAAGTGGATTGCTCTTACAACCCCAGAAAGAGTTTTCTGGGCTGTCTGGTGGTCAAGGGCACAGCTGATAGCACTCACTTGCCCTGACTAGTGTTTTTGCTGCCATTGGTACCATTTTGAACTTAACACTCTTTTCATGTTCTTGCAGGAACCACTAGTTCTTCCAAGATTTTAGAGTATGTTTGACTTTAATTTTTCTTCTCATAAATAGACAAGCGTAGCTAAAAGGTCTCACATTGCTCATCGACCATTCCTTTTGAATGCATTTCCATAAAACCTGGTTTATTCATCTATATTTTTCCATATTCTCCCCCAACCAGCTTGCTTGCTTTATTTATTTATTTATTTAGTTAGTTAGTTAGTTAGTTAGTTTATTTACTATCTTCAAACCAATTTTTTGTTTACATATATTTTAAGGAGAAAAATTAGAGGACTATTTGAATAGAGAACAGTCCACTTTTCCTTATCGCTTGCTTATAGACTCAGGAATGTCTGTGGCCAGCATGGACTTCTCCTTAGACAAGTGTTTTCCTTTCCAAGGACAAAACAGGTTAAGTGACAGTTGCAAAGAGAGAGAAAAGCAGCAGCCATTCTTTTCCTTTTGTTTTCTTTTTCTTGTCTTTTTGAGACAGGGTCTCCCTGTAGCTCCAGCTGTCCTGGAATTCACTATGTAGACCAGGCTGGCCTTGAAC
>NW_008338118.1:6754282-6778031 GCF_000622305.1 Nannospalax galili | reverse complement strand
TGTAGCTACAGCTGTCCTGGAATTCACTATGTAGACCAGGCTGGCCTTGAACTCAGAGAGATCCGCCTGCCTCTGCCTCCCGAGTGCTGGGATTAAAGGTGTGCGCCACCATGCCCAGCTCTCCTCTTGTTTTCTGTCCTGGCCAATCCCCCCCTGTTTCCCTGCTCCCTAATTTAGTTAGTTGGGAGGGGCACCGGATGAGATAAGTGGGGAGACGGAAGACCAGATGCAGGGCATCACTTTGCCTGAATTGAATGGTACATTCAAGGTAAAAAGATAGTGCAGGGAAGAAAGGAAACAGAGACTTGCATCTCCTTTGCCAGGCACTTTTCAATCACATAATCACACTTGCCCATAGAATTCTTCTACCTCCAAACAACTGAAAAGGCAGCCTACTTACCATGCTCTAGTCCCTAGCTCTGGGTGTAGCAGTTCCAGAGCCACTAGTACCTGAGACAGGGCTCTGGAGCTGAACAGTCCTGGCCAGAGTTGCAGTTCTGCCACTTAATTAGCATGCTGACACATCTTATCTGGATGGCCCTTTACAAAGAATGACTCTTAAGTTGCTTCTGCATGACACTCTCTGATGTAAGAGGCCTGGCATTCCGGTGGCTCCAGAAACAGTCGAGCCAAACTACTGGGATCTGAATTGTGTTCCTCATAGACAAGCTACCTCACATTCTTTGAGCCTTAGTCTTCTTGTCTAAAAAATGGGAATCATAGTATTTTTTCCTTACTAGATTGTTCTAGGGAAAAAAAATGAATTAATGCGCACAAATCACTTATAGTTGGTGCTCAGTAGTACTAGCTACTTCTTTTGTTGTTGTTGTTGTTTTGACTTATATGGACGCCCCCTATCCTGATGTCTCTCTCCTACAACAGATTTGGCATTGAAATGTGCTTTGTATTATGTTTTCAAAAGACAGACACATTTGATTATGCTGGATTCCTTCCTAGCACTACATGTAAAACAAAACAAAACAAAACCAACAACAAACAAAAAGCACTTCTAGGAATTAATTTCCTTTAAAATAAAAGTTTTGCTAGGGGTAGTGGTGCAGCAGAGGCAGACAGATTTCTGTGAGTCTTCTAGGTCATCCCGGTCTACAAAGCGAGTTCTAGGCCAGCCAGAGCTACATAGTGAGACCCTGTCTCAAAAAAATAAAATAAACCAACCAACCAACCAAAGAAAATAAACCTTTTAAAACAATATGCACTTGCTTCTTTCTGAGTTTGAAGTCAAGCCACATGAGAAATAGATCCTTTTGGTTGTGAGCCTGAGCCTTTAACTAGGCTGCACCAACTCTCCAGCCTAAAAGAGGTATCTTAAGAAACAGGTGAGTTTTCTCTTGCTTTTAAGGCACCAACTCATAGATTCAATAATCTAGCAAGCATTTCTTGAGTACTGTGCTAAAAACTCTATCCTTATATAAGAAAAGACATGACTATCTTAGGAGCCTTTAGGTTTTAGTCTGATGAGACTTGTATTTAAATAAGGAAGAAACTGGCTTGGGCAGTCAGTGTCTGTGTAGCTGGGGGAAAGGCTTGAAGCTGACTCAAGAAAATTTTCCAGCAACTATACAGAGCTTCAATCAAATTGAAATCATGCTCAGAATAAAATCTTGTATTCATGATGAAAAACAGAGCATTGATTGAAACAAATGGCATGTCCCAAAAGGCTAAGAATTTCACGAGACAGGATGGTAGGAAATATTGGCAGTGCAGGGGCTGGTGCCAGGGCGGGTGGCCTTTGAGTAGGCTTCTCACCCAGAAATATGTGCTGGCGGGACAATTCTGTTGCTGCATTTTGATGCCTGTCCACCCTCGGAAGCTATGCAATTTTAGCTTTTAGAACTGGTAATGAGACTAGAAACAAATATGTCCTTGGGTCTGTGTGCAATTTCTGTCAGATAGTAAATTTCATAGAAAAAACTACATTTGGCATGGTATTATCTACAGTGCTAGAAGTATGCACACAGGACTAAGGAGTAGGGAAGAGGGTTTGTTCTCTCAGGAGGTTGAGGAAGACTTCCCTGAGTAAGTGCCCTCAGAGCAGAACTTCAACTAGGGGTTCACCAAGTAGACAGAGAGGGGAAGGCTTTTCCTTCTAGTGAATAAGAACATAGTAGTAAGAAGGACAAGTGTCCATGCTGTTTGGGGGACTAATGAGGATGGTTAGAGTCATCAAGGTGGCTATGAGATGCATAGCGAAATGCCGAATTAGTACTTTACAGTGTTGGTTTTCAAAGGAATACCTACTGTCATCATTGCTCAGCCAGGCTTGAGCCAAATGTCAAACACTGCCCCCAACAGAAACTGGGACATTTTGACACTCTCTTACTGTCTTGGTATAGGGCTGCCAGACTAGAAGGCAAGCCCTCACTTTACCCTTACAGTTTTACTTGTTGCTGATTATTTCATTCCAAAGACATGTGTTCACCTTTCTTCCCACAAAAGATGAACAAGTCATAGCCAACCCTGTGGGAAAAGGCTGGTGAACTGAAATAGTCTGGGCAAGGGAGGCCAAGAAGATGGTTGCCCCCCCAGAGAGTGCAATTACAATTCAGACTGACTCTCTTCTTTGTTTCCTGCTTCATAGGACCCCGGGTTTTGTGTGCAGCATCTTGGGTTGAACTGAGGTGGAGTTATGATCCTGGGGCTGCTGTGTGCTGATAGAAAGGGCTCCAGACTGGGCTGTGTATCACGTTGCCAGACCCCTGCCCAAGGAAGCTAACTAGCAGCCAAGATACCTTAGGAAAATGAGCATCATGATGAACAGTTATTTGCCCGTCTGTCGCCTTTCTTAGGAGTATAAAGCATTGAACCCATGCCTCCCAACATCCTCCTGAAGAAAGGAAGTGGCAGAGAGTGTTAAAGTTACTGGTTAATCATGGGGAAGCTGAAGCATGGATAGGTTTATGGGGCTCGAGCAGAGTCACACAATGCCTCAGTGTCTGGCCTGGGAATGAAGCCTGAGTTTGCCGCTGGCCGTCAGGACTGCCGACAGCATTGTGTCTTGCATTGTACAGCAGTGAAAGGGGCTTACTCTTAACAATGCAAGAGCTGCTGTCAGAGACAAACACAATGAACTTTGGTACAGTATAGTCTAGAGGCCAAACTGAGTAATTTTAAGTAAATTGACTATAAGATCCAAAGCTTCATTAAGTTTTAAAACAAGAAACAAATGGAAACTCTGTACAGTTTTTAGGAGCTGACAAAAAAAACCATGAACATTCCTCCTCAATTTGAAATGGCATACACTTAAAAATTCTGTTAGCTCAAAATCTGGTACTTTTCCTATTAACCATAAGATTCATTTCAAATACATATATTTATTTTATGTACTTATAAATAAATATTTACTCCTAGGATTCATTTATTTTAAAGATTCTGTCTTGTAAGAAATGTTAGTCTAGCATTTATTTACTAAAATGCCGTATTCTCCTAGTCTGAGTTTTGGAGAGAGGTGAGACTTTTCCTTCATTCAGATTTAGTTTGGATTCGTTTGGAACAGTTGAGACTACAGAGCTGAGGATTTGGGACACTGGTGGGCATGTACACAGGGAATTGTCATGATGGTGCCATTGCAGTCTGTGTGACCCGAGCCATGGGAGTGGGACTGACATCACTGTGACGAATGTAGGGAGAAGAGAGGTAGAACATTATTGTTAAATTGTTGTTTGTGTCAGAAGTGTCTGAGGTTTCCTGGAGTAAATGCTGTAGATATTGATGGGCTTGGGTATAAAGTTGCTGTATTCGGGATTAAAGAGAACATGAAGGTGAAACTGTGAAACTTTGGGACAAAATATGTTGAATGAATGATACTGGTTAGTAAATAATTTAAAGACGGTGATATGACAATCACATATTTCATTTTGTTCTTTAAGGATATGGGGCTGGGCCACACATGGTGGCACATGCCTTTAATCCCAGAACTTGGGAAGCAGAGGCAGGTGGATCTCTGTGAGTTAAAGGCCAGCCTGGTCTACATAGCAAGTTCTAGGCCAGCTGGGGCTATAGGAAGACCCTGTCTCAAAAAGACCAAAAACAAAACAAAGCAAAACAAAAATATGGGGCTGGAGAAATGGCTCAGTGGTTAACGGCACTGGTTGTTCTTGCATAGGACCTGGGCTCAGTTCCCAACACCCACAATATGGCCAACAACCATCTGTGATTCCAGTTCCAGGGGATTCAGTGCCCTCTTCTGGCCTCCACGGACACTGCATGCATGTGGTGAACCTACATACATGCAAACAAAATGCTTGTTCACACAAAAATAAATAAAATATTATAAAAAAGAATACATTGCTTTATTTACTCAAGGGAGGGATGAACACACCACAGCATGCATGTGGACATTAGAGGATAACTTGTCCATTCTCTCCTTCTGCTTTGTGGATTCCAGTGATTGAACTGTGGTCATTAGGCTTGGTGGCAAACACCTTTATCCATTGAGGCATCTCACTAGCCACCCATACTTCACTTTGTATTTGAGTATTATGGTAATTTGATCAATGGTAGTGGGATACTGCCTTTGAGGAGATGGTGCAGAGGAACTGAGATGGGGATGGTGGTATCTAGAGCAGAAATACAGTCTTCCTGTTTGTCCCAACAAAGACCAGAGCAACCCAGCAAGTCTATGTGAGTAGTGTTTTCTGCCATAGCTAAACGTGGAAGATGACCCCTCTTACTGTGAACAGCTGCTGGCCGTTGGTCATCCTTGAGGGAATACATATGCATGAACACAGATCTGTCTCTAGGAAAAACTCCTCATGGGTCTAAGAGCCATGCTTCTTCATGGATGAGAAAAAAGTTTGCAGACAGTGTGAGCCAGTCTTTGTATGAGTCCAGAATATGATGTGTTGGCATATAGAAGGCTGTTTACTGTTGTGGTCATTAATCTTGAAGGAGAAGGCATAATGGAACTAAAGTAAGGCTGAAGGAGAGCAACAGATGAAGGGGTAGGAGGGGTAACCATAGGAAGACAGACTGAAATAATTAGGACTCCTCAGGCTTGAAAAGACTGAGAGGCAATATGATTAGAATTTAATAAATCTGTGTAGAATATGGATCATAAAATTTTTTTTTCCGGAAGTCTGCAGAACCTCTTAAAACCAGGAGGAAAATGAATTTAGGACAAAAAGAAGCTCTGGTCTACTGAGAAAGTAGATCTTGTACATCAAAACAAGTCTTTGGGTATTTGGCTAACTTCTGGCATTTGAAGTGAAGTGGAAAAGTCAAGGGTTTCTCTTATTTTGACACTATTTTCTTGAAACATAAGGGGGGCCAGAGAGCACGGATCAAGCATCCTATCAGCCTTTGTGCTTTCATTTCTCTCTTTTAGCTGGAATTTAAATGTCATTCATTCTCCGTCCAACAGTGATTTATTGGGGGTAGGTTCTGTGCCCTGTGTGCTGCCAGGAACTAGGGCTACTGAGACAAAATTGGACACACGTGGTTCCCACAGTCTGGTGGTGAATAAGAAACTGTAATTGTCTGTATGATGAATTTGCAAACATGCTGTGAGAGCTTGACATCAGTTGCTAATGCAGGCTTAGATCCGAGCCGTCTGCTCTGAGGAAGGGGTGGGTAAGCCGAAACCCAGGAACTGATGAGTTGGCGAAGCCCACGGTTCGACGAGTGAACAGCATGGGCAAGGGCTTCAAGTAACAGAGGCTCAAGAAGGCTTGGAAAGAATGATGACCAAGAGGCTGATGGTGTTGGCTGGAACATGTGCCAGGTGGCCTTATAGACTGTGATAAGGTTTGGGTTCAAGAACCAGGACAAGTCACTGAGGCAGAGTAAGGATATAAAATTGGATTTTCTTTAGAAGCATTTACAGTGGGTGCTGTGGAGAGCAGAGGGCAAGGATAAATATTACTGGAACCAGTGGGAGAGTATTGATGTCCTGCTGTTCACAGCCTAGGCTCAAGAGAAGCAAATAGACTCTAGAGCTATTTCAGAAGTCTATGGACTAGACTTGATCAGTTGCAAGAAATGAGGAAGAGAAACAATCAAACTTGATTTGTGAGAGTGTGGCAGCCAAGTAGGACTCGATTTTCTCTGACTAAGAAGAATCAACACAAGCTTCTTATAGGTCTTTTCCTTTATGGCCTCCAGATAAGCAGAAGAGAGTAGTCTGCCTTCCTCCTTCCCAACTTTCCCTTTTTCTTCTCTTATATGAATCAGTGTTCATACAAATGTGAATATTGGAGATATTTCAGGTGCTACAAAAGCTGGCCCATGCACCTTAAGTGGTGTTACATACATAGAGATATCAAATGCTTCGTGATGATATCCTATACCTCCAATCCCCTTGCCTTCAGTCTTGTAGATCAAATAAGTTTGTGTAGTTCACAAACTATACTACAGCTCATAGCACCCTGAGGTCAGTTCACCTGATAGGATTTAGCAAAGGTTGTGAAGGCAGAGATGCACCATGAACTCTTTAATGATTTTAAAGAATCTTTTTCTTTTGAATTGACATCAAAATTTAGAAGACTAAGAGCTGGGAATATAGCTCTGTGGTACGTTGTTTGCTTAGAATGTGCAAGGCCCTGGGTTCAATCCCCCCCCCTTGTGTGACTGAATGGACTCTTCCCTAGCTTCAACAGTTTGCGTTTTTCCATGTTTGCTTTATCCAACCTCACCAGATGGAGGTAGGAGACTTAGAATTTTTCTGAGCCAGTTAATTGCAGATTTCAAGACCCTTCACCTCTAAGTACTTGAGTGTGTGTTTTCTCAGAACAACGACTTTCTTACATAATGACAGCACAGTTACTTAATTCAGGAAATTTAACCTTATGCAACACTGTTATCTAATATGCAGTCTATATTCAGTCCTCGTGGTTGTCCCAATAATGTCATTTATGGCACTTTTTTCTTCCTGATTCAGGATCTAATCTAAAATGTGTTGCATTTCATATCATGTCTTCTTATTCTTAACCAGGAGCAGTTCCTTAGTCTTTGACTTTTAGACATTGGTGTTTTAAAAAAAATAACAGTTCTGGCATTATATAGGATACTCCTTAGATTGGCTTTATCTGGTTTCTTCATGGGTAGGTTCAGGTGATACATATTGGTAGGATGCTGTGAGGACACTGTGCCTCATGATCCTGCCATAGCTGGAAGAGAAGCCATGTAGACAGGTCTTATGACTGGTGATGGTAGCCTTCATTGCTTTGCTAAGGTGTTGTGGGCCAGGTGTTTCCACCTAAAGTTACTGTTTCCCTCCTTTCAAGCAATAGGGAACTTAGTTACTTCTTGATACTTGTGTAGTCATTATAAGTGTTATTAAGTTTGTCTCCCTGCTTCTATCTCTTTGGGCAGTGTTTTCGAGCACTTTGCTGCAAGGGACCACCACCTGCACGTCCAGAGTATGACTTGGTGTGCATAGGCCTCACAGGCTCTGGGAAGACCAGTCTGTTGTCCAAGCTCTGCAGTGAAAGCCCAGAGAACGTTGTGTCAACCACAGGTGGGTGCTGGACCAAGTCTCTTGTCTCTTTCTGCTTTAAAAAAAAATTTTTTTTATTTATTATTTTTATTTTATGTGTATTCGTGTATTGCCTGCATATAGGTAATTGCACCTATGCGGTGCATGCCCTCGGAGGTCAGAAGAGGCTGTCGGATCCCCTGGGACTGGAGTTACTGACAGTTGTTAGCTGCTATGTGGGTGCTGGGATTCGAACCCGGGTCTTGTGCCAGAACAACCAGTGTTCTTAACTGCTGAGCCATGTCTCCAGCCCCTCTTTCTGCTTTTTGCCCCCCAGCCTTGCTAATTTCCTGTGCTGTTGATGTGGCTCCTCCCCTCTGGTCAGTTTGTAATTAGTGCTTCAGTAGTACATTTATTTCAACTTTAAATATTCTCTTTCTAAAAAGATTTGAAGAAGGCTTAATAGTATTAAATTTCTGTGTCCGTTTAAAATAGTGATTTTTTTTCAGTCAGCGGATATTTTGTCCCATGTGGAAGGTAGGGACCTTGGCAGTATATAGAGACATTTTGGCTGTCACAGCTGGGAGAGGATGCTGCTGGCTTCTGGGCAGAGGCCAGTGATACCACTGAACACTCTGGTTCACTGAACAGCTCCCACAGCAAGGAGTTAGCTAGTCCAAAATGCCATCAGCAGTGAAGTTGGGAAGCCCTGGCATAGAGCTTTCATTTCCCCATAATATTTCCTTTATTTCTTCTGAGAATGAGGCAGGGAAGCAGAGCATATATTAAATAAAATAATTGAAAAATAGTTGTAGATGAAGAAAAGTCTGAGATGGGATCAGCATCAGGAATAAGTAGGGTAAGAGATTTTCAGGGAAAGGTGGAAGTACTCAACTAAGCTTTTGAGTGCCTACTCAAAAGGTTACTGGGATAACAGTGACCCCAGTACTCCTGGATATCTGGCCCGCTGGCCACATAGACTTTAAGCTCATCCAGAAGTCTACAAAGCAGCCACCATCAGTACTCCCTGGAATTGGGGAAAGGCAGGATGCATGATGAGGTTGTCTCTATTGGATATGAAGCTACTAAGTAAGGCAGGTTGGTAAACAGGAACAAGAGGTTGAGGTGCGTGAAGAAAGACAAAACAAAGTCATATATGCTTCCTAGGAACCACGTTTTATGTTTCTTAAGAGTCCCAGGAGACAAATCATAAGAGATATGGTATGTCTAGCCAAATTTTTTGCCCCAAGTTCAGAAATTTTAGTTTTACCCAGAGAGTACAGAGACATTAGAATATTCTAAGCAAGGGAGCAACATGCTCAGACATCCATCTGAGAAGGACCAAGCTGGCCAGGACTTGGGGCCTGAACTCCATGAGGAGCACTGCTAGAGGCTGAGACAGTGGATGATGGTAACGGCATGTTTGAGGTAATGACGGCCTTAGCTGAGGTACTCACAGGAAGAGTGGGGTGCTAAGAATGTCCAGTATAATAATGTTTGAGGGCTAGAATCGATAGGGTTTGGTGACCAGTTGGCTTTGGAAGAAGAAAGAAAAAGAAGCCAATGATGATGCAATTTCTGGCAATAGGTGACAGATGGGTCATGAAAGTATTCAGGGTTTCTGAAGTAGGAAAGCCTCATACAGCTCAGCTCTGGTTTTGCCACCGAGTTAGAGAAAAGTATGAATTTCAAGACTTTCTAGATCTGAGAATTATAGATTAAGCTGGGCATGGTGGGGCACGCCTTTAATCCTAGTACTTGGGAGGCAGAGGCAGGCGGATCTATCTCTGTGAGTTCAAGGCCAGCCTGGTCTACATAGATTCCAAGACCATCTGGGGCTACAAGGAGACCCTGTCTCAAAAAAAGACCAAAAAAGAAAAAAAATTATAGATTAAAAGAAAAAACATCCCAAAACAGTAGACTCTAAGTAAATATGAAAATATGCATACTCCTTGATTAAAGAGCGAGGGGAAGCCTCAGGAGTGCCAAACTCCCAGAGCCACTTGGCACAGAGCTATTCCTAGTGAGCTTCCTTGGCCTTCTGACAGCACTGAGTCCTCTTTCCTCTTCACCAGATTTGTCCATGTTCCTCCATTCAGTGTTGTCAAACGTAGTTCAATTGCTTGCTCCTTCCCCTCTGGCTTCTAAGCTGCTAAGCACAAGCGGCACATCTTACTTGGCATTGTATAAACAGACTGGCACAAAGTTTATACATAGATAATAGACAGTTTTTGAAAGAATAAATGATAATAAATGGAGTCTCCATTGTGTTTTTACCTACCCTGTCTTCCATGAGCCTTTTAACCACCTTCTCTAATAGGTAAGAATCATTGTTTCACATTCTGTTTATAAATTACCCAATAATGTAAAAAACAGTGATGTGTTCATTGTTTCATAGCTAGGCACAGAGATAAGATGCCAAATCAGGTCTTCCAATGAAGTTCAGGGCTGCCTACGGCTTTGGATTTCTGATACAAGCATGTACTTAGCAGTTGTCTGTAAATTTGTGACTATCTTTTGAGTAATGTACTATGAAGTTATATAAACATCATTACCTTGTTAATTCTTTTCAAGCAAAGTCACTTCTAAAATATGTGTAAGAGCAGCAAAATTATCATTTTCTTCACTTATCAGTTATCTTTTAGCATTATTTCTAGATGAGCAGTTTTGAATTATAATATAAAAATTATCTACCAAGGATTTTATAATTTATTTTTAGATTGCAATGTGCTTTATATTTGTTTTCCTTTAATGATTAAATAATGTTTTCCTTTTACTGGACTCAATCATAAGATTTGTTCTAGCTGATTCTTCCGATGAATTAGATATTAAGTTGGCTAGCATTCTGGATATCAGACTTCTCTGAGTCTCTGTTATCTTAAGCTTGGTACACCTTTCTGGAGGCCTATTTGGAGGACCATGCCACCAAGAAGTTTACACTGGATTTGGTAGATAAGTTTTCAAATGATAAAATGATTCACACCTATTGTTTATCATATGTCAGGTTCCATGTTAAGACACTATGAGAGGGTGGGTTTCAGCCTCCATTGGTGTAGCAGCTCTGATCTCAGCAGACCATCAGAGAGTGCCAATTTCTGGTCTCCCTCTGGTCTCCTTCTGCCATAGGGGCTGAGAATGCAGGGGATTGCCTTAGAGCCCCTGAATCCTGCCTCCACGTGGTGCTATCAAAATACCTGAAAGCAAATCTGAATCCATCACTCTAGAGTCTGGCCTTGGAAGACAAAAGAAAAACGAGGAGGAGCCCAATAGAGGGATGCTTTGGAAGCCCTTGTCAAGAAACTCCAATGGATACTCTCATATGAACATTTGAAAATTGCCCTGTTCTGACTTTTTTCTAGTTCCCTGTCTAGAACTTGTAATGCTAATTACTCTTGCCTTTACTTCTTCACCTCTCCTATCCACCAGTCAAGGACTTTCTTTTCCCCCTACAGATAAGAGTTATGCAATTTGAGAATCTTTTAGATAGATCCACTGAAGGGGTACCCCAGTTGCCTCACCCTTTGTCCCTGTTCAGCATGGAAGAAGCCAAAGTGGTCTGCATCCCAATTCCCTATTGGCAATTTGGGTAACCTCTTCAGAGGATGGTGTGATAAGAATAGGAGGTAGGAATTGGCTAGGCAGTTAGGGTAAAAAGACCCCAAAGAAAAGTAGTCAGTTTCTTGGCTAAAACTCACAATGTCCTTGGGCCTCTTAGCAACCTACTCCGTTCCAAAGACCAAAAATGTCGAAAATGTTTGGGAGCTTTTATGTAATCCTTAAAAGACTTTAGGGTTACCTCTTCAGAGGAGGGAATTTTAGAGTAGGAAAAGCCCCATAAAAAAATAATAAATCAAAGAAGAAGAAAGAGTACATGAAGTTATCAGAAAAAAGTGATGGGAAGATATGGGAGGAGTTGGAGGGGAGAAAGTGGGCATGGATTTGATCAAAACACCTCGTATGCATGTATGAAATTTTCAATAAATTATTTATTAAAAAAAGACACTATAATATGTGCTGTACTTGATGGTGTAGGTATGTAAGTTAAAAGTGATCATTTCTAGCCTAGGGGATTGAAAGAAGGCTTGCTAATTTTTTTATTTTTTGGTGTTTTTGAGGCAGGGTCTCTCTGTAACCCCAGCTGGCCTGACACTTGCAGTGTAGACCGGGAAGGCCTTGATCTCATAGAGATCTACCTGCTTCTGCCACCTGAGTGCTTGGACTAAAGGCCTGTGCCACCACGCTGGTGGAAGCAGGGATCCAAAACATAGATGATTCAGAGAAAAGTCTATGTTCCTGATCAAGATGCACAGCACAGGCATAGAGGAAGTTGGGATCCAAGGCTCAAGAGTAGAGAAGAGACAATGATTGTGGGGATAGGGAGTTAAGAGCACATGTAATCAATACTGTGGAAGTGGCACTCATAGTGGGTGATAGGAAAAGAAAAATCAATAATGACTGGTGTTTCTACCTTGGTGTTTGAATAAAATTGTTTTTAAAAAAAGTAGAAAAAACATAACGAGCAGTTTTAAAATAAAAGATAAATAAGAATGTTTGTTTGAGATGTGCTAATTTTTAGTATTGGCAAGACATCTAACAATGATGCAAATACTGAAGAAAAACAGATTATAAAGATTTTGGAGTAACAGCTACAGACGAGAAGTAACTCAAATGTGGATTTGGATGAGATTGTCTAGAAATAATGGGGAGAGAGAGGGAAGAAGGACACAAAGCACCACCTTTATTTCATCTATCCATTACATACTCAGTGTTTATTGTATGTGCTACTAAGTTAAGCAGTAATAATGCATCAGGTAGCCAGTCACACAAACATTCTTGTCCTTGGGAGCTTATATTCCAGCATCTGCTGTTGCTAAAGAATCTTTCAAAAAATTTTTTTGATAATTTTATACATGAACACTGTATTTACATCACCCTACCCTACATCCCCCTCCAAATTCTCCCATGCCCCTACCTCCCTTTCAACTTTATGTCCCCTTCCTTAATTATTGTTTCACACAGACACAGACACACCCATAGACACAGGCACATGTGTATTAAGTCTGTTTAGTGGACACGTGTTTATGGCTAACCACTTGGGACTGGGCAATACATCAACGAGGTTGCCCCTGGAGTAAACTGATCTCCCTCAGCAGCCTGTAGTTCTTCATCTAGAGGTGAAGCCTCGTGAAATTTCCCCATTCATGTTAACATGTCAGCTGTTATTATCATAATGCAGGTCTGCTTTAGGCAACCATATTGTTGATATTGCATGGATACTGCTTCCCTATGATGTCTAGAAGACACCATCTAGCAGCAAGTGTCCTGATCCTCTGGCTCTTACAATCTTACACTCTTTCTGCCCCCTTCCCTGAGCCTTGGGTGTGGGGGTTGCACAGGACAGAGGAGCAAGCCACTAAGGAGCATTCCTCTGTAGTCTCTGCTTCAGTTCTTACCTTGAGATTCTTGCTCTGACTTCCTGCCCTAAGTTCCTGCCCTGACTTCTTTCAGTGATCAGTTATATAAAATAAACTCTTTCCTCCCCAAATTGTGTTTGGTCAGGATTTTAGCACGATAAAGAAGCACATTTTTAAGATATCTTTTTCTTTCTTTTTTTTTTAAATTTTATTTATTGTTTTTATTTTATGTTGTATGCATGTATTGCCTGCATGTATTGTAAGTGCACCCATGTCATGCAGTGCCCGTGGAGGACAGAAGAGGCTGTTGGATCCCCTGGAACTGGAGTTACGAACAGTTGTTAGCTGCCATGTCGGTGCTGGGATTTGAACCCAGGACTTCTGCAAGAACAACCAGTGTCCTTAACCACTGAGCCATCTCTCCAGTCCCTATTATTTTTATTTTATATGTATAAACAGAAATAGATTGAAGTGAAAGAATGGGAAAAGATATCTTTCCAGTGGTAGTCAGAGGAAATGATAGTAGCTATGTTAATATCAGATGATTAAACTTTGTAACAAAGAATGATACAAAGGATAAAAGGTAGCTTTCATAGTGATGAAGGGATCATTTAATCAAATGGACTGGATATTTCTGTACGTAACACTGCTACTTAAAAATACATGCAACGACAACAGCAAAAACAGAACGTCAAAGTGAAATAGGCACACCCACAGTTAAAATCAGAAATTTCTCTCTTTCATCAGTTGATAGTTGTAGGATGAAAAATCAGCCAAGAAAGAGTGGGCTTGATCTAAGCCTAAAAATTTACAGCCAATTTTGAAAGAGATGCATCTTAGCTCTGGAAATTGTTACTGAATATGTCAGTGCTGTTGTAATGAAATGCTTCTTCTGATTATATGGCTATTAAATAAATAATTTTAAAAAATATGAAACCTGAAAATAAAACCCATTCAATTTTATGTCTTAAAGGGCTTATACTGAGTTCAATATTGTATAACTGTATTAACTCAACTGTGAACCTAGAAACTTGCACCCACTTGTGAAAGAGATGTACTCTTGCTCTGGAGTGTGTTACTGAATATGTTAAATCTGTAGTGAAATGTTTCTTCTAATCATGTAGTTATTAAAAATTTAAAAAAATGATTAAAAAAATTTAAGGTACTTTAATAACTAAACTGATACAACTCTCAAATTTTAAAAATGTAATTGTGTTTTAGAATGCAGATTTGGAATTCTATATGTCTACTATAATTTTTGAGTGTTATTTACTGACAAAACTGTATTAGCAAGCTTCAATAATATAGAAATTTCTCACTGTTAAAAAAAAAAGAGTGGGCTTGAGCAACATTGTCTACTAACGTGACCTTGTTCATTTTTACAGACTACTATACCCAACCACAGAAGGCAGAATTCTTCTCAAGTGCCCTTGGAACAATTAGATCATCACCTAGAACAACACATAAAGTCTCAGTAAATCTTGGTGAACTCAAGTGGTACTGAATACATATTTAAACTGTAACAGGCATGTCCAGGCTTTGGACATTGTGACATGACATTGTCATCTACGGAGTTCATGCTCAGAAACCACACAGCTGAATTACAAACAAAACAAAACAAACCTCATACACACAAATCTCATAGTGTTTTCAGTTTATGATTTTGTATTGGGTCGCATTCATAGCTGTCCTGGACCATATGCAGCCCTACACTGTAGGTTGGACATATCTGCCAGTGTAGTAGAATTAAATTAGAGATCATTAACAAGAACATCCTTTGGAAATTTTCCAAATATTTGGAAACCAAATTACTTGTTGCTAATCTATGAATAAAAGAATCGAAAGTGAAAGTATAACTCATTTTGCACCAAATGGCAACATATCAGAATCAATGTATGTCATTTAAAGCGGGACTTGGGGGGGAAATCTTAAATCAGTGAGCCCTGGTATTAGAAAACAAAGATCTTGGGATGGAGAGATGACAGCAAGAGCACTGGCTGTTCTTACAGAGGACCCGCATGGTGGCTAACAACCATCTGTATCTCCAGTTCCAGGGATCTGATATCCCTTGATTCCCAGCACCCACATGGTGGCTAACAACTATCTGTAATTCCAGTTCCAGTGGAATCCAGTGCCCTCTTCTGATCTCTGTGGATATTGCACTACACAAGTGCACTTACATACATGCAGGCAATATACTCATACACATTAAAAATAAATAAATAAATTTTCTTAAAAAAAAAGAAAACAAAAGTGTCACCAATGATCCTAGCCTCTTCCTTAAGAAACTAGGAGAGAGTAGATTAAACAACAAATAGAAGAAAAGATAAGAGAACTCTAAACAGAAGAAAAATAATGATCAAAATGTGAATCAATCAATTTGATTAATAATAGAAAAGATTTATGAAACCTAAAACTTATTTTGTTTTGAAAAGGCAAATAAAATTTACAAGACTTAGATATGCTAATCAGGAAAAATCAAAGAAGACATAAGTTGCCATTGCTGCAACTAACAGAAACATTAACACAGACTATTTAACTATACAGAGGATAAGAGTATTAAAACCAACTTTATGCCATTAAATTTGGCAACTTAGATGAAGTGGACAGCTTCTTTGAAGGACAAATCTGCCAATGTTACTAAAGAAGAAATAGAGAATCCTGATTGTTTTATGTCTACTAAAGAAATTTGAAATAAGGAAAAAACTTCAAGTTGGCATCACTGGGGAATCCTATCAAACTGTTTTTCTTTTTTTTGTTGTTGCTGTTGTTTTGTTTTCTTTTTTTTTTTTTTTTTGAGACAGGGTCTTCCTGTAACCCCAGCAGACCTGGGAACTCAGTATGTAGATCAGACTAGCCTCTGTCTCACAGACGTCCACCTGCCTCTGCCTCTCAAGTGCTGGGATTAAAGATATATGTCACCATGCCTGGCTCCTAACAAACATTTTAAGGGAAAAATGAATTAAAAAAACCACCCATACTCTGTGTGTGTGTGCACAATAGCTTTCAGAAAATTGAAACGGAGGTAAAACTTTCCAGTTCCCTCATAAAATCAGCATTAAACTATAGACAAATAATCCCTTCATGAACAGAGATGCTAAACTTAAAAACAAATCAACAAGTCAAATATAACTATATATAGGCTGATATATTATAAAGTGACATCTATATAGCCCAGGAATGCAGAGTCATTTGCATTAGAAAGACAACCTGGCCAGCCAGAGCTGGCAAAAAACCAAAACACAAGCCAACAAACAATGCCTCCCTCCCTTCCCTAATACAGAAAAGGCCATGTTGTGGGGCGTGATGGCATGTTTTTAATCCCAGCATTCAAGAGGCAGACGCAGGATCTCTGTGAGATTGAGGCCAACCTACACTACATAATATGTTCTAGACCAGCTGGAGCTACAGGGAGATCCACTTGGGGCTGGAGGTATAACTCAGCAATAGAGTGCCTAACATGTACGAGGCCCCAGGTTCAATTCCCTGTACCTCCAAAAAAATAAATTTATTTCATAATACTTATTAAAAAATGTGATCCCTTAATGAGATTTTAAAGTTCAATATCAATTTCTGATAAACATTGTCAACATCATAGGAAATAGAAATTCCAATTGTGGGGCTGGAGAGATGGCTCAGCGGTTAAGAACACTGATTATTCTTGCAGAAGACCTAACTGTCCATAACTCCAGTTCCAGGGGATCTGACAGCCTCTTTTGTCCTCTATAGGCATTGCACAACACAGGTGCACTTACCCATGCAGGCGATACACACATACACATAAAATAATAAATAAATTTTTTTTTAAAGTTAAGAAAGAAATTCCAGTTGTTAGAGGACAGCATGATGGCAGAGATTCTAGCCATTGTTTCAGATAAGAAAAGAAATCAGAGGATTTTATTTTGAAACGGAATAAGCAACATTATCTTTATTTGCCAATGGCATGATTATCAATATAAAAAATTTAACATAATCTATAACTATATGAGTAAATTTGAGAAGATTGATGTGAATGTAGAGATTTGAAAACTGAGAGAGTTTTATCTCTGACCATTAATTTGGAGAATATTGTCCATAATCATCGAAGATAAGATGTAGTTCATAACTTTTCGTCAGATATTGAATTCCTATTCAAATAGGTGAACAAATTGCCCTCAAATAAGAAGATGAAAATGCTGATTGTCCACATATAAGCCAATGCCATACTGCAGGTGGGAAGTTAAGAGGTGACTGTAGTTGAGTAATCAGGAAACAGTAAAAGGAAGCAACGCTTCTGTTAGGGAGACACTGGGAAGTGAAAGAAAGGCTGACCTTAGGAGAAAGAAAGTGTGAGAAGATGTTGGAGCATTGAGAAGTCTTAATGAACAAAGGCAAGCTTCTATATGATTATGTGCAAGGCCAGTGGTGATAAAGAGAGCTAAGTGTGCCAGAGAGGCGTGAAGTAATGGTGTGGGGGAGATGTGTAGTGCTTAGCTTATTGATTCTTTATGATCACTGTAGTGAACAAAGGAGAGAAAGATTTTGGATCACAAATTAATGATCGCAGAGAACAAGTAGAAGATAAAAGAGATCCAAGCAGGCTGACGCTTATCCGTAGACTCAGAG
Organism: Nannospalax galili; assembly: GCF_000622305.1. Classification (NCBI taxonomy): domain Eukaryota; kingdom Metazoa; phylum Chordata; class Mammalia; order Rodentia; family Spalacidae; genus Nannospalax; species Nannospalax galili. The sequence continues at coordinate 6,760,580 of NW_008338118.1, read as the reverse complement.
ACTAGTGAGTGCTTGAGTTTGAGAGAGGTATTGCTGTCCTTTAACTTACTACATGGACTCTGGGTTCCTTTTCTTCTGCATAGCTCTCCCTCCCTCTCTCTCTCTCTCTCTCTCTCTCTCTCTCTCTCTCTCTCTGTATGTGTAAAAGAACAAAGGTAGAAGGAAGGTACTGAAGTGAAGGAAACAGCCCAATAGCAAGATGTGGTGACTAAGAGAAGTAGTGAGGCGGTCAGAAAGCCACATGTACATGTGGGCATTCAGTTTGGTAGACGGGAGAGTGACTGGAGGAAGCCAGAGGAGAATGATTCAGAAAAGAAAGATCTAGACTTAACTATATAAAAACTTAGACTTATTAGAAAACTAAAATTATTTATATGATAAACATAAAAATAAAATAGCACTGTTGAGAAATATTTGAATCAGATCAGAATCTATGAGTGTCCTACTTAGAGAAATCAGTAATATTTGCAGGTAACATCTAGAGTGTAATCCCACAAAGAGATAATTCACAAACAGAATACATGGTAGAAAGATAAATGGAAAGTGTAAAAGTTCATCTTTGCTAGGAAGTAAACCATAAAATAATAGCTTTTTTAAAAAAAAACTTAAATTTATCAAAAATGAATTTCTTTTGGGGAGGACAGTTCTGGTAAGATTGTAGTAGCAGTGGTGTATACATACATTGCTGGTGCCATCAGGGTTGTAATTGCCCCTTTCCCTGGAAAGCAATTATTCATATAAATCAAAAGTTACCGGAATACTCACAGACCCAATAATGGCACCATTAGCAATTTATCATAAGCTACTAATTTAAAAGAAATAATATAATTAAGGCAATTTCTTGTAGCATTGTGTATAATAACTAAATCTTTAAAGTATTTGCAATGTCCTAAAGCTAGGGAGCTTGTTAAATAAATTCGGAACCTCAGTTGAAATGATTATGGACTGGATAATGTATATAACCCTCTGTTGAAGAAAATGAAAAAATTAAATTTGCATTCATTTGAAATTAAACTATGGAAAACTATGTATTTGAATGTAAACTGGAAAAGAGCATGTAAAAAACAATGGGCTCTGTTGATGTGGCCAAATTGTGGGGATATTTTATTGTTCTGAATTATTTCTCTACTTTATAATGTTTTGAAAATATAAATCTAATTAAAGATGAAATATTTGTTGAAATTTTTGAGCTATTAAGAAAGGGTCTACCTTAAACATGGGTTTCTTAGGACCAGAAACATCCTATAAGGGCTTGTCCACCCAGTTTCAGCAAAGCAAGCATGCTGAAAGGGTCTACCTTAAACATGGGTTTCTTAGGACCAGAAACATCCTATAAGAAGGGCTTGTCCACCCAGTTTCAGCAAAGCAAGCATGCCGGTCTTTTGTCCAGGAAGAAAGGGAATTCCAACTTTACTGGATTGTTAACTTCAATAATCTTTCAGGTTTGACATAATTTTTAAAAGATAGTTATTGTCAAAATTCAGTGGGCCAAGAAATCCTCTAGAGAGAAGAACCTGTTGGTAGAGAGAGAAAAATTGGGCAGCTTGCTCCTTGGTCTAAAAACCAGAAGTAGGTTCTCTCTGGAATAAATTTCTTGCCTACGTATGTGATAGGAATTTGTTGATATGAGGTGTTGTTAAACTGTAGATTATACAAATGTTCACTTTGATTTTCTTTTTTAAAACCAGAAAAATAGACTCTCAAGACTTGGGATATAATGTATGGGTAGAAATACCGAGAGAAACGAAGTACTTTGAATTGAGAAACGTTGAAAATCTCTTCAGGAATATATATTTCTACTCTTGAAAAATTGCCAAGTAGTGTGTCATTTCATTAAAGTAGAAAAAGATCATGACAGTTTGAAAGAAATATTTTTTTAAAAGTTTGTGAAAATTTGAATGAAGTGTTTAAATCACCTCAGTATTAGCCGCATATGGGTTAATCAGAGAAGCAAGTTAAAAAGTAGATCTTTGTATCTGCTAAAGGATTGTGTTTTATAAATGCCAGTAGATTAAATTTCCTTTTATGATGTGAAATCCTATTTAGAAGAATTTTGCTGGATTTTTGTTCAAACATCACAAAACTTCCCTGAAATCAATGCTCTTGGTCCTTGTGAGGACCACCAGATCTCTGGAATGTCTTTCCTTCAGCACTCCTTAAGAGGCATCCAGGAATTACAGAAACACACATCAAGTATCCCTGTGCATTTGTTCAGACTTGGGGAGGGGGAGAGCGGGACTCAGGGTGGAGGCCTAAGTGAAATACTCATGTGTTCCACATGATGAATAAAAATAGACTAACCTTCCTCCCCAATCTAATTTTGTTTCAATTCCAGGAATGCTTTCCCTGTACAAAACTTTCAAATCCATCTCCCGTGTATCACAGGTCTTGTTAGATTTAAGGATTGCAAAACAAAGACTGAAAGGCTATGCAAACAATTATTTCCCCAGAGAGTTACCAACTCATATATTTATTAAAATTTGTGGGGTTAAATCTTAGGGGAGGTTTCAGTCTTACTAATGTAGCTTAGATAGGCCAGGAAAAAATGAGTGCGTAACTTAGGCTTCAGCCATCTAGTTGTTTGAATGGTGCCCAGGGAGACCTACTCTTGAGGCCTTCAGCCAAATACTAGAGGCCGTTAAGGATTGACTCGGCTATTACTGCTATTTCCTCCTCATTTAATATAAATGATGGAACACTAATTTTAGAGGTAATCTTAAAGAACTAATCTAGTCTGCTTATTTTGTAGATGAGGAAGTCAAAGCCTATACCAGTGAAAGTGTGGCTGGTGAGTCTGAGCACTCCTAGGGAGTATCTTGTCACATCAACACTCTGACTCCAGTGGAGAGCATTGGAGGATTCTTAGTGTTTGAAGAAGCAAGAGAAGAGCACACTTTCATTGTTCAGTCAGTTGGAAGTTATCTCTCCTTTCCCAAATTCCAGTTCTTATTAATGATGTCTAGTAAAAAGGACTTTCTAAACTAATGCTGTTATTTTTGTTCCAGTAATAAATAAAAAAGGCACTGTTATGTAGACCGGAAAACATCCATTTGGGTTGCTATTATCAAATTATTTATAAACACATGGAAAAGTAAATTTATGGTTTTATTAGTCACATCGTTATTGCCCACCCAGCGCCACAGTACCTCTAGGCTCAATACTAAACACATCAGTATGAATCTACCAGCTTGTTGGCACATGGAGGAGGCACAGTAGGGTAAGGTGGAAAACCTAGGTTCAAGTTTTCAGTGTAGCACTTAGCTTCACTTTCTTTTTGGCAGTGTCTTGATATTACATTGGGATAAATTAGCTGATGTATAGAAATCCTTAGCAATGTCAAAATCTTATAATGTGCCAAGCACTGACATATATAATATACATCTTTGCAGTCTAGTAGGGGAGAGACATAAAACAAATTAATCACCATATATATAAAATTGTAGCTGTGAAAATCACAAAGAAGTACTGAATGCTAGAGGAACATACATGTTAAAAAATAGAAGAGGCCTTCCTGATAAAATGAAACATCTAGTAAATGGTGAAGGCAGGATTTGAGCTCAGACTTTCTCACCGTGGGTTCCTCAAAGCAGCCCTTGGAGAAATCATTTTGATGGTTTAACTTTTGCATCTCTACTAAATGGTAACTCCTTCCCTCTTGACTTCATCCCATTCAATGTAAAAAGAAGTAACATACATGTATTTTTGCCCTTCTCATTCACTCCTCTGTGAGTTGAAAATGTTGCTTTAAACTTTCAATTCTGTTTAATCTTTGCAAATATTTAGAATAACCAAAATAGAGAAATACAGTTTCTCTCCCATGAACAGTACATTTTCTTATTATCTGTACTGATCCAGACTTTGTTTTCTGAGCAGCAATTACCACAGATATATCATAAAAATGATATGGAGACACCAGTATGGGAGACCCTGAATACATTGGCAGCATAAATTTCACCATGCGTGTTCATTATGGGGAGAAAACATTTATGAGTATTCTGCAGAAACATTTATATGCCTATAGATGACATCGGTAGGTTACTTAACATGAACAGTTGAGAATATTTTTGTAGTCAATTTATTATGAAGGTTCGTAAGGATTTAAAATAGTAAAAGTAATAACCTGCCTATTAGATTAATGAATTTTTTAAGTTGTATTTTGCATATGGGTGTGGCCATTTCTGGAATGATATTACTTGTCTTTTGAGTGCCTGCATGTTGTCAGCTTTTAAGAATCAAAGCCAATTAAACATAACTGCTGTGCTCCATAACTTTCTGTTTCAAAGTTGGGACCTGCCCTACTTCTCTGGAAAATCCATTCTTGAGCGTTGTCTTGAACAAACCACTAATAGACTGTTTAGCATTTGCAGAGGGCTTTTTGTTCCCAGAATTTCACAATCATTGCCTTTTAATCCATAGACTACCCGTGTGAGGTAGGTACATAGATTCAAGCTTCCAAGTCTCCTGCAGGGGAATTTTGGTGCCAGTAGGAGTATTGTGATTGGCACTGACTGTCCCTGATTTCCCAGAGGCCAGACACCTGGAAAGGCTTTGCTGCAGACCAAGGTATGTGCCAGCAGTTCAGCCATGGGGGACTGTGTCCTTGTTCTTTCTGCACTTTTACTGGGATTCAGTGACTTCATGCACCATTAACCAGAAGGCTGCATTGTGTCTGCATTAAACTCACAAAGGAAGGATGTGTTTTGATAGATTCTTAGAGCAATCAATGAACATTTACTTTCTATGCAACAGTTTTCAACTGTTCATTATCTCAATCACACCAACAAAAGTATTTTTCATTCAGGGGGAAGCATCTACCTCTTCAGTTAAGTATTTGATTAATGGGCATCTGAAATGTCTCTCTCATACATTTGTAATATTGTGTCAGAAAAAAATATATTTAGTGATTAAAGCATCAACAAATATGCATTGATTAAAACAATGCTAGCAGACATATCATATGCATTTGTCGCAAACCAGGCACTGTGATAGACCGTGCCTACATTGTTTCGTCCTTACGACAGTGTCGTGATATAGATATTCTCATTCCTGTGTTACAGACGAGTAAGTCAAGGCTGGTAAGTTATCTACAGTAGCAAAGCTAGAATTTGAATTTGGTTCCTTCTGATTCCAAAGCCAGTTCTTCAACTGTTACCTAATGCTGCCTTAAATGCAGTATAATGTATATTTTATGGAACTACTGGGAGGACATGTAGTGAAGGAGCCCAAAGGATAAACGATCCATACTGACTTTCTTCTATAAGGCAAAAACCATGTAGGATCTTCATTCTTACTTGTGTTATACTTGGCATAACTTTTCACACTTCCAGGCACCAATCATAACTTAACCTCCAATGAATAGTATTTGTATCTTTTGCTTCTTACTGATAATTTCATTGAGAAGGGACTGTGTTTCATTATAATTGTACATGTTAAATCATACTCTGAAACTACTGATAAATTAGACTTTAAAAATTACTGGAGCCGGGTATGGTGGTGCATGCCTTTGATCTCAGTGCTTAGGAAGCAGAGGCAGGTAGACCTCTGTAAGATCTAGGCCAACCTGGTCTACATAGCAAGTTTCAGACCATCTGGGGCTACAGGGAGATCCTATCTCAAAAACAAACAAACAAACAAAACAAAACAAAAAAAAAAAAACCCCAAAAAGCATTTAGTGGAACTGGGACTAGAGAGATGGCTCAGTGGTTCAGAGCATGTACAGCTCTAATTCCCAGTGGTCAGGTCATGTGCTTACAACTGCCTATAACTCCAGTTGCAGGGGCATCTGATGCCTCTGATCTCCACAGGCACCTGTATATACTCATACACAGACACAATACATACACATAATTTAAAATAAAATAAATCTAGAAAGAAAAAAAAAACGCTGAGATTTAATAAAAACTTTAAAAAAATTAGTGGGACTGTTAATCAAAAATGGAACACAAGTACATGGTGAGACATTCAGTTGGAATTAATGAGTCTTCCTCCTCCTGCAGGCTTCCTGATCCCCAGTTCTCTTGGAGGTTATTACTAATCCAGTTTCATGTGACTCCTTTCAGAAATGCCCAGTATATATCTTTGTACATGTATATGTGCATGCTGATATGCATATTCTCAAATGTTTCAACTAAATTGATTGCCTTCAGCGGTAGTATTTAAGTCCTAAATGTATTGTTAATCATAGAACTATATACTCTGAGCATATTCTTATAATTTCAATCTTGACATTCTTTATAAAATGATTTGTGCATAAATGAGTAGTCATGATTGTACTTTGAAAATTTTTTTGACTTATTTA
>NW_008338118.1:6707037-6754094 GCF_000622305.1 Nannospalax galili | reverse complement strand
TTTATTTTTATTTTATGTGTCTGAGTGTTATGCCTGCATGTGTGTAAGTGCACCCGTGTCCTGCAGTTCCCACGGAGGACAGAAGAGGGCGTCGGATCTCCTGGAACTGGAGTTAAGAATGGTTGTTCGCTGCCATGTGGGTGCTGGGATTCAAACCCGGGTCTTCTGCAACCAGTGCTCTTAACCCCTGAGCCATCTCTCCAGCCCCATGATTGTACTTTTAAAGAAAATATATGAATAAGTTATTATTTGTGCCCTTTAAATTTTTAAAAAAATTATTTATTCTTAAATTATGAGTATTTTGCCTACATGTATGCATGTGTATCACATGCATACAATACCCATGGAGGCAAGAAGGCTTTAGATTCTCTGGAACTAGGGTTATGGATGATTGTTAGCCACCATGTTGGTGCTGGGTACTGAATCCAAGTACTCTGGAAGAGCAGTCAGTGCTTTCAACTGCTGAGCCATTTCTCCAGACCCCTATTTTGTTGTCTTTAAATGGAACACTATCCCAAATACAAGATAATTTTAATATAAGATGGTTGCTATTTAAGTATCATAATCACTAGTTGTTGTAATATGTGAGAAAAATTTGTAATACATTAAGAATTAGATTCATAGACCCCAGTAAATTTAATATTTTCTTTGGAGTTTCTCTATTTCTAATGGTCTCTTATAACTGATAAAAATTGCATGCTCATTTTATGTTAAAGAGCCAGGCAGCATTGTGAAGCAAGGTGGGAGTTAGGGGAGATAATGTTATTTGGGTCAGTGATGTTTCAGAATTGTGGAGAATAAGGTAAGGTTGTTTATCCTGGAAATGATAGTTCCTAGTATAAATATAAGCTATGGAGTGCAACTCTTAGTCTGTCTTAAACAGAGGATTTGACTCTCAAGTATTTTAATTTAAAATTCAAATTGTTAATTCTTATGTTTTTGTTTTTTAATTTTAGGTTTTAGCATAAAGGCAGTGCCATTCCAGAATGCCATCTTGAATGTAAAAGAACTTGGAGGTATAACTTTTAACATGCTTTCTATGTCTGGCCTTGACTTTGCTAATTTGATATTCATGTCATATATGTAATTCAAACATGGTAATTTATTCTAAGTGATTCATATTTTACCATTTCACTTGATGATGTATTTTGTATTAATACTGCCTTTTCTTTACATATCTGTTAAAAGTTGCTGTAGTATTCTAAGTAATATAAACTTCTATGTGAATTAAAGAATGAATTAAAGAATGAATCGTACAGCAATTGATATGCTGTGCTCATTGATTTTACTTGTTCAAAAATTTATTCTAAAAGAAACTTATGAAGATAATTTAAGTATCATTAAAAAGTAAACTACACAGGGCAAAGAATTGCATTTAAGTTTGATTTTATACTTCAAGTTTGAGTGTATTCAATCTTTTTAGAACCTATTTGTCACGATAATAAATCTTTGCCAACGGGCTCTTTGCTAGCCAGGCACATTTATTGGATAGGCTGTACCCCAAAGCATACATCAGTCAGTCTTTCATTACACTCTCTGTCTGGCACTTTTTTGGTTGTGTTTTATGTCACTCAGGGTCTTAACCCATGTAAATAGATTAACAAAGAAATCAGTCAATTCAAAGAACCTACTAAATTCTCTTATGGCACAAGAAAATACTAAGTGCCAGAGTTCAGTATAATATCCATGAGCTTAATGACTTAGAAGGAAGTTCTCTTCCATTTTCTTAATCGTGTTACAATAGTAACCTTACCCTGCCTTTTGGTTTTGGGGGATCTTTTTGTTTTCCTTCTTCTGCCAGGTCATTCTGATTGTGGCTTAAGTTTAGGGCTATGAAATAGAAACACCAACTTTATGTCATTTTATTAATGTTTGGTACCTTCCTATATTTTTCAATAAAATGTTGGCTAATCATTTCAGTGCCTGTTTTCGGAACACTGTGTCTAAGACATATTTGCCTCTGATGGCCACTGTGGCAGCCAGTACTGACTTTTATAAGCATCGGTGTGTTTTAAAGAAAAAAAAAAAAAAAGAAAGCCACAACAGGCTGGGCCTGGTGGTGCACGCCTATAATCCCAGCACTCAGGAGGCAGAGGCAGGTGGATCTCTGTGAGTTCAAGTTCAGCCTGGTCTACACAGTGAGTTCCAGGCCAGCTTGGGCTACAGCAGGTAGACACTATCTCAAAAGAGACCAAAAAAAAAAACCCCAAAAAAACCCCAAAACAAAAAACCATCCATGATGGAGCAATCATGTCTTTTAAGATACTGTTTTCTTTGCAAGCGGGGGGGAGAGGGGGTGATACAGGGTCTCCTTGTAGCCCCACCTGACCCGGAACTCACTGTGTAGACCAGGCTGGCCTTGATCTCACAGAGTTCACTTGCCTCTGCCTCCAAGTGCTGGGATTAAAGGTGTACACCACCATGCCCAGCTGATGTTATCATTTTGAGAACAAAAATCATATCATAAATGTTGATCTTAACCAAAAAGCTGAGAAATGATAAAACATGAATAGTCTTGTAATAACTCTTTTATGTAAAAAAGTCTCACAAGCTACATTTTAGCATGGTAAGTATTTTAGTACTGCTTTGGTTTCTGGTGGCTATTTTCCCAGTGGCAATATTATTTTCAGATATTTTGGAGTCAGAGATCCTAATACAAAAATCCATAGAATCTAAGTGTATGGTTTGAAAATTCTGTTGGTTTTCAGTATAACTGGTACTAAGTATTTTATTATTAGGCTAGACACAAAACCTTCATTGAACACTCACCAGGTGTAAGAAACTGTTGATGAATTGCCAAGGTATTTATTATGTAAGATGTTTATTTGGGTGAAATAGTGCATGTGTCTGGACAGTTAAGAAAAATGAATGCTTGAACTCAGAATGTTGGCTCTGTGCCACTGAAACTGAGTGCAATAAAAGATTAAATTGGAGGACTAGGGGGATGAAGGATAGGAGTATGCCTCTTCTTAAGCAAGGTTTGTTTTTGATGAAAGAACTGGGCCCCAACTGTTGCTCAAACAGAAATTGCACTGGAGAGGATCCTGTAGGGTTTGGTGGTCATGTTTTAATTCATAACAATTCTATTACAAGGTTTAGCCATGAAGGTATAATACAGAGAATTGGAGCAGGCTAATGATATTGGGGTGTGTGCATGCATTAGTATGAAAGAGCAAGTCTTGGGCCTAGTCATAGATTCTTTTTCTTCCCTCAACTTTAATAACCCTGTTTTCCTCAACCCAGTTGAGGAACCATCTCTGAGGCACAGGTATGTTTCAAAGTAGAATGTGTGCATTTTTATATCATAGCCTCAGGAGCAAACAACAGAGGGAGTTGATTCTTCAGTGGTTCATTCACGTGTTTATTATTTGAAAACTTTCTGGGAAGCTGTGGTATTAGGATGTGTCTCACCCAGAAACACTTAAAAGCCTAAGCTAACACATAAGAGAAATCATAGGATTTAAAGAATAATCTAAAGCCAGGCATAGTGGCATACACCTTTAATCCCAGGATTTAGGAGGCAGAGGCAGGTGGATCTTTGTAAGAGGCCAGCCTGATCTACATAGGGAGTTTCAGGCCAGCTAGGGAGGGATACAGGAGAAAAGAGTTGAGTGTTTGAGGACCACTGTGGGATGATGTGAAACGTGCATTCACTAATGGTGGGTTGCTCAGAAGATATGGTAATTGGAGTTCAGTAGGTTTGTCAATCAAGGGAAAAACGCTGAATTCAAGGAGGAACTCAAGAAAGTACTTGATTAAGGTAGGCAGCTAGTAAGAGCTAGGGAAACAATGGAGTCTTACGAGGAAGACACAGTTAGTCAAGTCTTCATCCTAGGGTTAACTCAGGAGACTGGAGTGGCCCTGTTCCTCCCTGTGCACCTATAGAACCTTCCTCTACCCTTGCAGAAAACTCCAAGGCTTTTCATTACTCACCGTTCCAACCTTAAGAAAAATTTCTCACTGTTTTAAATAAAAAAAGCTATGAACTTACTATGTTCCTTGTCTATTAAGAAGAAATGGTATGGATTGAAATAACAGTGACTAATGGGGCTAAGTTTAATCAAAGTTACTTAGGGACATCTTGACTGATATATGCTTGCATACATGTATATATATTATACATGTGCTAAATATATTATATATAGGAATAGATAATGCTATATTCTTTTTCATTTTCTTTTTAGTGACCCTCATCCACATTAGCTCCTTCACACATGCTTTCCCACTATTTACACCATTGTTCCACAATAATCGTGTCTAGCATTGTCATAGGTGCTGCAAATAATGTCCAAGACACAGCCCTTATCTTCAAAGAATGTATGTTTTACTGATAGAGATGGCCATGAAAATACTTACAGGAAATTAATGGGATTTTGGAAGTTAAGGGGACAAAAATAAGTATCAAAGTACAAGAGAGATGATGACATAGATGTAGTAGTACAATGCGGCAGTATGACGGGCCAGTTCAGTGTTCACTGTTTTAGGAATGGCTTACCTGTCACACCTGCCAGCCTGCACTGATTATGCTTGTGTTTTCATGTAGCATATATGTTAATCATATATTGTAATGGTTTTCATTTTGACATTTCCATATTTCTACAAAAAGGTATTTGGGTTATAGTCACCCTTATTTTCTCTCTTGTCCCTTCCCATTCCTGTTGACCCCCTTTCTCTTCCCAACTAGTTTCCTTTCTAGTTGTTGGGTTTTGTTTTGCTTTGTTTTGTTTTTGTTTTTTTTTATTTTTATTGTTTGGTCTCTTTGAGACAGGGTCTCCCTGTAGCCCAAGCTGGCCTGGAACTCATGATGTAGAACAGGCTGGCCATGAACTCACAGAGATCCACCCTCCTCTGCCTCCTGAGCCCTGAGATTAAAGGCATGTGCCACCAAGCCCAGATGGTTTTGTTTTTTTAAATGACCCAATGAGTTTAGTTAGGGTTGCTTACATGAGCATGGATGAGGGTTTATTGACAGGAGCACTGGCATCTTACCAGAGCCTGCATCTGAAGAAAATCTCTCCCATTTCCACAGCAAGTATTAACTGCCAGTCATGCCTCAAGGAGGGTGGGACCTTTGAGCCCCTCTCCCATCAATGAGGGAGTGTTGACAAGCTCAGTCTTACACAGGTAATCGTAACTGCTGTGAGTTCATGAGACAGCGATCCACAGCACTCAGCTCCTTCCATTAGTGCTTACATCCCCCCCCCTTTTTTTTTAATAGAAGAAAGAGTTTATTTGGACTTGCAATTCCAAAGAAAGAGTCGCACTGGCATCTTACCAGAGCCTGCATCTGAAGAAAATCTCTCCCATTTCCACAGCAAGTATTAACTGCCAGTCATGCCTCAAGGAGGGTGGGACCTTTGAGCCCCTCTCCCATCAATGAGGGAGTGTTGACAAGCTCAGTCTTACACAGGTAATCGTAACTGCTGTGAGTTCATGAGACAGCGATCCACAGCACTCAGCTCCTTCCATTAGTGCTTACATCCCCCCCCTTTTTTTTTAATAGAAGAAAGAGTTTATTTGGACTTGCAATTCCAAAGAAAGAGTCTGTATATTGGGGTAAGCAAGGTAGTAGAAAGCAGCAGGAGGCAGCCAGAGCAGTAAGCTCAGAGCACACATTTTCAAGCATGTGCAGGAAGCGGAGGGAGAAATTGAAAGTGAGTCCAGCCCAGTGACATACTTCCTCCAGCAAGTCACCTCCTAAACCTCCCAAACATCATCACTAGCTGGGAACTAAGTGTTAAAAATACTTGCGCCTATGGAGGACATTCTCATTCAAACTACCACACTCCACTCCCTGACCCCATATGCTCCTGGCTATATCGTAACATAAAATGCATTTAGTCCAACTTTAAAAGTTCCCATAGTCTTTCATGGTCTCAACATTGTTCAAAAGTCCAAAGTCCAAAATCTCTTCTTAGACTCAAGACAATGTAACCTTCTATAAATTCAGAAAGACAAATTACATACTCCCAATATAAAATGGCACAGAATATATATTCCCACTCCAAAAGGGAGTAATGAGGGCATTGTAAGGAAATATGAGACCAGAGCAAGAACAAGGCCCTGCAGGGCAAGCATCAAGTCCTGTAGCTCCATGCCCAATGTCTGGGGCTTTAGTTACAGATGGCAGAGACCACTCATACCCAGAGACAGCATTCCACAGCACTCAGCTCCTTCCGTTGGTGCTTACATTTCTTTTCTTTCTTTTTTTTTTTTTTTTTTGCTTTTTGAGACAGGGGTTCCCTGTTACCCCAGCTCTCCTGGAAATCCCTATGTAGACCAGGCTGGCCTTGAACTCACAGAGATCCACCTGCCTCTGCCTCCCAAGTGCTGGAATTAAAGGTGTGCGCCACCACGCCCGGCTAGTGCTTGCATTTCTTTGGCCCTTTCTTCACTGAAGTCTCTTGAACCTTGGATAGACAGGTAGAGATGTGTCATTTAGCACCAACCATTCAGTAGTTTCTTATTCTCAGCTCTTGAACCAGTTATAAATTTCTGTAGTAACAGCCACCTGAGGCTCTGACCAAAGCTGATAGCAACACAACAGCAGTAATGTATGAACAAAAACATAAATACCTGAAATATAGCCTGAAGGGCACAGCATATACATTTAGCAAACAGCAGTAGTATGATTATGCCTGTCTTTATGTGAAATTGGAACTCTAAACTTTCTTCTTCTTTTTCTCTCTTCTTTTCTCTCTCCATTGGTCTTGCTCACTTAATCAGTACAATTTCCTAGAGAATAGTTGCTGGTATTACAAGACACAGAGACTTGATTTGACTGGGGTTCTCTTTAAGAACGAGATGAGAATTAATTGGTACATGTATGTTTAGGTGGTATAGTGGACATGTGAAGCATTTTGCCCAGTGTCTGGTGGAAGAGTAAGGTTCCCACACATCATCTGTTGTGCCTTTTATTGTTGTCGATGCCACTCAAAGTCTGCACATGTTGGTATATTTTCATTAATGTTGTATTAATTGGACACCATCCTGACAAAATGTGAACACCTTCACCTCATGCCCAAAGCTATAATAAGGTAAATATGTAATTATTACCGCTGCTCCTAGCAACCTTTTTTTTTCTCCCTTCACTCTCATATTTTGAGGTCTTTCAGGTCAAACTCTTGTTCAGTTTGGGTCCTGCCTCCTGACCCTGGAGCCATGCTTTCTTCCTTTGGTTTCTTTGTCCTTCTGCATATTTCTAATGTCCAACCTGTCTAGAACTTCCCATGAGCATTACATTTTCATATTCAACGAATATTTCCAGAGTGCATTATCATTTGCTAGACTCTTCTAGGGAGTTGTAGTAGCTGTGGTATAGCACTGTCTTTGTGAACCAGACGAGGAGGTAGGAGGCAGAGGCCCTTGTGTCCTCCTCTTTTCCCCTAATTAAAGCAAAACTCATTTCCTATAGGGCTGGAAGAAATCCTTGGGTTAGTGCTTTCCTGATGCTGTCTAGCCATTCATTCTACCTTCGCTCTGACCCCTTGAAGGGCTTTTTAATATGTTCACTGAGTTGCTTTTACCTATGTGTTCTTTCACTCAGGTGATCTTTCATTGAGATTAATGTAAAACTCTTTTCTTATAGTTTGAATTAACTTAATTGTCTCACTTGCAGCCCACTCTGGCTTTAAATTTGCAGTCCACCTGCCTTAGTCTCCTGAGTGCTGGTATTAAAAGCCTGTGCTCTCCAGCCAAGCCAGCTCACTCTGGCTTGCAAGACACCTAACAGAAATCCTGGGTGGACAGATGGACTGCTCTTTCAAAGAATTTTTCTTCTTTAGTGACTGATTTCCAAGCTCACTCACTGTGTAGGATTCTGAGCCCATCCATGTTCCTGTATCTATTTCCTTGTTTGTAAAATGTAGCAATAATAATTTCTGTGTCATATCATTGTTTGAGGACTAAATTATTTACTGCCAGCCAAGAGTTTGCCTGCCTATAGATAACATTATGTAAGTTTGTGCTCATTAAAATTACACTCTTGGGCTGGAGAGATACCTCAGAGGTTTAAGAACACTGACTGCTCTTGGAGAGGACCTGGGTTCAATTCCTAGCACCCACATGGCAGCTATGAACCATCCTTAACTCCAGTTCCAGGGAATCCAAAGCCCTCTTCTGACCTCCATGGCATTGTGTGACATGGGTGCACTCACATACATGTAGGCAATACACTCATACACATAAAATAAAAATAATAAATAAAATATTTTTTTTAAATTACACTCTCTCAGTCCCCCCTCAGCCCCCAAAATAAAATTAAAAAAAAAAAAAAAGAAAAACCTCCTTTCAAACCTTTCAATAAAACTTTTCTCCCAGAGTCTCTAAAACAAACAAATCTCATTCCCAGAGTCTCTAAAACCAACAAATTGAGTGTTTCTCTCTCTGGACATTCTTCTGTCTCTCTTAGACAAGATATTCTTTCCCCTTGTTGTGTCATACTCCTTGAAAGTGAAAAGCCACTAGGAAGGGGTCACATTGGAGTTTTTTGTGTAGCTACTACCATAGCCTTAATACTCCACATGAGCTGGTTTTAAATGTTTTTGCCTCTTTCTATCTTGTCCAATCTTTACTTCAGTTTTCAGATTTCACCTGAAAAATCTCTTATCTGTCTTTTCCTCTTGATCGTTCTCTGTTTGCCTCATGTCATTGAAACGCATTGCCGAGGTAGGTGAAGCATCTGGTGCTGAGCTGGGCTTTCTAGCCTTGTCTACGCTGCCCTGACATCACAGCTCCGAGAGCTTATCATTTTAGAAATGTGCCATCCTTTAATCTACAACCAGAGCGTTTTAATGCATTCATGGATATTTTTTATCCCAATTTGGAAATTTTGTATGTGAATTGATAGAATCCAGAGATGAAAATTTCATTTCTTAACAAGCTTGGTTTGTTATTTATTGATAGGGATCCAGACACGGTAATATACTCTAACTGAATTCTGGAACCATGAATGGTTTTGCCAAATGACTTGTTTGCTTCCTCTAATATTCTAATGAGTTATGTCTGAATTGTCTCTCCGTCCTCCTCCAGACACCATCCCACCCGGTGCCCTCTCTGGCAGTTTTGTCTTCATGGATGACATTTGGAGACGCAAAGGAAAGCCGACAAGCAGTTAGCTGTCTCTTAGGCTTCAATATTCATGGCTGCTATTTGTCAATCAAATGGGAAAAGTTCTTAAGAATTTGTGTGTGTGTGTGTGTGTGTGTGTGTGTGTGTGTGGTGTTTTACCCTTTAAAGAAAAGAGAACTTTTTTTTCTTTTCTTTTTTTAGAGAAGGCATCAAGGGCTGTGTGGAAAGTGCATGTTGTATGTAGTTACCCGCTTGCTTTAGCCCGTGCAATTGTGACTGAATGATTTTTGAGGATTGTCAGCTCAGCCATTTTTTAAGGTTGCTTCTTTCAGCAGCCAAGCTGTTATAGGAAACAGATGTTGACTCTGTCCTGTTTCTTTGTTTGCCTGGAGGAACACGCCTCCTCACAGTGAAAGGTGCTGTTTGTATCCTGCTAGTTATCTCCGGGTGCTGTTTATCTGTCCAGGTTATTTGCATTTCTTAATTTCTCCAGAAACTGTCCAGGGCAAACTTCTTGACAGGCAACCCAGGGGACACAGCTGCCTGTTTCTTTTAATTTCTGCCTTTGTATCTAAGCCATTT
Organism: Nannospalax galili; assembly: GCF_000622305.1. Lineage (NCBI taxonomy): Eukaryota > Metazoa > Chordata > Mammalia > Rodentia > Spalacidae > Nannospalax > Nannospalax galili. Next base: position 6,744,443 of record NW_008338118.1, on the reverse strand, counting down.
GATGTCTTTCACCAAAATAAAGCTCTTTCTTAAGTCTCCTTTGACTGAAACTTAGAGGGAAACGTAGCTCTTTCTTTCTTACCTGCACATGTTCTCTTCCCCATGTGTATTATGCATTATAGCCCCACTGCTACCTCTTATGACAAACAAAAAGGTCCAGGGACATGCATACGGATTTAATTTCATCCCTAACTCTGCAAGGCATGATACACCACAGGGGAGAAGAAAAGACAGTGTAAGCCAAGCAGTTGGTTTTGCATTAGGAAAAGAGACAGTATAGTCAGATAGACTTGCAGATATTGACCTGAGAGACAGGTGGATTTGCTGGGATTTCTTGCTGGTTTGGAAAGAGCAGTTTGCCATCTGTAGAGAGATGGGCATGTGGGAAAAAGGGGACACGGAACTGTGTCCAAGGCAAAAGAAGATGGCAGCACTGAAGGAGGCCTGGGCAAGACCATGTTAACAGAATACCATGGGACCATGCAATTATAGGTAGCAGCACGTAAGGAAGTGTGCATATTTTGTATCTGTTATGTAATTATAAGAAAGAAATGTCACTCAGCAAGGAAAGTGTTCTCTCAAGACACCCTGCCACTTTGTATCTTGTTGTTGTTTTGTTATCTGTAAAATGCAAGCTTTAATAAATCACCCCCATTTTATTTCCCAAAGGATTGGGCTGGAAGGGAAAAAGTTAAATTGCCTAAGGCTCCTCATGAGAGATGCTTTAAGAATGGACAGTGATATTTTCACTAATTCCATTTTTATGATCATGGATCTATTGTGATGTGTAATATTGAATGGTTGAAACTTCTTGATACAGTATTTTTTTCCTTATCTAAGAAAATAACCAGGCCTTTCTGGAATGGGACTAGCCAGTTAACTCCTGGCTCTTTGAGTTATGTACTCTATCACTTAAGCTTAGGTTATACTAGGGGAAATGATATTGGTATAAAGCCAAGTTACTTGGATGTTAGTTGAAAGACCACAGCTATCTGAATCGGTTGAACAGGATCCCAGGGTGGTGGTGTTCAAGCGTTTTTTACACTTGCTAAGGGAAAACTGAGCCAAACTGTTATCAGAGCCAAATAAATGAATCTAGAGGCCCAGAAGTCTGTTACTGGCTCATGTAGACCTGACCTTAATTTTTGTTTTCTCCTGGAGAAGTGCCCTAAGAAATTAAAAAAAAAAAAAACTTCTCGGTCATAGTCCCATGCAGTACTGAAAGTCCACTACTAAGACTATATACATAAAGACTATTCTAGAAACTAGTTTCCTGGTCTTTTGAGCCCCTTGGCAATAGAGATTCCATGTGCTTCTGAAAGCTGCTTCACCACTGTTTCCTATTTAGGGAGAATTGAGTCATTGCTCATTCCAGCTCTACCAAACTTGCTCCCAGAACATTTGCCTTGGGTTCTTAGCTTAGCTTCCTGTCCCTCACAAGGGAATAAGTATTACTGTTTCTCCCAGGGGTTGCCATAATAACAACCAATTTTCATTGTGTATTTGGTTTCAGTGTGGTGTTGCAGCAATAGCACTAGAAGTCAGGAGACCAGTATTTTCCTCCAACAAACAAGCCACGGGACACTGGGCAGGGCACTTAGCTTTTCGAAAGCAGTTTTCTTTTTGAGCAGCTAATGATGCTGATAACTGTCCTCCTGTTTGAGTATAATATAACCTGAGCATTTTTATCTCAAAACTCATAGTTTGGCTCTGACTTGTGAATCTTAGAGGCTGCCTTGAGCCATTGTGCAGGACTGTGCAGCATTATGTGCTTTGGTGGGGTTTTTTTTTTTTCCCCCATCTTAGAGACCTCAGTTGTTTATTCTGTTTTTATGTGTGGTAGATACATAGGTAAGCTTTTTTTTTTTTAATGTTATGTGAAGCATCATATTTACAAGAATGAATGAATACAAACTTAACCAAGTTTTTATCTCTGTGCTATCCTAAAAAGTCACTATGGTTTGATATGGTATATCTTATCCTAGGATTGAGTACAGGATGCAGTCTATATCAAATAGAACACAAGAGAGTTCATAGAGAGAAAGAATCCAGACAAAAGTCGTGGAGGGAACAGTGGGTTTGGTTTATGGATGGGACAAGATGGGAGAACTATGAAGCACTGGAAAGCACATCATAACTATATCAGCACTTTCAAGGCAAAGGGAAATTTGTGAAATTATTCAAGACACTAGTGTAATGAAAGACCCTTCAGAAGCAATATGTGGACTGGTTAGTATTTCATTTTTGTTAGTGAATATCAACTACATGCCAGGCAATCCTGCTGCCCAGATTTGTGCTTGTACACATACATACACATGCATGCATGCACACATACCATCTATGTTTTCATGGGACAGAAAGTTGACCATAATGATTGTATAAGTTCTCAGAAAAAGTTAAACTTTGATAGATTCCTGCAATTGGAATGGCAACTTGGAAATTGATAAGAGGTAATATGCTTTTAATGATGTATCATTCACCAAACTAAATTAATTCTCTGGCATATCCAAAGTTGAATTAAACAGCTTTGCTAACTTTGTTGGTTACATCATAATTTTTTTTGTTTTAATTTCCTGAGATTCATTGTACTGTTAAAAGACTCCATTGAAGGGGCTGGAGAGATGGATCATCAGTTAAGAACACTGGTTGTTCTTGCAGAAGACCCGGGTTTGAATCCCAGCACCCACATGGCAGCTAACAACTGTCCGTAACTCCCGTCCCAGGGGATCTGACAACCTCTTCTGACCTCTGCGGGCATTGCACTTACCTACATGCAGGCAATACACAAATACATATAAAATAAAAATAATAATAAAATATTTTTTAGAGAGAGAGAGAGAGAGAGAGATTGTCCTTTTCATTTTGTTCTGTAAGGCTAGTTACCAATTTTAATACAAGTACATAAAGTACTTAAATTTAAGTATCTTACATGACTAAAAATTGAAAGTCTGAAATTTTTTTTTAAGTCCTATTTTCCCTTCTTGACCCAAACCCTATGGTATAAAATATATAGATATACCCACACACATTTGTGTGTGTGTGTGTGTGTGTGTGTGTGTGTGTGTGTGTCAGAAAAATAACAAACAAAGGCAAATTAAGTCTATAACCAAGATAGGCTTCAATCTTCAACAAAGGAAAGCAAGACAAAGCTTAAGACGCAGACAATGAAAACCTGAAATAGAAGTGGAATTCATCAGGATTATTAATCAAAGAGCTCATCAGAGTTATTAATTGGAGCTCTACATTTGGAGCTGTGCCTTTATTTTTCTTTTCTCCTTGTGCTAAGTAGTGGATAGCAGCTGTGTTTACCCACAAACTAAATCCTTGAGTGTGGGTGCTAGACCCAGAGACGAAGGCCAGTGTCTCGGTATACACTGACTGCCAGGTGGGTTAGAAAGCCCACACACACTGGAGACAAGCCACTTGTCTGTCCCCATTAATCACTGAAAACAGACAGTGGTAAACAAAAGAGCTGGCAGACAGAAATTCTCAAACAAAGATGAGCATGTAATTATGACACACCACAATATGAACAAAGTCAACACCATAAAAGAAAGATACCCAGTCAAAAATGGAAGAGAATGTATTCAAAGACCTAGAGATAATAGAGTGATCAGAAGAAGATATTCAGAGAGCTGTAGGAAGCCTTCGCATTCATGAAAAGAATCAAACACAGAAATTAGGAATTAAAATTTTACTTTAAAATTTAAAATAAAATGTTGATACAACTCACATGTAAGTTACTAAAGATTGAGCTAGAGAATTTCCTCAGAATGTCATGCAAAAGGAATACTTTGGAAGTATGAGAAAAAGTTGAGACATAACAGATAGTTACAGAAGTTCCACTGTTCTTCTCCATCCATGTAATAAACACTGTTAAAAAGAAAAAACTATAGAAAGGATAAAATTGTCAAAGGAATAATAAGGAAAAAAGCCTCGAAAAAGACAGAATATTTATATTTAATATGTTCCGAGTGCCACACACGCAAGCATTACTTTTTATTTCCTCAAGTGCATGTGTGTGTGTGATTTGTGTGCATGTGTGTATGCCTGTTCACATGTATGAGTACATATGTGTGAGCTTATGTGTGTGTGAAGGTGCTTGTATGAGGGGGGTGTGGGTGTGTTTGTATGCATGTGGACGCCTCTGGTTGACCTTAGGAGTCTCCCTCAATCACTCTCCACCTTATTCTTTGGCGGGGTCTGTTAATTGCTGGTGTGGCTCATATGACTAGTCAGTTTGCTCAGGGGATCTTCTGTCCCTGCTTTCCAAGCCCTGGAATTTACAGGCAGGCCATCATGCACACCCAGCATTTACATGGTTCTGGGGATCTGAATTCCAGTCTGCATGCTTGCATGGCAGATGCCTTAACCACAGAACCATTTCCGAGTCAAAGCATAATTTCTTATATCAACATTTTACTCCTACATAAGATAAAGACTTTAATTAACTAAAGAAAAATTGAAGTTTATCTAAGGATATTCATGAAAGCAGTAAAAGTTGGGTGATAGATTCTCTCTTGTTTTTTTTTGTTGTTGTTGTTTTTTGTTTTTTTGTTTTTTGTTGGTTTTTTTTTTTGGTCTTTTTGAGACAGGGTCTCCCTGTAGCCCCAGCTGTCGTGGAACTTACTATGTAGACCAGGCTGGCCTTGAACTCACAGAGATCCGTTTGCCTTTGCCTCCCGAGTGCTGGGATTAAAGGCATGTGCCGCCACACCTGGCCCGGTGATAGATTCTTAAATGGATTGTTAAAAAGTTTTCAAAATATATGTTCAACTCCTGTAATAAACCATCCTAGACAATGAAGGTAGAGTTCCCAGTATCAAGTACAGTTTTACCTTCCTTGGAAACATTTTTTAAAAGAATGAAAAATTTAGAAATGGAAATATATCATAAAAAAATCAAGGAATAGTTGATAAATTTAGCAAAATTAGAGAAAGATATAGGACAATCAACCAAAGTTTTGATAAGGGACTGGAGAGATGGCTCAGAAGTTAAGAACACTGACTGTTCTTGCAGAGGACCCAGGTTTGGTTCTTAGCAGCTGCATGGTGGCAAACAACCACCCATAACTCCAGTTTCAGGGGATCCGACACCATCTTCTGACCTCCTCACGCATTGCATGGCACAGGTGCACTTACATACATTCAGACAATACACTCAGAAACATAAAACAAAATAATAAAAATGTATTTTTTAATTTTGTTAAATAGAAACCATGTAGATATCACAATAAATGTAAATAGATTAAATTATTTTAAAAGTGCTGTAAAAATAATATAACATACTCAACCAATGATAAGACATTTTAATAACAAGCTATGGTAATAAAAAATAAAGGGATAGAAGAGATACCCTATAAAAAGTCATTGAAAAGAAGGTCTTAAAATAATATTAGTTCAGATGAAGTGGAGCAGAAATTATTGAGTAAATAAAGACATGAACCTTTAAAATACTTAGCTTCAGAATCCTGAACTATATACAGCTAAAACTTTATATAGAAATGTTGAAAAAGAACCAATGGATTCATAATCAGTAAGGAATTAGTCTGGTGTCTTCAAAAGACAACTGATCAAATAAATGAAAATAGGTAAGGGATTTGAATAGTCAGTTCATGTACTTGGTCTAATTGATAATTATATTTTATACTCAAATAGAAAATTTGTTATTTTGAAATATATCTAAATTTTTACACCTTATCATGCATATGCTTTCTGGTTGAAATTCAGTAAAATTAGAAATTAATAGCAAGTAGACAAAATACACATCTAACAGGATTTCAGAGTTTCTTATACTATGAACAAAATTTAAATCTAAATGGATCCAAAATATGAATTGAAAACTCAAAAAACCCATAAAACTCCCAGTAGAAAACATATGAAATGATCTTTGTGACTTTGAATTAGGCAATGATTTCTTGGATTCTTTCTTCGATTTGTATTTGCAGACTTCCACTTTTTAAAGAGTGACAGGACAAGTCATAATGGGAAAAACATTATTTGTAGATACTGGTAAAGGACTTCTATCTAGATGTATAAATAACCCACAATTAAAAAATTGAAATAAATATAATTACAAACTGGACAAAGGATTTTGTATTAGTTACTTTTCTGTTACTGTGATAAAATACCATGAAGAAAAAAGCATCTTATAGAAGAGTTTGCTTTTGCTTACAGTCCCAGAAGGAAAGTTTTTTAATGCTGGGAAAGGCATGGCATGGCAGCAGGAATGGGAAGCTGGCAGATCCCTCCCCCACCCACACACACACAAAGAAACAGAATAGGAAGTGAAGTGAGGCTACAAACTCTCAAAGACTACTCTCGCTGACATACTTCCTTCAGCAAGACTGCACCTCTTAAAGGTTCCATAACCTCCCCAAACAGTACCACCAGCTGGGAACCAGGTGTTCAAACACAGGATCCTCACTGAAACTACCACAGGTTTACAGTTCATTAAAGATGGTAAGCACATGCAGATAATCAGTTGCAAAGATGTGGAACATATAGTGATTATGAAAGTAGAAATTTAAACCACTATGCATCTATTAGAGTATTTGCCTAAAAAATCTGACAACACGATTGTAACTGTTACCCCTCCTATACTGCCAATAGAGGTACAAAGTAATACAACTTCTTTGGGAAACAGAGTGATAGTCTCAGAAAAGGCAAAACACTTTAATTCTATTACTATCAAGTTATTTCAGAAATAAGGTAAGCAAAAGAATATTTTTCTACAGTCTTGTCTATAAATGTTTGTAGTACCTTTATTTGTTGTGCCACAAAACTGGAAACTACCCAAATGACACCAATTGGTGGACAGAAAAATTATAGTACATCCATATAATAGAATACTATTGGGCAATAAAAATGAATGAACACATTAATGCATACAGCAATATAAATCAATCTCAAAATAATTAAGCCTAGTGAAAGAAGCCAGACAAAATGAAATAATATTCATATGCAGAGCAAATTTGTATATTATTAAATGTAGAATTGTGGAAAATGCAAAATAATATTCAGTACTTGAATGGTTAGTGATTGCCTGAGGCAAGAGGAAAAGAAGACCAGACTGGAGGTGGAAGAAGGTTTAGAAAGATCATCAGAACACTTTGAGATGAATGGGTATACTTATTATCTTGATTTTGGTGAATGGTTTTACATGTGTAATATGTGAAACTTAGCAAATTATACATGTTAAATATGTATAAGTTTTCAATTATACCACAGTAAAACTATGGAAAATATTCTATACCCTTCAAATTTAAGATAGTTTTAGTCACCTCAGGGTAGAACTAATTATATGTGTATTTCTTAGGGAAGTTGGGGTTCTTTTCTTAAATTGTCTTCCAGTGAAAAGGTATTTTAGAGGGCCTGAAGAGATGGTTCAATGATTAAGAGTGCTGGCTGCTCTTGCAGAAGACCCAGGTTCAAATCCTAGCACCCACATGGTGGCTAACAACTGTCCCTAACCCTAGTTCCTGGGGAATCCAGGGCCCTCTTCTTTTGACATGGGTGCACTTACATACATGGAGGCAATATACTCATACACATAAAATTTTAAAAAATTAAAAAATAAAATACTTTTTACAAATTTTAGAACATCTAATGTAAAATCCATAGTTTAAATTGAACATGGCTGGTAAAAGACTAAGAAATACAGCAATTACTATGTAATATATATAACTTAATTGTTAAGATGGCATATGTAAGAACTTAAAATGCTAATATTAAGATGTTTTTCAGCTCCATTGATTTAATATGCGAGTTTTAAAATCTCATTGCTTCCTGATGAAAGAAGACAGAATCTGTGTGCAGCAGCATGCAATTAATGAAAGAAATATGCACGGCAGATTTATTATCTAAAGAGTGTGAATTTCTTAGCGGTTGTGGTTCATTCTGTGCTGTTGCTCAAAACCGTAGTAGTGCATTATTCTCTTTCCAGTCTTAATGGTTAGACCTTAACTTAAGAAAACTATTTTGGTGATTCTGAAGTTGCTACATTTAGGTCTAATAGAAATAGTTGAGATGAGGAGGAAAACAATGGTGTTAATATGAAAAAAGCACATTAAAAAGTACCTGCTCCTAAAACACAGAAGATAATTGCATTTTTGAAATCCACTTTTTTTTGTATATATGTGTGTGAAATGCCATTTTTGGTTGTTGAAGATTCTTTATAACTTCAAATCATCTCATTGGGCCAGTCTTGTATAAGCCTTATGTTATCCAGACTGTACTTCTGGTTGTTTTCCAACCAGACCTTACTTGGACATAAAAAATAGTATATTTTCCAAGTCTCAGCTGAATGCCTGGCTGACATTGTTATAGACATGTTTAGCTAAGATAATATAGGAAGGTGGAATAGTAATGTTTTCTGTCTCTGTACATTGACATCAGTGATCTCTCTGGAGTGGGAGTCACCAGTACCATGTTAATTCTTGTTGGGATTTATTTATTTATTTATTTTTTGCTTGGTTTTTGTTTTGTAATGGTGGATAGTCAACCCAGGACCTTATATATACATGCTCTTTTTTTCCCTAGGGTGATAAGTATAAATTTTTTTTAAATATTTGATCTTAAATTCATAGTTGGTGGTGGCTGTTTGCCAGAGCAATGATGGAATGAATATATGATTAAACAACTCATAATTTAGGAACCAGAGACAGAGTACTAACCTTTCTTGTTTCAATTTTTTTTCTTTCTTCTAAAGTCCTCTAATCGGACTTAGATAATCACCTAATTCTCCCCTTACTAATTAGGTTGAATGTGTCTATGAAGGTGGACTGAATATAATTCAGGAAAATAAAAATACAGAGTTATTTTTCTTGGCACTTAGTTGTCTCACCAGGATGGAGGTTAAGACAGTCAGATATGGATACATTAACATTTTTCAAATGTGGTTTATCTTTACATTTTTATCTATAGTAGCCTATTTTGTGAACATTTAAGTTATAGGACCAAGTAATCTCAACTTGAACAAATGAAAATTCATGTAAGTAGTGGTGGTGATAAGATCCAAGGTGATTATGTCTTAAATGTAGAAATAAACAAAGAATCTAAATTATTTAGGCATACCTTTGAACAGACTTAAAATGTTCCAGTCCCTTTTTAGTCTGTGTATATCCATAAAAAAAATGGTAAGAGGCTCAGCTTGTAAATCCTTGAACACATCTGACCCAACAAGAGTGGCTGGTGACAGATTCTGACAATTCACATTGGTAAATGCAGCTATTTTCTTAGGGTTACATCAAAAGCTCATTTCCCCCTCCATATTATGTGTGTTAGTTTCATCATTTTAGTTTAACCCTCACTAGAAATTTTTTAGAGCCCCCCCCCACCGTCATGTATACTAGGGGATTTTTACCATAGCTGTAGGAGGAATAATTTCGTGAATAAAAGACAAGGCAGAACTAAACTCAAGAACCTTTGTGTTAGGTGAAGTTACTCTTGAGTTCTTTCAAGGCCTTGAAAGGAATCAGCAACATCCATTGTCATAGGAGCTCAGTGGAAAGACCAGCAAACCCACTGTCATATTACCATCCAGATCCAGGAAGTTAATTCAGTACAAAGTGAATGAGCACGATAGATACCAGATACTAGGTGAAAGAGCCTCCTTCTCTAAATAGTAACTCTTGACAGCCCCTGCTGTGATGCCAGTTAATAATCAAGCATGGCTGGGCAGCCTTCTCTCCTCTCTGCTCAGAGTTCAGGGCCACCTTCTAGACCATTTGAAATAGTGGATGATTCAATGCTCTGAACTTCTTCCTGTAGTTCCTATATTTTCTGGTGTTTGATATTTTTGATCTCTTGATGGGAGTCAAAGGACTGCTCCTTTGTCCCATTACTTCCTGAAACTAAATCATAAAGCTTTCCTCTTAGATGAATCTGCCCACTCCATGCTTACTTTCTCCTTCAGGTTGCTAAATTTTGCTTCCTTTCTGATCATTGGGGAAAAAGAAAATGCCAAAGAGCTATAGATACTACTTTCCTGGAATCACTTCACCTAATCTGAAAGAGATTTAATATATATATATAGTATAGTTAATTAATTGGGGTTCTTTGTTCCCAATAATTTTTGCCCTTCTCTGAACTGACCTGCTTAGTTTGAGTTTTAAGGCATTTACAAAAAAAAACTTATATGAGGGAGTAAGGGGTGAACTTGGGTCTTATTTATCCAGGCTTTGGTCAAAGATTAATGGCCATATTCCTCCCCAAATACACTGTGACTGCTTTAATAAAATAGCACCATTTTAAAACAAAGTTGTATTGAGGCTGAAGAGATGGCTCAGTGGTTAAGAGCACTGGCTGTTCTTGCAGAGGACCCAGGTTTGATTTCCAGCATCCACATGGTGGTTAACAACTGTAACTCCAGTTCCAGGGGATCTGGCACCCTCTTCTGACCTCTGTAGGCAGTGCATGACATGGGTGCGCATGTAGGTGATACACTCATACACATTAATATTTTGAAACAGTGGTATTATACTCAGTAAATGCAAGGAAATCCTGTTTGTACTGATTCATGCAGGAAGCATTGAGTAGTATCAAATTTGAGGGTTCTAATGACGTTTTCATTTGGGTTATATGGATATACTATATTGTTAAAGTGAATACTCTGCCAATTTCATGAAAGGAGTTTCGGATAATAAATTTTGACACCACCAGGACCTGACCACCATTATCATCCATGGGTACTGTGCTTCTGGAAATAGATTAGTAGGATATAGTCATCTATCTTTTAAAATATTACTGAGATTACTGAGGTCTTATTTTAAGGCATATATAGGTGTATATAGTAATACATGGAGTTTATTAGTAGGTTTTGTTAGATAATTTTCTTTTACTTTGAACTTTTTTTTTTTGTTTTTTTGAGAAAGGATTTCCCAGTAGCTCCAGCTGGCCTGGAACTCACCATGTAGATCAGGCTGGCCTTGATCTCAAAGAAATCTGCCTGCCTCTGCCTCCTGAGTGCTAGAATTAAAGGCATATGCCACCATACCTGGCTTGTTATATAATTTTCAATATCACAAAAAGAATTATTCATTTTGTTAGTTTTTATTCAACTTTTTGTAAGTATTGATGCTCTAATGTATTTTATATTTGGTTCATATGTATGTTTCCTACATGATTTCTGAGTCATAAAGGTTATCTTGTCTAAGTATTATAATGTCACTGCAGTGTTCTGCTTATAGGATTCCTCATCCCGGTTTCCTTTACAAAGTTTCTTCTCTTAAAATAATACCAGTCTGGGGCTAGAGCAATGCTTAAGTGCCGTGGCTGCTCTTTCAGAGGACTGGGGGTTTGGTTCCCAACACCCACATGACAGTTCATAACTATATATAACTGCAGTTCCAGGGTATCCAATGCTGTCTTCTGGCCTCTGCAGGTGTTGCATAGCCTGGTGCACTTACATGTATGCAGGCAAACACACATACACATATTTTTTTTTTTTTGGTCTTTTTGAGACAGGGTCTCCCTGTAGCCCTAGCTGGCCTGGATTTGCTATAGAGACCAGGCTGGACTCAAACTCACAGAGATCCACCTGCCTCTGCCTCCCGAGTTCTGGGATTAAAGGCATGTGCCACCATGCCTGGCAATATAAAATTAAAATAAATAAATACATAAATAAAAATATCAATCAACTTTGCTGGGTTTCAAAAAGTCGCTGAGTCCTGCTGGATGCAGGATGCATGTCTTCAATCCCAGAACACGGGAGGCAGAGTCAGGCAGAGTTCTGTGAGCCTGTCTGGTCTTCATTGCATGTTCCAGGCTAGCCGGGATTATAGGGAGACCCTGTCTCAAAAAACCAAAACAAACAAACAAGCAAACAAAAATACCCGACTTTATCATTTACAGCTATCATATAAAACCTTAAATTCACATTGAAGTTCTTTGGGAAAAGTCTTTCCAGACTGTTGTAAAATTAAACTCTTTTTTCAATACCCTGCCTTTTGTCCTCCAGGACAAAAAGCTTGAGAACCAAGAAAAGAGAGCAAAGGATCTCGTGATTCTGAAATGAGTATCTCATTCTTTCCTTGTACCTTTGTGTCTTGTACTGTGACAACCACCTGGCTTATTTTGTCTTATTAATTAGAAAACTGAAATTGTAACCTTGAGCGGCAGTGCAGCCATCAACATTTTTGTGTTTTTCAGTGGTTTCTGTCTTCTTCATTTTTCTTGCGCCCTTTTCTCTGATAGGTAAGGGCTAAACCATCATTTTAAGGAAGAATCAAATGAGAGCTGGAAATACTTCATGGCTTGCTAGATCAGATCATGGGCCCAAAGTGCAGCGTTCCCAGGCAGTACAGAGTGAGCCCTGTGACAGGCAGAACTTGTCCTTCTTGCTTAGCACCAATGGGAATTTTATTCAGGGAGTTCAGTGGGGCAGGTCACCAGAGGAGGACACAAGGGGGCAAGTTCAGGACGGCCATGTGCATCATTTGGCTCAAGTGTAGACCATGTGAAACTTTCTTTGGGACTGAAAAATGCCTGACGTGGCTAATCCAGAGTCTGTCGCCTTGCAGGTCTCTGGCCCCAGCCTTGTTTTTAATATGCAGTGGATGCTTTGCACTGTTTGAACGTTACTGCAGCTTGCTGACCTGGGGGAGCCTGAAGTGAAAAAAGCTATCTACAGCAGTTCTAAATCAAATTTTAAAACAACAAAACATTTTAATATCTGTAGCTGGAAGGGAAATGCTTGGAGCTGTGCACTGGCAGGCAGGAGTGTAGTGGCTGAAGAAGAGATGATTCTTGGGCCAGTTTTGGACACAAACTGAACTCCACTAAAAGAAACCCAGGCAGACTCTCCTGTCCAGCTTCCCAGTAAAGTCAGAGGGGACAGTCCTGGCAGTACTATGGATTTGTATGCTGGGATAGATATAAACAGCAAAACTCTCAGCCCTGTGGCTATAAAAAGAACAATTTTTTTATGATGTATTCGTTGTTTAAGAGCAGGCTGTGAGTTTTGTTTTAACATTTAATTCCTGTGCAGTTCAAAACCCAGAGCTCTACCTTCTTGGGTGCTTAAGCTCTTTCAGATGTTTTTATTGTGTAACATTTCCTCCAGATTCTTCTTTTAATGTATTTCTTTTTCTCACAATCTGTTAAAAGATCAGTTTGTGTGAATCTTGACACTGATGCTATTTCATGGTTTTAATTTGAATGTGAGTTGTTGCAGCTGGAAGCATATGATTAATGACACAGACTTGTTTGTCACAAAAACAAGATGATGTTTTACATTTAGGCAAGATGTATTGAAAACTGGACTTGCTTATATTTTATTGGACCTAAGTCACATTTTAGTTCACTTTTGAATTCTACATTATCATTTGAATTCATCCTAAATGTGGAACTGTGTTATCTCTTGTGTTGCAGCTCACTAATCAATGTAGTTAAAGGCATGGTTGTAGAGTTTAGAAGTTCATTCTCTATTGCTTAGGTATTTTAATATACTTTTAGAGTTTAGTCACATAGTAAGGTGATGAACCTAGTCTGCCTTGCACATTGCTGTCTAGGACAGCTCTGACTGCTTGAATCCTGTCAGCGATATACAGATCCCTTGGCTTGACTCTGCAGTCCAGAGTAAGTGACAGGTGTATGTGACACAGTGATCTAAGCCATCCTTCTCAAAAGGAATATCAGAAAGATGGCATATATTCCGCCTTCTTCAGAGATGAGTTTTAGGGGTTATTTGAGTTATCTTGTAGCAGTCCACCTCACAGTGTTTAATCGCATAAAGTAATATGAAAAATATAAGTTAAATCACCTCTCACTCAAATCTGTTAAACTGTCTGAGCTAACTTTCTATTGCTGTGATAAAACGCTCTGACCAAGACCAACTTGGGGGAGGAAAGGGTTTATTTGGCTTACAGTCCAGATCACAGTTTATCCTTGAGGGAAGGAACTCAGGGCAGGAATCTGGGGGCAGGAACTGAAGCACAGACCTTGGAGGAACACTGCTTACTGACTCTTCTGGCCTGTGCTCAACCTGCTTTCTTATACAACTCAGGACCACCTGCCCAGGGGTGGCACCACCTACAGTGGGCTGAGCCCTCTCCACATCACTCAACAATCAAGAAAATTCCTCACAGACATGCCCATAGGCCAATCCAATAGAGGAAATTTCCCAGTTGAGGCTTCCTCTTCCCAGGTGTATCAAGTTGACAACTCAAGCTGTCTGGCATATAAACCAAATAGAAACTTGCTGTTTTTAAATCTCTGGTGTGGTGCTGAACTGTCTGAAATTGAAGACTTGCTTGGTGAAGAAATCTGTATCCTGGAAAGTGTGTGTTTATGAGTATGTCTATGTGTGTCAGTGTGTGTGTGTGTGTGTATTCATTCCATATTTGAAGAGTGCCGGTTATTAGTTTGTTAGAGAATTTACTAAAAGAAAGTGTGTGTTTATGAGTATGTCTATGTGTGTCAGTGTGTGTGTGTGTGTGTGTATTCATTCCATATTTGAAGAGTGCCGGTTATTTCAGTTTGTTAGAATTTACTAAAAGCTACAGTTCTGTCTGATAAAATAGAACAACTTCTGCCACGCTAACCAAGTACATTGTCCTTAGACTATAATTCAGAATGTCAATCTTGCTCTTATTCATTCTGGAAGATTGCTTTTCCAACTAAAATATCTTCCATTTCTTCAGCTGTTTTTCTCCCGATACGGTCTTCTGGTCTGTTTGTCTCTTAATTACCTTCTAGACAAGTTTTAAATTAATGTGGGCCCATAGAAAATGTGTGTCTGAAGTAAGATACTCTGCATGCAGTCTGACCAGCGGCCTCATGTTTCTAGTGCCATGTTTGTTTCTCTTTGCCAAGAGTATGTGCCATAGAACTCCGCTGGCTCACAGTGGGTATGCTTTCAAAACAGTCAGCAACTTCTATTCAGATCTTTCCTATTTCTCTTCTTTGGTTGATTTTTTTTTAATGTCTCAAATACCAGACATTACTTATATTTCTATTCGGTTTTATTGTGTACGCACTGGCTAATTGTTCCAGCTTGTCAAAGACTTTTTGACATTTTTTATTTTGTCATCCAACCTATTAGCAATTTCTTTCAGCTTTGGGCCACCTGTAAATATTAGTGTGGTGCCTTCAAAGTTTTTGTTCAACTAGAATTTATAAATGTATCAAAGTGTCTGCTCTGTGCTAGTCTTATGCTCCTTGTTAGAGATAACAAGACGGCTAGAATATAATCATCCATCTCTTCAGGGAGCTCACAGGCCACAGGGAATAATAGACATACAATTACATAACTATTATGTGGTATGATAATTGCTGTAATAGAGTTATGTGTAAAGTGCTGTGAGACCCAAGGTTGATTGCAAACCATATAATACCTAACTCCTTGTATGCTGGCACAGATTGGGGAATTTACAGTTATGGCAGATGTTCGCTCTAATGCTACCTAACTGCTGCCACCCGATGTGCTTTTCTTCTTTTCTTTTGTTTCATTCTTAGCCAAAGACACAACAAAGGTTTGTTAAATATGTTCCTGAAATGGTCTTATACCATGGTACTTCCCAAATGGACCTAGAAACCTGGCAGACCAGTCTACAAAGAAGTGAAAATTATTCTTCGGACTTACATGTAGTGAACCCATGATAGTTCACCATGGTCTGGGTTTTTTAATCTGGGGCAGTTTATGCCTGTTGCCAGTCTTCTGGGAACATTCCCATTCTCCATGGTTTTGTAACATTATTCAGAGCAGTTTTGTGATGACATCTGGGTTTTGCTATCTTGGTATGTAATCTGTCTAGATCTGGAGACTTGAGTTGCATCCCTTATGTTCAAACTCCAAACTCTTCTTAACTCTTTCCAGATCAAAAGGTATTCTCTCTTTTTTAGAATGTTCTTTGTTTTTCTCCTTTATCTCTCTTTAACATTTTTACAAGTGTAAATTTATGTTAGGCTTCCGCTTGTTTCCCCCTTTCAGCCTCCTAAGATCTTTCTCTTTAGGATGACCAGCCATGGGCTGTTTTGTTCTTTTTTCTTCTCATTACTATATTGAAAATCTTTATAAAATCAAAGGTAAATGACCTTTTGGAGTATTGTGGTCTCTAAAATAATAGATGAGCCACTTCTTGAATTGTCACAACTAAATTCAGACGCTTAGATTCATCATTATTGTTTCATTCTTATTTGCTATGAAATTATCCAATGAGTAAGGAATAAATTAATTTATCAGACCAGAGAGGGTTATGGTGCCATGTGTCTGATGGCACCTGGCTGTGGTAGTGTGACTGTCACTAGCAATGTGCCTACCACTAAGACTGGACAAGTCACTCCTTTGGCCATCAACCATACTTGTGTAGGTAGTGCCAGCATATTCCCCTGTCTCTCCTTTTGGGGGTTGTACTGTTGACCTGCCCTCTACCTTACTGACTATATTCATTACGTTTGTGATTGCTATACCAAAATACTTGGCAAAAGTCACTTAAGGAAGGAAAGTCTTATTTTGGGTCACTGTTCAAGGGTATAGTCCACCATGATGGAGAAGTTATGGTAGTAGGAATGTGAGGCTGCTGGTCATATTGTAGTCACAGTCAAGAAGCAGAGTGCCGAAATGCCCATGTCCAGTTTGCTTTCTCCTTTTATGCACTTTGGGATCCCAGCCCACAGAGTGGTTCTGCCACAGCGAGGGAGGGTCTTCCCATCTCAGTTAACTCTCTCTAAAAGTTTCTTCATAGTCATGGTCACAGATTTGTCTGCTGGGTGATTTCTAGATCCTGCCAAGTTGACAATCATGCTAACCATCACAGTGATTTCTCAGTGTATCTGTCAGTACTCCTCATCCATTTGTCTGAATTGCAGAGACTATTTTTAGAAGATTCTTAATTCATTCTTTGACAATTTCATACATGTATACATTGTATTTTGTTCAAATCTGCCCCCAACCACCTATCCCACTCCCCCTGACCCCCACCATACTTCCCTCTCCCACCTCCATGTCCTCTTCGTTAAAAAATAATCCCTTGAGTCCAGTTAGTGCTGGATTCATGTGCATGGCTGTGGGGCCATCACTGGAGAATTTTTTTAAACATTTTTATTTATTGTTTTTATTTCATGTGTATGAGTGTATTGCCTACATGTATATAAGTGCATCCATGTCATTTAATGCCCACAGAGGTCAGAAGAGGGTGTTGGATCCCCTGGAACTGGAGTTAAGGATGGTTGTTAGCCACATGTGGGTTATGGGGATCGAACCCAGGTCCTCTGCAAGAGCAGCCAGTGCTCTTAACTCCTGAGCCATCTCTCCAGCCCCTTGTGGAGAATTTTGACTCTTTAATATGCCTTGACATTTTCTATAGTAATGATGGACTAACCTAGCTCTGAGTTTCTGTGTTTGGGGCAGGGACTTCCCAGGTCCTGTATAGCTTTGTTGCCCTGTATGCTTTTGTATGTACCTGATCTCTGTGCATCCATCATATTCTCCTCTGAAATCATATATTTTTAGTGAATTTTGAATATTCAGATAATACTAAAAACAGAAAGCTGTAGGATCAAAATATTTTAAGAATATATTTTGTTTTATTTGTATTCTTTTATCTATGTTATCACAGTCTTTCCTATTGTTGTTAAAACATTTAATTGTTCCATCCACACACGTGTAAAGATTCTTCCTTTAAGGTTCCATATGCCTGAGTTTCCCAATGCAAGTCCCAAGAGTCCCATTCCTTGACGTTACCTTCTAAACCATGGCCTCTCATTGAAAGCAGAGATAACAATATACATGTATCTCAGATTCTTTACGTTCCTGCCCAGGTTGAAGTCACCAAAGACAGTTGTGGGTCTGCCCTTATGCTTGCTCATCCTTCTTGCTTTTGATTATGTGATCAGTAATTCCATCTTGGTGTCAGTGCACTGAATTTTGACATGGGATTCTCTCAAGATCACCTATGTTCTCCTAGTAAGTACATATATCATGTCTGATCATTCTTTCAGGGAATTAGCATACTGCTCTCAAATAGTAATCAAGTTGCTACACTTAAAAACTGGAAGAACTGTTGTAGACTAAACAAAATTATCTTAATGAGTGATTTTTCTAAAAAAGTATTCCCTTGATTAGAGGATCAAGCTTAAATACCAAAACACCATAATTTAATGCTGTTACATCTAGACAGTTTGTGCATTAGCAAGATAGGTGCCTTTCAAAGAACTTTATCTCTCTTGACATTTAATCAGTTAAATTAATTACAAGCATAAAAATAGACTTTGATTTAATATCTTCAGACATTTTTAATACTAATAGGTTTCAAAGTTTACAATTTGACTTTAATTTCCTTTAGATATAATGATGATAATTTTTAATAAAAGAATCTTATCTTGAGAGCTAGATATAAAATGTTTATAGGTGAAATTATATAATGTCTGAGACTTAGCTTCAAAATAATCCAGAGAAGGTTGAAGTAGTCAGGACTAATGGCTTTCAAGCCTGGATAATGCTGTTCACCATGCTTTTGTGAACATTCACTTACTCACTTTTCCCCATAAAAATGAATAAAAATATCAGGAATATCGTAATATATGATTTTGTTTGACATCAGGAACCCTACAGTACTGTCAAGAGGAAGAGTGGCTGTTTAGAGCTGCATTAGGTCTAACCTGCTGTGCTTTGGTTTCTGTTGTTTGCTGTGTTCTAATTGATCTTTGTAGTTTCTTCATTTCTTGATTTGGTCTCCATTGTAGCCATCTTCTTGCTACTGTCCATGTCCCTTTTCTGGGGGAATCCTTCCTTCCTCTCCCACAAATGATTTACTACTTCTAATATGCTCTGAGTAGAGAACCAAGAAATTAAGCGTGATCACTTTTTTTTTTTCTCTAGGCAAGATTTCTGTGTCGACCTGAGGGATCTTTTAGAGTTAAGCAAGTAAGTTTTAGGATGTTAATTTGAGGACATTTCTGTTTGCTACCCCATGGCTTCTAGTTTTTCACTGTGTTCTGGATGCTTGATTCACCCTACTATTGTTTAGGTATATGCAGAGTCATATCTGTTGAGAGTTACAAGGGTGCAGTTCATTTTTCTTGGCTAGTTTTTAATGCAGGATGATGGTTTTAACATTTATTTTGCAACTCATTGAATAAAAATGGAACTTTCTAGTTTTAGTAATAATTTAAATATCAGAAAAGTGAATGTGCTTTTACAGGACATACTGGTACTACGGTTCATAAATAGATCAAAGTTTAAATGAGATAGAGTCATAAAGAAATTACCAACTTGGTGACTTGCTAAACTGTGAACATCTGGGGCAGTCAGGGGTCATGTCTAATTGGTTTGCCACTAGATTCCTGACTCTCAGTGTTGTATGAAGCCACTCAGTAAATGTCTGTATAGTGAACAATAACATAAGTCATATCGTTTTTATTTAGCACATATGAATGTAGTAAAGATTATGTGCTGGTCTCTATAGTAGCTGCCCAGCATACCCAAAATTAATCTTAGAGCATACATTAAAGAAGATTGTCAGCCCAAGGCAATTATTAGGAAAAACTAGACATGGAAAATTACATGCAGCATGATACATCCAGTCCTGTAAGTTGAAAAGATAGACATTTTCCTGTAGAATAACAACACAAAGACAAAGCAGTCTTGTAAAAATAAAATTAAGGAAGTCTTTGCAGGAAGCTAATGTTTGGGTTTAGATGTGAAATGTTCGCTAGAATTTTCTAGGTAAGTCACAGGTCAGGCAGAGAGAAAACAGTCACAGGGAAAGGCCTGGAGGAGCTTCAGCGTATCTGTCCGAGAGTTATGCTGTCTAGAAAGGAGGAGAAAGCTGGGCGAATGATGTTTGACTGACTCTTTGGAATCAGGGATAAAAGATTAAGAATGACTTTTAAGATTCATACCTTGAAATTTGGCTGTCAATCTTCAGGCAGGGAATTTAGGAGCCTGTGTTGAGGTAGAGGGTACATAGCAAGAATGAGTTCATTTGGGGACGTGTTGAGTTTCAAATACTGGAGCACATCTGAAAAGACTGTGCGGTAGACAGTAAGGAATAAGAGTACTGATTGATACTCAGGAGACAAGTCACCCAAGAATCTTTAAACAGTGTTTTAAAGCTATGAGATGTCACCAAACAAAGTAAATGAAAACATTCTTAGGGCTGATGTGTAAAGATGTTAGAAAGCCATTGATGAGCAGGGGAGGGGCGTTTCAGCAGAGGTACACCTCACTGGAGATCTGTGTGCAGACAGCAGAGTCCATAGCCCTCTTGTGTTCTTATCTCAAGTGCAGCACAGCACATGTGGGCCCCGGAAAGTCCTCCTAGCCCTTTGGTTCTCAAGTGTTGCTTTTGAAAGAAACATTTTGAGAATGCAGCAAATAGTGTCGACTGGACTAAAAACAGGTTGCTGAGAAGATACATGGGAACTTACTAAGATTTTCCTCCCTTTAGTTCATTAATCCACATGGGAAGCTTCTCCCTAGCTATAAGTGCATTTGCAACTTTGCATTAATTATCTATTGCTGAATAAAGATTTGCTACAAAGCTAGAGACTTAATATGTATTCCATCAATAAATTGAACACAGAAATATTATAATTACTACCAGTAACTTCAGTCTGAGGTAGTAAATTTTAAAAAACAAAGCTGAAAATAGGTCCTTAGCCAGGCATGGAGGCTCACACCTAACACAGTCCTAATAGCTGGAAGACGGAGAGAAGTTCACTGTGAGTTTAAAGTCATTCTGGGAGACTAGGTGTGGTGGTGCATAAGTCATTCTGGGAGATTAGGTATGGAGGTTCATGCCTTTATTCCCAGCACTTGGGAGACAAAGGCAGGTGAATCTCTGTGAGTTTGAGGATACCCTGTCTCAAAAAAACCTAAGTAAATAAATAAAGTCAGCCTGGGGTACAGAATGAGAGCTTTTCTTCAAACAAACAGACAAAAATATATTCAAACAAAACTTATATGACGTTATATGTAACTGTATGCATAGCAACTGCATGTCAAAATAACCAAAAAAAATGGGTGTGGTGCACATACCTTTAATGCCAGCACTCAGGAGGTAGAGGCAGGTGAATCTCTATGAGTTCAAGGCCAGCCTGGTCTACATAGAGAGTTCCAGGCCAGCCAGGGATACAGAGTGGGACCCTGTCTTAAAAAAATAAATAACCAAAACACCAAATGGTAGAAACAAGCCTCCATGTCCATCAGCAGGTGAAGGGATAAGAGAATATGTATTCATGCAGTGGAATACTAGTCATTCATAAGAGGTTGTGGTTTTAAGTTCTTGTGCTGTCGGCAAATTTCGGTTCTGTTTTTTTGTTTGTTTGTTTGTTTGTTTTATAGACAGGATCTCCCTGTAGCCCCAACTGTCCTGGAATGGAGCTCACTATGTAGGGCCAGGCTGACCTCGGTCTCACAAAGATCCTCTTGCCTCTGCCTACCTTGTACTAGGACTAAAGATGTACACCCAGCATAGTTCTTAGTTGCCCTCAGTTCCCTTGCTTTCTTGAGAACATGGTAGTTTGCTTCATAAGAGCTTACTAACCAAAAAGGCAAAATAGAAGCTACAGTCTTATGTAACCTAGCCATGGACTGATATCCCATCACCTTGTAACATCCTGTTTGTTAGAAGCAAGACCCTAGGTCAGCCTATGCTCAGTGGGAGGAGAATGATGCAAAGCAGCCCAGCCTCAGGAGTTACCTTTCTAACATCCCTCTCCATGTAAAGTTTCTGAGAGCTTTGGGTCATGTTTGTTGGGTTGACCATTGTTCTTCATTGCTGAACTTTCCTCATGTAAATGCAAACACCACTTTTGTGCATCTGGGGCATCACTGTGGCAGGTAGAAGGAGAAGAAAGGATTCTTTATGATCATTTAAAAATATGGGTTATTCTCTTGTTGCTGCCTAATTTTGTTTAGAAAGTTTTCTTATACATTGATTATTAACAAGTACACATATCCTCAGAATTGTGGTCATGACTCTGTGAATTGAAATCGGACTTTTTTTTTGGTCTTTTTGAGACAAGGTCTCCCTGTAGCCCCAGCTGGCCTAAACTCACTATGTAGACCAGGCTGGCCTCGAACTCAGAGAGACCCACCTGCCTATGCCTCCCAAGTTCTGGGATCAAAGGCATGCACCACCATGCCAACTGAAATCTTACTCTTGACCTTAATTTTTCTAAGGAGGAGATAAAATCTTGAATCTCTTCCCAAACCAAAGAATAGGACTAGGGTGGATAATGTAGGTTTTTTTTCTCCTTCTAATTCATTTTATGTTCAGCTATTTTTATAAGGAAAAGTATTCAAAATATTAACATGTCTATGGTCAGTGTATTTAAAGCAAACTTTTTTTTTTTTTTTTTTTTTTTTTTTTTTTGTCTTTTTGAGACAGGGTCTCTCTGTAGCCCCAGCTGGCCTGGAACTCACTATGTAAACCAGGTTGGCCTTGAACTCACAGAGATCTGCCTCCCAAGCGCTGGGATTAAAAGTGTGTGCCACCACGCCTGACTTTAAAGCAAATTTTAAAAATGGACATCGATCCTATATCAGGCAGATTAAAAGATTTTTTTTTACTGTACTATTGTTCTCACTCATCTAGAATAAAAAGGGCATGAAAGGCATCTCCTTATTAGTCAGCTACGAAAAGAAGTCCTAACCCAATATCACAGTTTTTTTTTTTTTAAAAAAAAACAGTATTGCAAAGTTCTACTGGACACCTAATAAGGTTTCTTTTCATGTAGTCCTTTCTGTATCCTCAGGCAAATATATTATTCAGCTGTCCCAATCTAAATAAAACTTAGATGGTAGACTTAGCATCATCTGAACTGCACTGTCTCTCTTTTTCTTCTGAGGATATTCTTCATGGGAACTGTATTGGGGAGTGAAGGGCTTGACCTCAGGTGGTGTTTCAGACTCATTTGTCTTATCTTTGCTAGTGCTCTGAGTCCTAATTGTTTTATACTGTGACACTCTGTTGGCATTATCCTTTGTTCCCAAGTGCTGTGTGACACAGACACACTTATGTTAAAGCTAATTAAAATTAATTTCATTTTGAAAGTCCTTCTTGCCTCTTGAGATAATAAGGCATATCCCATAGCATCAAAGACAGTAAGTTGGCAATTACTGAGTTAACGATATGATCAAGTGTGACGAAATATTTTTTAATGGTACATGTGCCTCAGTGGGCTAATCTTGTTTTAATATACAGTAATTGTGTAAAAGAGGAAGTGTGATCACGTTTAGATATGACTTTAGTGGTTCATTCATCCAGCTTCAGTTATAGGAAGTGTTCATTTGACGTCTGAAATGGAGTGATCATATCACCACATCATGGCAATTTCCAAGCACAAAGAAAAGGGTTCATTCTGAGAACAGGACAAAAAAGAAAAAAAGAAAAGAAAAGAAAAGACTCCCCTGCTTGAGAAAGAAGCACATAGAAAAGAAACAGCATTTAAACAAATAGAGAGGAAGAGAAGGAGTGAACAAGAGTGATTTTTAAAATATGCAAAAACAAAAGACTGTTCATACTCAACTCCGTGAAGAGTGAATCTGCATATCCATTTAGAATATCTATATTAACTTAGTCAGCCAGTACTGACTGCTCTGTGCCAGCTCCTGATCAGGCACCTAGATATACAGATTTGAACAAGAGAATTAAGGAGGACATTGGATGTTTGACCAAAGTTGATGAACTGAACTCTAGAGACAGATACCAGATGAAGGTGATTATGCTTAAATAAAGACTCTGAGGACAGAGGTCATTAACAGTTGCAAGAATTCCTAAGAAAATGAGACCATTTTGTGCCAAGGTTTGTGCTTGCTATTCTCCCATTCATAAGCCAATTATGTTTCATTTAAAAGTGATCTTTAACAAGGAAAAGGGGGAAACAGACCACATGTCCACAGATAGCAGCCTCTACTTTAACCTGTGCAACCTGAGCTGCTCCTGTGGCAGCCCTATGAGCTCCTGGAAAAAAAAAATGCACTGAATTTTGCCCTTCTAGGAATTTTAAGAAAAAAGAGGGAAGAGTATAATAACAACATTTTGCATGTGTGTGTGTGTGTGTGTGCACCCAAGGCAGCTGTATTACAGGACTGAGCATTTTCATCTAAAACATGAACTTTGATGTTGGTGGGAAGAAATCAGGACAACAAGGAGGGCATTGGAGAATATAAATTATTAGAGACTGCGGGAGATACAGGCTGTAGAAGAAAGTTCTGAGACTTCATCCCCAAATAAAGCTTGGATAGTTTCCTAATATTGGCCTGATTCTCCTTCACCCACTCCACTCAGCACTTGTTAGACTTTTACTTATAGATCTTGGAATTCAAATTAGCTCAGTAGTTCAGTAAGTTATAGGCTTAAATAGTGACCAAATAATAAGTTTAAAATGTAAAAAATGACAGTTAATGTTTATGAATATTTAGCATATTCTAAGTACTATGCTAAAAATATTGTCATTTGTCGTCACAGTCCTCTGAGGTACAGTACCTTATTCTTTACCCTTTAGAGGGAAACAGACTTGGAGTGATTAAGCTAATTAAAGTCCTTCATGCCTGTGACAGAACTTGGTTTTGAACCCAGGGAGTCTGATTTGAGAGGCTGTGATGCTGTTCATCCTTCTACCATCTCTCTGTCCCTGAGAACTAGCCTGCTAGACCGGACTGAGTCCAAGTCCCATGCATTGCTTGTTTCATAGGAAAACTGCGTATTGAATTCTGGTAAATATTGCAACATTGGGGAAATTTGGTCCTTAAACTTAGAGCAGCATGTCTCTGTTTCATTTGTAGTGCACATTCACTTGTCCAATTAGATAATTCAAACTAGTATGTATATTAGTGTAGGTACATCATTAAACCAAACATTGCTGTCACCTCCCTGAAGTCTATCTAGACTGTTCCTTTGACATCCAGTCTTTTGTACTTATGCGTAAACATGGCTACACTTCTATAATCAATATCATTAGGACTATAGCAAAGGGAACGATCTGCCAAGAAAACTGAACTTTGCCCTTCAGAGCTGCAGTAACCATTTCAAGAACATCATGGAGGGTATTAAAAGAGGAAAGATGGATGGAATCAATTATTTAGAGCAGAACTTTCTTAAGACTTCATTGTATGAATAGGTTAGATGGTAATATCTGGTTTTAAGGTCAGATTCGCCTCAGAAGGAAAATTACAGTTTGTACCAAGCACGTTAGTATTCTACTTTTGAGTATCAAAGTTTATAATCTGATGGTTTTTATATTCATTTCTGTATAAGACGAGACTCTGAATGGTTTTTAACTTTTCCTATGTACTAAAAATGTGTCTTATTCTATAGCCTTATGCATCTCTTACTAATTTCATCACAAGATAGATAAATTAAAGTTTGTGATTAAAAAAAAATACTGTTAGGGGAGAAAACGCAAGCCATGCCAGAACGCAACAGCATTCTCTCAGTTCTAAAAGGTCTTATTTTCTACCTGGAGTGTAATAGATTATCTTCCACTTCAGCCAAAACGTTCCCATTTGGGTCTTTTGGGTTTATTACTTTGGTCAGTGGCAATTTTGAGCAAAATTATTCACGCACTAGTTAACCTGGCCATGAGATTTTGTAGGCTACTGCAAGAGTGCTTTGCTTTTTGTGTCATATTAGTGGCTCCAAAATTTGCTGCTAGTAAATACTTGGAACTGGAAATGCCAATTGTGATTGCCTCAGGGCTTGTGGGTCTTCAGGGAGTTAGCCCTTGGCTTTTGCAAGCATGCAGAACTGTTCCCACAGCCTTTCCTTTCTAAGCAGTAAGCCAGTCTCTTAGAGCTGTTGATTAGGTATCAGGATAGTGTAAAGGACCGTATCAGAAGACCCTCAATAGCACAGGCTGTGGTTTTAGTGCAGTGCTTAGCATGTGCTGCGTTGTGGTCACACTTATCCAAATACTAGTAGAGTGAAGACTTATTGTGTATGTATTTAAGGAATTTTGTTTAATATTAGTTGTTGAGAGATGCCTTGCAGAACTGGGATGTGCCAGAAACATAAAATTAAATTTTAAAACTATATATCAACAAACCATCACCTTCAACTGAACAATAGGTTGTTTATATAACAAGGAATGATTTGTTGGGCAAATTCTACATTCTGCCGTTTGAGAAATATGAATAAGTATTTATATAAGTTCAATTCATTGAAAAGTATTTGAGTTCTGATTATGTGTAAAACTGTGATAAGTATGTTTGGATATGGAAATGAACCAGATATGCAAATGAACCCGACACATAAATACACTGAACTTCCTAGTGGCTCCTTCAGTCTCATCAGGAAGATGTGCATGCATTTAGATGACCTTTCCACAGCTTAAGAGAGTGTTATAGGCAGGACCAAGAATAATAGACTAAATGTTTCAAGCAATTATTACCTGCAGGAAGATCAAGGAAAACTTGGTAGGGTAGGTAACATTTGATCTAGCCTGAACAGCACATAGTGGTTTAAATGTGCAAGAGCTCACAGGGAAACCAACACAATCAGGACTCCAGGCAGAGGAAATAAAACCAGAAGAGCACAGGGGTGGGGGGCATGGGGATTTGTGCAACATACAAGAGCAATAGAGAAGTGCAGTAGGAATGTCAAGATGGAGCCAGATCGTGGAGAACTAGAAATGCTAAGTCCAGTAGTTTGGAACGTTAAAGTATATGTATATGTATCGAATATATTTAGTAATTTTTGTTAGCTCTAGCTAGGCCTCATCCAGTTAAAAAGCAGTCCTGTGATGGAGATGGAAGATGATGAACGTATGACCCAGAGGGAGAATGTGGAGGAGGAACAGATGTCAGAATGAAGCTATGTAGAGTGCTCAGGTTCAGTTGTTAGGACTTGACATTGAAGGTAATGTTATAAACTTGTTATGAGTGATACAGACATCCAGCACGTGTATCAAGAGAGGATGAGGTGAGAAGAGGGAACTTGGTGTAGTACTTATTAATAATGTCTAGAGCTCTAACTTTTACAACAGAGACTGAGGATGACCTGCCATAGAATCTCCCAGAGATATGCCTGTTTAAGTTTGGGTTCCTTGGCTATATATATTATGAAAATCTCTCTGGAAATTAAAATATATTACTACCAGCTTAGAATTCCAGCATATCAAGAACAAGAAGAGTAGTGTGATTACCATATGGTCTTCTTGATTTTGAGATTTCATTCCCAATTCTAGCGCTCCACTCTTTGAACATTAGACAGGGTGAGGATAAAGATAATTCAAAGTAAGACTTTTATTCCTACTTGACTAAAACTCCAAATTTATGCCTACACCTTAATAGATTCTTAAAATGTCTCTTTTGCATATCAGACAATGAATGTCTATAGTTCTAAATTCTGTCTGGGGTCTCAAGCTCCTTCTTGCTTTTGAAAATGAGACTCCCCCCACAAACCTCCCTTTGTGTGGTTTCTGTATATCATTATTTGCCATGTTACAAGTTAAATCTGATAACTTTTAAGAATACTTTAAAATTCCTTTAAAAACAACAATAATGAACCCATATGTTAACATAAGTAACACTTGAGGAAAAATTAACAATTTCAAAAACTAAAACAAAAAAAGACTGGTAAATATGTTTTGGTCATAGAAGACAGGACTCTAACATCTGCTTCAGTAGTTAATATGTTGTTGTATGGAATTTGGATTGATGTATGTAAAGTTCCAGAGGGGAGGCGTATTTTAATAGCCTCTGTAGGTAACTATTATTTCCTCTGGTACTACACAAAAATTCTTCAAGTAGTAGATCCACAAATGCCAGTTGTAGTGTTGACTCTGAAACCTTATCAACAAACTTTTCTTCCTTGGTTCCTTAACATCCATCAATCTGTCTTGTACCTTTGTGCACTTTTATCTATGCACGGATTTATATATAGCCTCATGCATTGATCATTTGCAAAATCTCGATTCATTAAGGCCTTCCAAATGTTGATATCATCTTGATAAATGTTTCTCCGTTAATATCACCACCAGTGTTATCATTGAGACACTATTAAACTTACAGTAACAGATAGAAGTTTTCCAACTCTGGCTTTTGCTTGAAAATGAATTTTACCCTTGCCAGTGAATACTGTCATTGGTTTTTCTTGAAGTAATATAATCATATTTTGAAAAATCATACTTTGTCCATTCTGAAATTCCAGGTAAAAATGGAATTCCAGGGAAAGGAAAAAAAGCAACTTGTTTAATTTAACAACTCTAACAGTTGCACAAGCTTCTCCTTGAAACAGTTGTCTACACTGGTGTGTAACAGAAACTCTTTATGCATACCACTCTTTTAGCAATATAGAATCTTTTTTAAAAATGTGTGTTTGAGTTAATTTAATAAGATTTTTCCTTCCTGATTAAGGTAGTCTTAGAGTAAACTGGCTTTTTTCCTTTCTTCTGAAAGAATGTGGCAGTTTGGGACACTGTGACTGCAGGTTGGTACCTCAGCTTGCATTCATGCTAAATCACCTGAAATTTGAATTAAATTGACTTTGTAGAGAAAGTAAAATGTCAACACTGTGAAAGCAGCAAATAATGTCTTAGTCTAGCTGTAAACATAGTTTTGAGTGCTTGGACCTCCTGAAAAGTTCTCAAAAGGTCACACCTTGAGAGCTTCATATTAGCACGAGTGTTGGCTGCTTTTGCCCCAAGTACATGGACATTATATAAACCAAGCCTTGCTTTTTATTTCCATATAATGATGGTTGTATTTTTGTCCTGTCTACTACCAAGCCAACAGCTGGTCAGACGGCCTGAACTGATCCTTCTATGCTATTGTTTGGGTAGCTGCAGGAAGGCCTGCTGGTGTCCTGCCCATAACCTCATTTCCCTTTTCTCCCACTGCTGAGCCTGATTTGCCATGGTGCCTCGAACAGGCTAGAAGCACTGGGAAGTAAATATTTGCCCTCCTCAACAGCCCTCAACCAACAAACTGATGGTGGTATGGAGGGCAGATAGGTGGGTAAGACCCGTTTCCTTCACCACCTTGTCTGTTTCTACTGGCTCCCAGAGTTCCAGCAGGGTAAATCCTGCCACCCATAGTGGTTCCTGGCTTAATTCCCCTTACCTTTGTGTGATATCCTGCTCTGACACACTTTATGCCACTTTGGCTCTAGTGTTTCTTGAGTTAATCACTCAAACTGTTGGGGGCGGGGGCGGGGGCGGGGGCGGGGGCGGTCCAAAGCTATTTGGTTTTCATGATTCCTTTGCACTCTTCTAAGCTTTGAGAGAAGAGACCTCTTTTCAGGTTTTTTTCATTTTGTTTTGTTTCGGGTTTTTTTTGTTTTTCTTTTTCCTTAAAACATTCATAATATTCTCTCCTGGTAGATTTCTAGCAAGTTCAAGTACATTGTAATAATTTCATCTTTTTCAGGCCATGTGGTTTAGCCATCTGTCTGGTAGTCTGTTTGGTATTTAGTCATCTTCCAGGTTTGTAAATTCTGGAGTCTTGGCAGGTTGGGCCTGGAGGAAGCTCAGGTGCAGGTAGATGATTCTTTCTAACAGAAGTACCAACAGGCAGTGAATACTAGACAAGCTTTTTAGCAAGGCAGGACCAACCCAGATCATATTCTTCGTCACTGTTACTTTGTCTGGGCTAGGGAACCACACACATTCTGTCTTCACACATCCCATTATCTTGTACTGTTTAATTTCATGTGACATGCTCATTCCTGTCACTGTGCTTCACCACCTCTCCAACCATCCCCATTTTCCCCAGCTTATGATCTCTCTGCCATGTTCCTTCTTCCTCCTTGGGAGTGTCATTCCCCTTCTCTCCAATATTAATCTTAACTGTTCATTATGCATATAGGTGCATTTATTAAATATACTCATCGACGTAACACATTTCATTGATTCCTGTGATACTGGACCTGCTGACAGTCTCTGGGAAACAGCCCCCATATACTGGAGGGAAACCACATGGTCCTTGGAATCAGATAGTCCAGAGTTTGAGCCTTAATCTGCTGCTAGCTAGATTTGGAACAAAATTCTTATTTTTTTCTATCCCAGTTATTATATGCATTAAGAGAGGACAGTAAAGTCTGAATAGTCAAAAGGGGTGATGTCAGTAAATACCTTAGGAGGCTCAGGGTGATGGAATAGGTCGTATGGCTTGTAGGTGTGCTGGGGCAGGTGACGACTAGATAGCAACCTGTTATTCCTCTCTGGCTGTTCAGTGAGCTCTCACCATGGTTCTGGGACTGTCTCCTGCTTCACAGTCAGTCATCCCATATAGTGGAGGTTCTACTTCAGCCTTGTACACCAAACATTTGTTTTTCATAAAGAACCCATCAGTTCCATCTTTCTAACAACTCTCATTATCTTACATGGTTTTTTCCTCTCCCCCTCCCCCTCCTCCTCCTCCTCTGCCTCCTCCTCCTCCTCTTCCTCCTCTTCTTTGTCCTCCTCCTCCTCTTATTTCCTTTGATTTTTTAAAAAGCAAAATAGGACCACGCACCTGTTTAGAGAACAACCATAAACATTAAAATTTTTATACTTTATGTTATTTACTTTCCTTGGAAAGAGCTTCATTTACTTTCCTGTATTTTGCATATAAGTAGAAAGTCTCTATGAAAGTTTGAATTTAGATGTATATGGTTTCATCCTTCCTGAATTCTTAGTATTTTGTTTTTTAAAAACAGATTAAGAGCTGGGTGTGGTGGCACACGCCTTTAGTCCCAGCACTTGGGAGGCAGGGGCAGGCGGATCTCTGTGAGTTCAAGGCCAGCCTGGTCTACATAGTGAGTTCCAGGACAGCTGGGGCTACAGGGAGACCCTGTCTCAAAAAGACAAAAAAAATAAGGAAAACAGATTGAGGGCTGGAAAGATGGCTTAGCAGTTAAGAGCACTGACTGCTCTTGCAGAGGACCCAGGTTTGATTCCCAACATCCACATGATGGCTACAAACTGTCCTTAACTCCAGTTCCAGGGGAATCTGAAGCCCCAAATTTCTAAAATTTATTTTTATTTTATGTGTATGAGTATTATGTCTGAATGTGTGTAAGTGTACCCATGTTGTGCAATGCCCACAGAGGTCAGAAGAGGGCACTGGATCCCATGGAACTGGTGTTACAGATGGTTGTTAGCTGCCACGTGGGTGCTGGGATTCAAACTCAGGTCTTCTGGAAGAACAGCTAGTTCTCTGAAATGCTGAGTCATCTCTCCAGTCCCCTAATTTAATTTCATAAACTTGCATGTCCTAGTTACTTTCTGTTGTTGTGATAAAACAGTGATCCTGGGGCTGGAGAAATGGCTCAGCAGTTAAGAGCACTGATTGCTCTTGCGGAGGACCCGGGTTCGATTCCCAGCACCCACATGGTGGCTATGAACCATACTTGACTCCAGTTCCAGGGGAATCCAACACCCTCTTCTGACCTCCACGGCACTGCATGACACGAGTGCACTCACATACATGCAGGCAATAAATTTATACACATAAAATAAAAATAGAAAATATATATTTAAAAAAACAAAACAAAAATACTGACCCAAAGCAAGTTGGAGAGGAAAGGATTTGTTTGGCTTATACCTCCCAATAACAGTTCATCATGGAGGGGAGCCGGGGCAGGAACATCAAAGCAGAAACTAAGCACAGACCATGGAGGAGTGCTGCTTATTGACTTGCTCCACTGCCCTGTGTTCAGTCTGCTTTGTTATACAACCCAGGATCACATGCCTAGGGATGGCACCATCCACAGGGGACTTAGCTTTCCCATATCACTCAACAATCTAGAAAATGCCCTGAACAGACATCGCCACAGGCCAATACAATACAGGCAATTCTCCAAGGGAGATGTATCACGTTGACAACTGACCATCCCGCACACCGTGGTAAGAGAATGGACAGAGGATATAATCTAAAGTTCCTGGCCTGACTCTTCTCAGCCTGTGCCATGGCCCTTTGGCAGTTGCCTTCTGGGCTTTCACAGCACCTCCTATGCCAGCGAGATTCTGTACTCTTCTTAGAGGTAAAACTGGATCTCTGGCTGTGGTTGCACTAGTGGGGTCTAGCCATCACTCATGTCGGTAATCACTAGTGGCAATATCTAGAGTGGCACAGTCCTATACTAACCACATTTGACATTTTAACTTTAAAAATGAATAGTCCCAGTTTCTGTTTGAGCTTGGAACATTCAGGTGCTCTATAGCCACTTTTGCTTAACAGCTACCATATAGGAAACTATAGACATAGAATATGTTCATCTTCTCAGAAATTTTAGTTGGCTAGAACTGATCTAGAGATTGGGTTTTCCATAGAGATAACTTTGATTAACTCTTTTATTATTGACTCCTGAATATCCTGTTTTTAAATTCTTTGGACCCATCTTTCAGAGAGCATTTACCTTAGCATGAGGGCATTTAGCATCTCTTTGCTTACAGATTACTTTCCAGTCTTCTCACACTGACTTGAATAGACATCTTCTTTGCTCACTTAGTACAGTCCTCATGAAGTAGGTGGTTGGTTCTGTTTCTCACCAGTGTTCCTGAGGATCCAGAGTCTTTCTCTCTCCCATTTTGAACACCTCAGCATGCAATGTCTCCTTCAAGGTTGTTAAAAGACTAATGCTGCTCAAAACCTTATCACCAAAGAAATCTGAACTCTGTAAAAGAAAGTAGAATTTCCCTTGTTATTGAGGAGCAAAATCTTTTACAGGACTCCCTGATGTTCTGTGTTAAATCTAGTAAACCATATGAAATACTATATTCTTGCTCCTGGAAGAAAGAATACAAATACTTGACTTAAAAAAATTATTTAATGATCTTCTGTGAGCAGTATAAAGTGGCACACGCCTTTAATCCCAGCACTCAAGAGGCAAAGTCAAGTGGATCTCTGTGAGTTCAAGACCATCCTGGTCTATATAGCGAGTTCCAGGTCAGCTGGAACTACATGGAGACCCTGTCTCAAAAAGACCAAAAAAAGATTGAAGCTTTTGTCCATCAAAGGATTTAATGAACTAATTGCTGACCTTGACAATGAGGGGATATGATGCTTTTGTCCTGTCCTTCCACTCTAATTAAGGTATTTTGAACTTGACTGTCCTGGTTTGCTCTCAGAATGACCCATTAGATTCCCCTAGGTTACTTACAACTCTAACCCCCCCCCACTACCATCCTTGTGAATGAGTACAGGCAGGTGCATGTCATAGGACAACCTGAGGTATCAGTTCTAGCCTTCCACCTTCTTTGAGATAGAAATTCTTGTTCATTATTGTGTATACCAGACATACATTGTAGGTATTTTACTCTCTCTGCCTCCTGTTTCTCTGCAGGAACAAGCCTTTACGTGGGTTCTGGGGAACTCATCTCAGGTCCTCATGTTTACACAGCAAGTGCTTTACCAGCTAAGCTGTCTCCCTAGCCTGTGTTTTTAAAAAATATTTTATTTGTTATTTTTATTTTATGTGTATGAGTGTGTTTCCTGCATGTATGTAAATGCGACTGTGTTGTGCAATGCCCACAGAAGTCAGAAAAGGGTGTCTAATTCCCCTGGAGATACTGATGATTGTTAGCGGTCATGTGAATGCTGGGAATCTAACCTGAGTGCTTTTAACTGAGCTATCTCTCCAGCCCCTCCCTAGCCTGTCTTTACAACATTTAATAAAGGTCATACTGAGCTTTGAGTAGTAAGGACATTTAGCCACACCCTTCCTCCCAACCCTTCTACTGTTGAAACTTCCTCTTGTTTTTAAATCTAAGCGCAAAATATGTGTACCAGGTTTGAGTTTGGCACTTAGCCATTTTATATACCAATTGTAATTTAAGGGACATAGAGCATGGAATTTTCAGTCCTTAGGGTTATAGAGGTCTCAGGCTGTTAGCTGGTATGTCCTGCTTGTGTTACTTCTTTGGGATTTGATTTGTGTCCTGGAAGTACTGGAATATCACCATCTAATAGTTGTTCATAACCTTCCTAATGAGTCCACATCCTCAAAACACCTGGTAGCTAGGTGGATGACACAGCCATTTCTCATTTTAATCTGGGGATCCAGCTGCTGTCCACTAAGGCACACTATACAATTGTCCACCACTCCTAACCTCATTGCTGATTTCCTTGGCCCTAGTCTGGGGTAGGCTGCTGGTGACTAAAGCCACAGGCACTTGGAAAAATGGGAGCTTAGAATTCCAAGCACAGTGTTTGTGAAGAAATTTAGGGCTTCTAAAGATTGGGTGAAGGTTTTTTGGGTTTTTTTTTTTTTCAAGAGATTAAAGCATCTTTACATGACTAATAAAATAATACTCATATATGATATCATAGAAAGAACACTTTCAGAAGTTACAGTGTTTTTCTTTATATTCACAAACACTGCCAATGGAGTTCTTGTCATCTTATCTCACTGTTTTTAAGAACCTTATTTTCTTTCAAATATGGCAAATAAAAATATATTTAGAATTGAAAGAGATGACTACATGAGTTGGATTTCCATTGTGGCCCCTGAGTTTCCAGTGGCTGAGTTCTTTAAACATGCAGCAGTATTTTCTTCTTTATGCTTGATGCTCTAGTGTGTGACTGTTTGTTCCTTCTGATAGATTTACAGGATGTAATGGTTTGTGTTAAGATGAATAATGGCTTTCTAAATATCCTTTTATACTGTACTCATTGGTGTTCATTGGTAATTGGTTGGGAAATGTTTTGGATGTATTATATTTTGGGCATATATACATTGTGTATGTGTTTATTTGTGTATTAGGTACTCTTGGTTCCAACAGGTCTCTCTCTCTCTCTCTCTCTCTCTCTCTCTCTCTCTCTCACACACACACACACACACACACACGGCTTATGTGGTAGTATAGTTCTTTAAACAGTCTATCACTTCTGCTTAGTGATCACATTTTAATCACATTATATGTAAATGTATTTTTAAGTATGTGATCTTGGACAAATCCACATAATCTTTTTGTATCTTGGCTATTGATAAATTGAGACCAATAATATCACCTACCTCATCAGCCTGACTTTGGTGAGTGGATTAGTACACTTAAACCACTTAAGACTAACAATACTATAACCAGACATGTCAGAACTACACTGATCAGTCAGTTGTAACCATTGTTTGTTTTTTGTTTTTTTTTTAATGGATGCAAAATTGGTGAAAACATTCTCTAAGTATTGATTTGGTCTGTTGAAATAGCAGCAAATGATGTGTACATATTATTATATAAAAAATGATCTATACAAACTTTTTGTTAGTAGGAATTAGAGTATACTTGGGTGTGGCTACACATAGTATTTTGTTTTTAAATAGTTATCACTGAGTAACACTGCTGTCACTTTTGTCCCTTAGACTTATGGATGGTTCTCTAGCATATGGATAGTGTCTGGATTTAGCTTGTAGCAGATGCTGCTGGTATCATACCCAGATCTTCTTTACTGGGCCAGTGCATCCATCTCCCAGCTGCTGTGGCATTGGCTGCTAATGACTCACACCTGTAGCCTTCTCCAGAGAACTGCACTTGGCTGACAGTTATAATCACAACCAAATATGTTGGGAGATTTTGAGGTCAGGTCCCAGCTCCCTCCAGGTACACAGGGATGGCTCATAGCCAATAACTCTACAGGGGTGTGCAGTCCCCTTGCTTTTGGACTGAACAACTTCTGTGGTTCAAACCAAACTCTATGAGTTCCTTGGGGGATTAAGCTGAGGCGAAATATCTAAAGTCAAATCTTTACCAAGATTCTCCACTCCCCCCACTTAGCTTACTTCTTTCACTCTTGGCTTCTCTTGAAGCATTCTTTCTATAGTCAAGTGTACAAGAAAGAACATTTCAGACTCTGCTTCTGGGGAACCTGGCCTTAAATGTGGCTAATCTCAGTAGCTCTGTCATTTCCTTAGTTCCACAAGCACTTGTGTAATGGATTCCATGTACTGATTTCTCTGGGGTTTAAATTTCTTTTTCCTTTTGTTTTGTTTCCTTGGTTGGGTCCTTTCTGATATGCACCAACACTGTTCAGATCCCCGTGTTTGCATGTTTAAGGCCATTTACAATCAGATGCACTTGACACTTTCCTGTATCTAGTTACTTGACTACATTATAACAGTGAGTTAGCCCACATTTTAGAATCTGAAAGTTTCTGAACCTTCATCAATAATATGTCATCCTCTAATATAGATTATGATCTGTTTTTTCTAAAACACTGAGCATTGTGTGTGTCTGTTGCAGGCATTAATCTTTTAAATTATTTGTCCCACTCTGGGTGAGGTGCCTCCTGTCTTGCTCTGAGAGCACCTTGGTGGCAGTACTTTATTAAACTGTATTAGAACATCAGACTTTTCTATTCTCACAGAAGATACCAGCTTCTTGGTGTTACCCAGTAGTGTGTTGGGCTCTCCAGAGAAAGAAGAGGCCTGATGGGCAGCATTTACCTACTCCATTGTGAAAATACTCCTTCCCTGTCTCATTTTGAGCTGCTAGTTTGTCACTGAACATGGTGTTGGGAAGTACACAGTGGCCCTTGCCAGCCAGCATGTACCAACTCTAGTCTCCATTGTTTGGGTCTTTACCTTTAACAGTATGTCACACATGTTAGGTAAATGTTCAGTGCATAACTAAAACATAGTTATTCACTGATTAGGACTTATTATATGCAGCAAATTGGTAAATTCCTTATGTAATTTTTCTTAGATAAACAGTTTCATTCCTGTGTACATTACAGACACAGACATTCACACAGCCCATCCTGTTTGCAGACAAAAGAATGTAATGGGAGATGCCCATGCCCTTCCTGAGCAAGATGGCTACTAACTCAAATCCAAGTCCCAATTTTGTAATCCACATAGACACATCACTGAGTGTCACTCTTCACTTCTCAACCTCCATTTCCTCTTAGTGCCGAATTAGATAGCCTCAAAAGTTTCTTCTAATCTCAAAACTTTTATGAACTTCAATTACTTACAAGGGGGAAGCAAACTTTTGAGTTTTTCAGTGTGCTAATTATTGGAAACACACAGAGTAATGAGTATGTTCCCTGATGAGAATTGCACCTTGTCTCATCAACACTGTCAATGTGTTCATTGCCTTTGCTTCCCCCCATGGGAAATAAACCCAAATGGATTCACACAAATATTCCAAAGGCCAACATTTTAGAAGTTCACAAATTTTACTACTGTGACATATAAAATTATCATGCTAATAACATTCTAGATGAAGTTAAACAAGACCATCCAGCTCTTTGTCTTAGTCAGTTTTCCATTGCTACAACAAATTACAGACTGGGTAGTTTAAAAAGAAGAGGGATGTATTGCAGTTCTGGAGCCTGGGCTGAAGGTCTGCATCTGATGACGGTCATACTGTGTCTTGATGTGATAGCAGGCATCACATGATCAGAGAGATGGCACAGGAAAGCTTAGGTATCTCTTCCTCCTCTTATAAAGTTGTAATCTTACCATGTTACCATGGAGCCCTGCCTTTGTATTCTTTTTTTTTTTTTTTTTTTTTTTGTTTTTTTGAGACAGGGTTTCCCTGTAG
>NW_008338118.1:6628944-6706976 GCF_000622305.1 Nannospalax galili | reverse complement strand
CCTCTGCCTCCCAAGTGCTGGGATTAAAGGTGTGAGCCACCACGCCCAGCTCTGCCTTTGTATTCTTACCTAACCCAATTAGCTCCAAAAGCCCCCACTCCACATATCATCAATACAAAATTTAAAGATTGGGGCTGGAGAGATGACTCAGCAGTTAAGAATACTGGTTGTTCTTGCAGAAGACCCGGGTTTGAATCCCAGCACCCACATGGCAGCTAACAATTGTCTGTAACTCCAGTTCCAGGGTATTCGACAGCTTCTTCTGTCCTCCATGGGCATTGCATGACCCGGGTGCACTTACCTACATGCAGGCTAAAACACCCTGACCAAAACCAACTTGGAGAGGAAAGGGTTTATTTCACCTTCAGCTTACAGTCCATCTTGGAGGGTGTGGGGTCTCTCCCTCCCCTCGTGGGTCGTTGGCCACTGATCCACAAGTACAAAGGGAGCAGAAACGACAAACAGGGTCAGGATGGCCAGTGAGCACTGAGGGAAGAAAGCCCTTCTGGGGAGGCAGATTCAGTGATACAGCTCCATTTATTCAGTGGGGGTCAGGGAAAGTATAGTGTGGAGGCAGCAGCCAAAGCTTCAGCTGATAGGTGCTCATAGTATGCTTTATTTACATGTGGCAGGGGGATCCTATCACCTAACTATAGGGCAATGCCTAATTATCATATAGAAAAAACGTGGGGGTTTTATTGCAGGTAACTATGCCAAAGGTCATGTTCCAAATAAGGTCAGGCATCCGTGCTTGGTGACACTTTCCAGGTAAGTCAGGCAGAGAGCAGGAGGCCCCTGCTGAGAAAGGGAGTCCTTCCATATAGCACCGAGCCCCTTAGAGCGATCCAGACATGGAGGACTACAACCTTAGCAGCAGGATCCCCCAACAGGAGGGGAGCCACAGCAGTAATCTGGAGGCAGGAACTGAAGCAGAGACCATGGGTGAAAGCTGCTTACTTGCTCACTCCTCTGGCCTGTGCTCAGCCTTTTTAATTTTATTTATTATTTTTATTATTTTATGTGTATGTATTGTGTGTAAGCACACCCCTGTTGTACAGTGCTTGCAGAGGTCAGAAGAGGGTGTTGGATCCCCTGGAACTAGAGTTAGAGACAGTTGTTAGGCACAGTGTTGGTGCTGGGAATTGAACCTGGATCCTTTGCAAGAGCCAGTGCTCTTCACCGTTGAGCCATCTCTCCAGCACCCCTCAGCCTGCTTTCTTATACAGCTCAGACCCACCTGTCCAGGAATGGCATCACCCACAGTGGACTGCGCCTCTCCACATCACTCAACAATGAAGAAAATTCTCACTGACATGCCCACAGGTCAATCCAATAGAGGAAATTCCCCAATTGAGGTTCCTTCTTTCCAGATTTGTCAAGTTGACAATTGAAGCTATCCAGCATACTACCTCAAATTATATAAATGGTATAGAAAGAAGCCTTGGCAAATGTCTAGGTCACATTGCTCTCTGAGTTAGTCACTCAATTTGTTCGTGCAGAGCCTGAAAACATTCTTTTGACTTTAAGTCCAATAAGTACTATCCTGATCCTTTCTCTTTTTTTTTTTTTTTTTTTTTTAAGATTAAAAACCATGAAGAACAACTGAAATGTCTGTGTTCTCCTTAAGGGCCATGTCCACCCATGGGCTATAGTGCCTTTGTCTCATCCGTCACTTTCTGTGTTTTCTAGATTCCCTC
The DNA here is from genome assembly GCF_000622305.1 of Nannospalax galili. Classification (NCBI taxonomy): domain Eukaryota; kingdom Metazoa; phylum Chordata; class Mammalia; order Rodentia; family Spalacidae; genus Nannospalax; species Nannospalax galili. The sequence continues at coordinate 6,705,279 of NW_008338118.1, read as the reverse complement.
TGTATTCCATACCATGGACTTTGATACTCATTTTTGAAAAGATATACTGTTTCCAGTAGGAATTAGTATAGGACATTTTTCAGTTGATGTAAGCTATTTTTAAAATGGAAATTTATTTTGTTTCGGCAGGAGCTGACAATATCCGGAAATACTGGAGCCGCTACTACCAAGGATCTCAAGGGGTAATATTCGTCTTAGACAGTGCCTCTTCAGAGGATGATTTAGAAACTGCTAGAAATGAACTGCACTCAGCTCTTCAGCACCCACAGCTATGCACTTTACCCTTTTTAATATTGGCCAATCATCAAGACAAGCCAGCAGCTCGCTCAGTACAAGAGGTATGGCTGTCTCATTAGTGTGACAATTCTCTGTCTAGTTCGTCTGTTCACTTGTTTGTTGGACCATTGCCGCCACATCGGAACCTGGAATGCTGTGTATAATTAGGGATGTGCCGGATACGCTGTTCTCACCATGAAGCTGTCATTCTCGTAGGAAGTCGTAAATCCATTATTAATCTGGTATGACATACTTACATACTTAACCTTGCTTGAAAAATACATTATTTTTTTAACTAGAAGACATATTTGCATAGTTTCTCATTTATGTGAAGGAGTCCTGATTAACATTTTAAAGTAACCCACTGGTTTGGTTCCTTCTCCTCTAGCTTTCAGAGGAAAGCAGTGCCTTTTACCAGACATCACTTGGCCTCGAATGCAGTGTCCTTGTCCCTCTGAAATACTTGCTGTTGACCTAGAGCTGTGGGTCCTTTTCTGTAACCAGCCAGAAAATAGATTTTTTACCCCCAGGCTGAAAAATCAGTGTCTTATCTTGCAAGTTCCACTCCACAAATATATTTTAATATGGCTCCACTCTTTATTTTTCTCATCTAATTTCATTTCTTAGCTTGTATCTTTCCAATGAAAGCATAAAACTATTCTAGGCAAATGATTAGTGTCATTCTGAGCCCAGCTTCTGATTTATGGTACTAAAATAGTAAGATATGTATGTAGCTTTTAACCTAAATACAGTGACATCAAAGTGCTTTTATTCCTTCGCACCTGTAACTTGGAGGATATATTTTCTCCTTCAGACAAGTATGTGCTTCTTCAAGTGGCTTTAGAATAAAATGGTTAATGGGATTGATATTGATGTTTAATCTGAAAAAATAGATGTGAGGAACCAAGAACATAACATAGTTTAAGTTCAAACTTCCTTCACGTTTACTGTGTGGTCTATGGCAGGTAGCTTTGTTTTAGTGCCTGGCTTCTCACCTATAAGGCGGGAATGGTGCACATTATTGTGAGTGGGATTAATTTGAGTAATTTACTCTGAACTTCAGAGTATTAAATGGAGGAACTATATATAGACAGTTTTCATTTGCTTTAGAAAACAGTAAAAGCAGTGCTTTGTTACTCAGCAGACAGTTCATGTCTCCCTGCACTTGCCTCCGACAGCGTTGTGTGCTTAGTGTCTTTTTCCTTCATAGATTTTGGAAAATGTATTTGATGAGAGTTTCTGGATCTGTTCTTAGGACCTTAGGTCAATGTGTTAGTTTCTCACCATCAGCTTTTCTATCTATAGAATGAATACAATAGAATGCAGTGATGGGTTGTTAGAGGTGCTGCACTTGTTTATGATTACAAGGTGCTTTACTGAAAGTACATTTTTCTCATGTGCAAAATATGTTATAGAATATAGAAAGACAATAAAAAAACGTATACATAAAAGCTATATAAGATATATTATTATGACACAGGAGAGAGATACAGGTACCATTATAACTTCAAATCACTTTAATCAAGTTAGATGTAATCTCTGACAAAGGGTTTTTTTTTTGTTTTGGCTTTTCAAGAAATGATCTGTTTTCCTTAGACATCATGTAATTGAGATAAATGTGTTATTTTTTCAGAAATTTATTTTTATATGTATGTGTGTATATCTGTGTGTGGGTATGTGCATCGAGTGTAGGTGCCTCTGGAGACTAGAGGCATTGGATCCCCTGGGAACTAAATTCAGGTCTTCTGAAAGAGTGGTATGCTCTCTCCACTGAGCCATCTTGCCAGCACTGACAAATGTGTTGTTTAAACCTATTATATGACCCATGCTAACCCTCTGTAGGAGTTTAAGACTCCTACAGAGTCTTGAATAAAGGAAGCTTCTAGCAATTGCTTGTGAGTATTCCTTATGTGTGTTAGCTGGCTGTTTCTCCTAAGAGTAAATACCCCACTGCCTTTGTGAGTAATTAACTCATGTCCATAAATGGGGACTAGTCATGGTATTGTTTGAAAATGATTCTAAACTTTTACATACTGGAGCCCACCAGAACTTCTTTTTCCTTTTCATTTGTATCAGTCTTAAATTGATTTTCCTAAAAATTTTGCTTGTGGTAGCATTTTTCCAATACCAGATTGAAGACTGTTTTAAATAAAGCATTTTTTTCTTCTTGTGGTTGTATCAACACATACCATATAGGTGCATGTTAACAAAATGTTTTTGGAGTATTTTTATGGGGTGCAGGGGAAAATTCCATTCTAGATCTTGAAGTTTATAGAAGCATAATGAAGAGCTCACTCTTGTTTGAGTTTGGCCCAGAAAGAAAGGGCAGCTTCCCATCTTTCTCTTGATGACAAAGAGGTTACTCTCTATAGTGTGTTTATATAATGCCTTGTTGAAATACTCTCAGGAATGTTTCAAGAATTAAATCAATACCTTATTGTTAGCATAAAAATGGAGTTGTGAAACTGAATCTTTAATGTTATATAAACAATAACCTCAAACTGGTTAGGAACAGCAGGCCTGGGTAGAAAGTAAAAGCAAACAGTCACATGTTACTTGAAATATGTTTTAGACATATATTTCAAAATACCTTTAGACATGGTCGTCTTTTGCTATTTTTTCTTTCATAAAGATCCCACATGCTCTGTGCCTTATAGCCTTATGGATGTTGATTCGTTTACACCTACTAACTTGTATATACTTGGTGACATTTTCAAGTGTTAATAAGATGATGTTTTATCCTACAAAGTACTTGTTACATTAGGAGGACTCAAGAATCAAGGCAAATGCCTTCAGCTTAACAGAAAGCAGTGAAGACTCTGATACGGTTAAGAAAAATCAGTGAGCACTTAGCCTTAGCAATTCTTTTCTTCTTTTACTTAAAATGTGCCACGACTTATCCTATCACTGGAGTAAAATATAAGATTTCACTTTTTTATTGAGATATGTTAGCTTAGAAGTGGACAGAAACCAGTGAGACCCAAAGGAGAAAGGCTAATGATCACTGGGATTCCAACAAAATGAAAAACCATCAGGAAGTTAAATATTTCAGTCTGGTCTCATGCTATGTGTGTTGCTGTGTTTGTGTGGAGCAAAGTTAAGAAAGGAAAACAATGGTTAAAACTATGACAGAACCCACAGACAGGGCAGCATGCCAGTTATCTTGTCCTTTGAGAAACAAGTGGAATCTTGTACATAGCATATTTTCCCTTTCTGTTATATGCCTGGTAATAACTTATGTTCAGCTTACCAGAATTTTATATTTTATGTTTTTAGAATTTATAGTAGAAACATAGTCTTTTTTTTTTCTTTTTTTAACAAATAAGGTGGAGTTTTTAAAGTAAAAAACAAAACAAAACAAAACAAAAGGGGGTAATAGTGGGGGAGCACCCTTTATATACTCTTGGAAAGCCGAGCAATTCTTGCACCAGATGTTTGTTGTAGTCACTTTGGGGATGTGTAGTTACTACAGTTTTCCAGAATTTATTCATCTCAACTCTTTTTCTCCAGGGAAAACATACTAGAAAAATCTACACTTAATGCCAAGTGGCCCACTTGATACATTAGGGGAAAATGTGGTCTAATTTCAATGGTAAAGCTATAAAATGAGAACTCTTAAGGGTAAATACTTTGACTTTTTATTTGTATTGAATTGTAATTGTATCTAATTTGTTTTACAACTCCCATTGGAGAGCATACTTCAGTTCTGAAGTTATTTAATAGATCAGGAGGAGTTTATGAGAAGTTAAGTTGATATAATACCCAATAAATGTAATCCTATTTTCTCTCTACATGTTGCTGATTGCCGTTCTTTTTGCTCCTGGCTTTTAAAAATCTTATTTTTATTTTATTGGTTTTACCCTGCCTTATAAAATGATACATTTTGTTAACATGAAAAAAAGAGTCCTTGTTTTTAGCAATCTCATTTGATTTGATGTTTCTAGATATCTTTTATCCAAAAGTCCTTAATTTTTTCAGAAATACTGCATCAGAAGGAATACATTATTGAATATTTTCTGTTAATGCAAATGTTCATTGAGAAATGTGAAACCTGTGAAAGAGATTTTTGAAGCAGAATCATAAGATCCAGTGATTTTGATAGTTCCATGCATCGTTGATTACAGCATAGAAAAATCCAGCTTCTAAAGTAGAGTGTCAATATTACTGTTAAAATTTGTAGTTGGGCTCTCTCAATTCTGATGCAGTGTACATACAGCTCAGTGTTGTATTTGACTTGAGTGGAGGAGAAATGTGAGAGAAGTATTTACAAGCACCTTTGTAATGAGGCCAACATTACTGCCCTTTTTAGACTATGCTTCGTTTTGGATATATGCATCCAGATTTTCTGAACAATGCATTCAGTACTTAGAGCTTTCACTTTATAGGCAACCGCTATCTTCTGGAAGGAGAGTACTGGTGTTTTTATGGTATTCTTCATGCTTATTTATAATTCTTATTTATAAACTGCTTCTACATCATATGCATTTTTCCTTTCTTTAATATGTGTCATAAAATAATACACTTCTAGTTTAGAGGTTTTTATTTTGTATTTGTGTTACTTGACTATAAATCATGTTCTTTTTAAGTAGCTCTGTGAATAACAAGTATCTTCTGAGAATTTCCTTGATGACAAATCTTTTATCAGACACTTCACAGCACTGTTTAAATTGCATAAAATACTTACTTTGATTGAATGTTGCTTTCTGTGTATGCAGAGAAGTGCATGTTCCTCGGGAAGTGTCATATACTCCAAGTCTTAGGCGTTCTGCATATATCTTGACCTGGCTCTTGGAAGCGTTTTAGAATACTGATTTGATTTCACATATAGCAGTGTACATACCTATGGTGTGAGCAGTTTGAAAACTCCGTTATGGGACTAATTCTAAAATGATATGAGGCACAGATTATTTTAGTCTGTTCCTTACAGATGTACTCCACACTGTTACAGTTCAGTCCTGGGGAGGTAATGACAGGGTTTGGAAGTCAGTTGTCCACTGAATGACTCAGTTATTTCTTCAAAATGTTTTTTAACCTACAAGAAAAGCTGAGTTAGCAATCATCATATTAGTTGCAAAAGTATCATTAAAGAAGTACATTTTAAAGAGCAACTTTGAAGCTGAGAGTACTGAAACAGGTTTATGTATTAAATATTCACATTTTCCTTGTTAATCGCATTCCTTGATCCTGCGTCCCCCAAACTTGCTCCCTCTACTCTTCCTTCTTTCCTTTGTTTCTTGCATCCACTAGATCATGTACACTGCAAACTAATAAAATCCCATTCACTAGCAAATCTTTTACTTCAGAAAGTCTCGTTTACCAAGGAAAACAATTGTATAAGACAAAAAAGATATACATTTCAAACTATGACAGTGCAAGCTCGAGAAAGAATCTATTATGTTTTCTAATAAAACCCCGCTCTTCCCTTTCCTTCCTTTGTTTGATATATAAAGGTCTCCATTTCATGTACAGCTGGAGACACTGGAAACCTCTTTCCGGGCTTACTATTAGTTGTTTCCCCTGTCCAGATACTTCTTTGTCACATTCGCCCTCTCTGCACCTTGCAGTTCACCCTCAGCTCCACTTTGGCCCTGCTTCTCCACAAACACCAGAAGGAACAAACTCTGGCTCTGTTTCTCATGATGTCCATGTTAGCTGAACCATTTTCTGACTCCCAGAGTCAGGCGAACTTCCACAGATCTTACCTCATAATTGCATTTCTTCCTCCTCTCCACTCTTCTTGCTCACGTACCTCTCAATGTTCCCATTTCCTCAGGAAAATCACCTCAAGATTACATCACAACAGAAAATCTTCAGTGCCTATGGCCACATTAGGTACCCCCTTTTGATTTCTGCCAGCACCCTGTACTTTTCCAAATCACAATATTAAAATGAACGACCTGTTAACTTTGCCTCCAACCCCTGAAGATCATAAGCTCCTTGAAGGATAGGAATTCTGGCTTGTGTGTGGCTCTGCTCCATGTATGCTGTTTGAAAGAATGACTACTTCTGCATCTTCTCCTGCATGTTTCCTGCTGGCCCAATGCCACCCACTTGATCCAGTTCTCTGTAACTCCATCTTTACTCAATCCAACTCATCTATTTCAACCCAGACTGAAAGAACAACTTTGCTTTCCCTCTGCTCCATACCTGGACTTTGCAAATGCTCAGCACTCGTGTCTTTTGTGAATCCTCAGCACTCTAACCATGTTAAGTTGTGATATGTTTTGTTTAATTTTATGTGTATGAGTGTTTTGCCTGCATGTCTGTAAGTGTACCATGTACATGCAATGCCAGCAGAGGTCAGAAAAGGGCATCGGATCCCCTGGAACTGGAGTTTACAGATAGTTACTAGCTGCTGTGTAGGTGCTGAGAACTGAACCCAGGGCCCTTGCAAGCCAGTGGTCTTAACCCCTGAATCATATCTCTGACCACTGGCTTAAATAGCTTTAATCTGTTAATTATTGTATTTAAAAGGTTTGATTTTATGTCTTTGAATGTACTGTATTTACAGAAATTTAATTTTATCTATTTCATTTGTGTTTACCAAATTAAAGGGCCTTGCTTAATAGTATACCTTGTTACTATTTTTCTTTTCCAAAATTCCTCATAGAAAGTAGCAAATCATCTTGACCAAATAGTAATCTTTTCTGCAATCTGTGTTTCAATTTAATCATTAAATAATGCTGATAATAATAGTGTTTATTTATGCAGTCATTATGAGGAGTAAATAATGATCTGGAAATTATTGCCTATTTTAACTGTAGAGAGCTTGTTTCATTTACTGACATTGGACACTCTTTGTGTTTATATTTCTCATGTGAAGAGGGGTGCATAATAAGTTCTGTGGGAATATAGTTGAGATATTTTTAAGTAATGAATTCAGTGTAATCAAAACAATTTTAGTCTTTAATAAAATAAATTCTTACATATGTGAAGCTTAGAAGCACTTTACAAATACTTTTATTATATATTTATACATTTTATAATGAAGAATCATAGCTAGTAAATAGTACACAATATTTTGCTCCTTCTTGAAACTACAGATTTGGATAGTTACAAGGAGATATGTCACTCCCCATGCCTGTGTTTCAAGTTTGTATTTTGTAAAACTTAGCATTTCATTAATTGTTATTCATTGGCAATAGTAAATTATTTTTTGGCAGAAGTTTATAGTACCACTTGGAGGGAGTGCTTAGTTCTTTTTTATTTATTTATTCATTTGTGTCTATCTATTTCATTTGCAAAAGAAAACTCAGTCACATTTCATAGCTTACAAAGTTAATAAAACATTTGTCTAGTTAAATTAATTTGAAATAGACATATAGTTAGTGTCAGTAAGTTGCTTTGAAGATAAAAAGCACAATAAGCGTTAGTTATTATCATTATGATAATTATTATCATTATTATTATTACATAGTGTCTGCTTAAAAATACCTTTGGTTCCTCTGGAGTGGCTGAGCCTAATAGGTTAATCTGCTGGATTTTGTCCAGAGCTGAGGATTTGAGACAATGCACTAAAGATTTTTTTTTCATTCAATGGATTGAGATATTTTAGGTTTTTTTCTCCCCCCAAAACATAAATAAAATACACTTCATTTAGATTCAGTAATGTAGAAGTTATTTTTAACAGCTTGTTCCTTTATATAACTTCTGAAAACATGTCTACAGATTTTCTTCAAGAGGTCTGAAAACCAAGGAATTGATTTCTGTTCTAAGATCTCTGTCTCTTACTTAGTTGTCTCTTATTTTGTGTCTTACTTAGAAAAACTGAGTTGTATAGAGCTCAAAATTATAATTTTTATTTTTTAAAATGAAGCATAGTAATGGGAATGAACTATGAAAACTTAACTAATTTTTACAATAAAAATGAGAAATTCTATCTCTGGAGAATTACTAAAACACCTATAACTATATAAATTAACCTCAATGAAAAAATATTAAGGAAAGTTTCTTAGATTGGTCTTCAGAGAGGAGACTTTAAGAACTGGGCAAACTTCCTTACAAGATAACTGCAAAGTATCATAAGTCCCAGAGATCAGGAAATACTGAAACATTGCAACTGGCTCATGCAGGAAAGTCAGATGTGCTCCCTGCTTCATAATCAGTAAGGCATTAGTGACATGCCTGAAGAAGACATTCCCTAATATTATTGCAAATTAAGTAATAAAAGACCTCAAGAGAATGAAAGGAGAAAAGGTGGCTGGAGCCACTGAATTACAATTGACAACCTAAAGGCAGTTGAAGAACCAATTGCTGGAGTGATTGCAAAGCTATTCATGTTGTGCAGCAGACAGAGCACACCAGAAAGCTGGAACAATGCCTTCCGTTCAGCAATATTGCTTCAAAAGAATGGAAAGAGGGGAATGGGAAGAGCCACTGACCCCGAGACCAATTTCCAGGCAGCTGCACAAACTATATACTGTAATTAAAGATTTTGACCAGTAATCACAGCAAAGCCAGACCACAGAAAGTCTGCGGAACCAGCAAGGTTTATATTGAGGCCAACATCCTTCACTATAGCGTGGAAAAAGCAGGTAAGAAAACCAGTTCATTTCTGGCAGTGGCTGAAAAAGCTCTGCTGTATCTGCACAAGTATGAAAATCACATATTTTTGGCCTTCTAAGAACAAAAACATATAATAGAAGATGCTTGGTTTCATACTTGGGATGGGTAGCATACTTTGCTACTTTGAAAAGGGCACTTCATTTTTCTGATTTCCCTGTCCGTTATACCTGCATTGCTACAAAACAGTCTGAGTACAGCTTGGCAGTGGTCACTCAGTGTGCATAGACACTGATGGCTGTATGAATCCACACCAGAGTAATTGGCCTGTAAACCTCTTTTTCACCTTCTGGAATCCACAATCTCTTGTTCTTTTTCTTTCTTTAGTAATATCTCTTTCTGTAGAATTTCATCATCACATTCTCTTATTTAAACATTCGCCTAACACTCACTAAACTGGAGTATTTATGTTAAGAGAAGTGCTAGCTAGGGGTTTCCAACAATAAACTGCAGACTTTTAATACCAATGTGGAGTTGTTCTGTAAGGGTCTAATGAAAAATAGTATCTCATTTTGAAGGTGCTAGATGATTTCTTCTGGCTGACTTATTATGACCTTTGCAGTTTGATATCATGATGCATGACAGTAAACTGAGAACTATCTTTTTTCCTAGAAATTTGAAAATCTAAATTTAAACATTTATCTTTGTCCAGTAAAACTTAGTTTTCTACTGCTCAGTTGCAATAGGGAAATTTTAAGTAGGATTTCATTTGTTTTTATGTAGACTTGTAATCTAACAAATTCAGGTGCTATATTCAGTTGTGGTAAGCATGGTGTAAATAAACTAGTTTAGTTCATGCTGCACCTGAAATAAGATTATGGTGTCTTAAAAGAATATTCTGTAGAGAAAGTTAGACAGTAAATAGTTCCTTCAGGTAACTGGAATCACTTTCATCAATGAGAAGTTAAGGGACAGAGTTCTATAGGAAAAAGGGTTTGTATATGAGCTATGAAATAATTTAGAGGTTGCATAGGATGGTAACATTTTAAGGTGTACTTTTCAAATATTTCTTTTTGGAATACGGTTATGACTAAGAATTCATCAAGACAAAAAAAAAAGCTTTATTGATAGGGGCCAAAGGACCCTTTGACAAAGGGAACAAAGAAATGAAATGAGACTAAGAGCTTGCAAAGAAATTCTTAGAGAACAACTGAATAATTACAGTTGTTAACTGTACTGTAAAAGCAAGGTATTCGCTCAGCAGGCTTTAGCCTACTACGCTGAAAAAAAAAATTTAGTAATCACTAGTGGATGCATAAAATAGACCAAGAAAGATCATAAGATAGAGGTATAATTCACACATGCTAAGTAGTATTTTCAGTGATGCTGTTTTTATTATGTCAAAGCAAATGTTTGTGCCCAAATGCCTTGATTTTTTTTGAAACATGAAAACAACACTCTTAAAAGTATTAACACCTTCCTTTCTGGTCACATATAAAAATTCATATTTTAATTCTATGTTATTTTCATTTAAGATGGTACTTGCCCAGTTTATTGGATATTTATCTAAATATTTGAATTATTTAAATGAATGATCAAAGATTGATACCTGTAAATGTGTGTTGGGTAACTAAGCCAATAAAAGTGGATGCCAAGTTCCCATATTTTATATTGACGCTTTTGCTTAGTCTTAGTTTTGGACATCTTTCTGTTTTTAAACAATATTTTATTATTTTTTATTTTATGTGTATGAGTGTATTGCCTGCATGTATGTAAGTGCTCCCGTGTTGTGCAAAGCCCACAGAGGTCAGAAGAGGTTGTCTGATCCCCTGGAACTGGAGTTATACATGGTTGTTAGCTGCCATATGGGTCCTGGGACCTGAATCCAGGTCCTTTGTAGGAGCAGCCAGTGCTCTTAACTGCTGAGCCATCTCTCCAAACCATCTTTCTGTTTTTTGATTTTTAAAAATTTATTAGCTAATTCTAGCTTTTTCAGTGACTTTTATATTAATTATGGCCATTTTTTAAGTGAAAGAGGAAAACGGGTTCAGTTAAAGCATGAGGTTACCAGGTTTCTTGAGCAATGACTTATTGTTAAGAAATGTGTTTAGAGTAGTGTCTTTTATTTTACCAGAAGCTCTTTTTTGTTTTTTCATGTTATAAAGATTTCTCTACTCTACTTTTTGAGGTAGGGAAATGCAGTTATTTAATGATTCAGAATGTTGTAGAACCTTTTTAATAATTTAGAACATTTGAGTATTGTAGAAAGTATAGATTATTTTATGTAATTTATACTAATTCTCCTCAAGGCTATATATATATATGTGTGTGTGTGTATTATATATAATATATACATATATATATTGTTTGGGGTAAGACACTCAATGTTATTCTGCAGTTTTATAGTTTCATCCATTAAACATGGAGCACAAAAATCCTAATAATCCTTTATTACTTGTTTGTTGGCATCTATCTTTTGCCTTAGAGTTCTTTAGCTATAGTAATTCCAAACAGGAAAAGATGTCTTACTGTAAGAAGCTTCACATTTTTAAGCTATGAAAGCAAGAGATATGGCTATGATTCCTGAGTTTGCTTTTACTAGAATTAGTTTTAGAGTAACTGTTTTCCAACTCATTTATTTACACATTAGTAAGTTTGTAAAAAATTGCAGTTGAGATTACTTGATCCATTTTCTCTCAATTAAAATCTTGCAGAAAACATATGTTACTATTTTATTTGGATTTTCATGGAATATTATATAATCTTTAAGAAAACAGAGTACCATTTTTAAGGACAGAAAAAAGCCCCGTTCAACTTTTATTTTCAACACTCAATCTTCAGCCAGCAATTTTAGTACCAAACTTTGTCAAAACATTAGAAACACCAACTTAATGAATTTTACTTAACAACATAACAAAAATTGATGACTATAAGCATCATAAAGGTAGTGTTTCTCAGATACTCCCAATAAGAATATAGTTCAAGAATATAAGTTTTAATAATTTGATCTCTGATTATTATACTTTGAGTTTTAGGCCACTCATTGAGTAATGTGCGAGAGCTTAGGGGGCCATATGCTCTGATTTTTTTTAAGAAAGAGCCTTTTGTGATTGTATGGAGGTATGAATTGCAGTAGTTATCCTTTAATTTTGAAAGTTTTCAAACTTACATATAAGTGGAGAAAACATAGAAGCCCATTTATCCATCCATCTTCTAGACTTAACAAATGTTGACATTTACTGAGTGTATTTCAGATCTTCTTGATAGAGAAACATCATAAAGGATGCATTTGAAACTGCTTTGCCCTCTCCTGTCCTTTCACATCCTCATTCCTTCAAAAACGATAATCTTGAAACTGGTGCATATTCCCCTGGCGCACTTTTTTATACGTTTACTACCTATAAATGTTTCTAAGTAATATACAGAAGACTTGAATGATGAATCTAGTTCAGGAGCATCTTATGTAATATATTTTAATGTATATTTTCATTACGTTTGAGGTTATGTGTATAAAACATGTAAATCCTCATTCTTTCATTTTCAGTCATCTTTTGTGTTCTAGGGTGTGGCCTCTGTGGTTTTATGTATTCATTACCTTACTGATGAAACTTAAATTGTCTAGGTTTTCATGTTTATGAACTGTGGTGGTTTGAATGAGAATGTTCCCCCATAGGCTCCAAGTATTTGAACACTTTGTTCCCAGTTGGTGGCATGGTTTTAGAGGATTTAGGAGGTGTGGCCTTACTGGAAGAAGCACATCACTGGCAGTGTAGGCTTTGAGAGTTCATAGCCCTGACCTATTGCCAGTTTTTTTTTCTCTCTCTCTCTCTCTCTCTGCTTCCTGTACCTGATTAAAGATAATGAGCTGTCAGCTTTTTGCTCTGGCCACCTCTGCCACCATGCCTCCCTACCACAGTAGACTCTTACCCTTCTGGAACTGTAAGCCAGATAAACTCTTTATTCTACAAGTTGTCTTTGTCATAGTGTTTTGTCACAGTAACAGAAAAGTAACTAATACACAGACAAAGCTACGATGAATATCTTTGAATGTGTTTGCAAGCATTTCCCAAGTAAAATGTTCTATGTAAAGTTGAAGTTACTAGACCTAGAATATAAACATTTTAACCTGATAAATATTTATCTAGATATTTTGAGTTTGGAGATGAATAACGATAAAACTCAGAAATCAGCACATCAGAATTTAAGTCCTTCTTCCTACTGAGCAGCTGAGTAATAGTGGGCAAAACCTTAAACTATTTGTTCATCTGTAAAATGAGGATAATCCTAGAACCTGCCTCATAGTAAGTGGCCAGGATTAACTGAGGACTTTGCACAGCATCCTGTGTCCCTGTTAGCTCTTCCCCTTGTGTTCCCTGCTCCTGACAGGGCAGTTCTGAATCTGGGGATGTTCAGTGAGGCACTTATATATATCAGTGCCTAGTGTAGGGAAAGTGCCAAAGGAGCATTCATTAAATTCACAAAAGTGAAACAGAAAATAAGTCCAGATTAGGCACACTTTGTATATATACTTTCGAGCGTTCTTATAGAAGAAATTTCAAATACAAAGAAGAAAAATGTTCAGTAAAGAACTAGAAAGTGGTGAAGATCATATGCAACCTTATAACATTCATCAGATTAAATTATAAGCATTAATTGGTTTTCCTTTTACTCAGCCATGTATTAGTAGTATTCTTGTCAGGAATTTTTTTCATCATTAGGTAATTAAGTGTGCCTTTCTTTAGGAAGAAACCAGGAAAATTAAATATTTTGGTGTTTTGCACTTTTGAAATTCAGCAGTAAACTTGGTTCTTTAAGATGTGCCAGATATAGTCTTTCAGCTAAATTTTAGTAGGTTACATTTGCAGTACTGTTAAATTAATAGCATTTTCTTTTCTCAAGAAGTATAAAAGCAAGTGTAAAATGTGCTCCTTTGAAAAGGCTAGAAGTGATGGTGGTGATTGAACAAGGTGTGGGCCTACCTGCAAGTGCCTGTGGTCTCCCTGAAGCCCAGAAAGCTGCCTTTTTGGCTTGTGATTGACAGCTGGCTGTTTCCTCTCTTTGAAGGCCCAAGAGGTTCCTGGGATTATTTTGGCGTGTAGATGGCACCAGTTCTTTCAGATTTAAATAGAATCTCTCTAAGCATTAAAGGTGGATTATTTTGTATTACTTTTATTGCTTTTCAAGTGTTTTGGGAAATATTTAAGAGTGCTGCTAAAAACTGGATTTCCTGGAGTGTGTTTTCTTTTAGGGAAATTTTAGGAATTCATTGTAGACTTTCCAAAAGTCTGAAGTTTAACAGCCAACAGGACCCAGTTAAAACAAATTACTTTGTTAAAAAAATGAAAACAGGGTGTAAAAGGAGGAAAGCCCATCCTATCTCTGTATTCCTGATAATAAATCAGACCTGTGTGTGTTTAACAGAAACGATGGTGTGCTTTTTTTCTCCTTCATTCTCGGTTTCTTTTGATCATTGATCTGGGTGACCCCACGCTCAGGGTTTTTTTTTCTTCATTTGACATGGACAGATTTTTGAAGTCTAGCTCTCCTTTGGGAACCCCGGGCAGTTCCACTTGAGTAACCTGTGATCTAATGAGCAGTAATGCAGGGCTACAGTGGCCATTTTGTGTGCTTTGACGGAGAATGGCTAGACAGAGAGCCACAGAAAGGCATGTCTGCAGAGAAAAAGAGAGGCAGGGTGATCGAATGGTGTGAAAAAGACTTGTTAGCCCACATTAGTGTGCCTGATTTACTTCACAACAGGTCAGGAAAGGCCAACAAGAGGGTTGTCCTTAAATTGCAAAGTTGAAAATCCTGGCATTAGAAAGCTTTCAAATCTCTGAAAGCTATTAATTCCAAAGTTGGTTTTCACTCACCTTTGAATTATAGCAAGTAGCTACCATCACTTTCTCCTGTCTTGCATATGTTTATGAAATAATTATGTGACTCAATTCTTTTTTACTGCTACACTTTTTAAGCATCCTGTCATGCTTGGCCCGTTTTGCTGTGAGTCTAGATCTGAAAGAAGCTAAAGGTTGCTGCACTTCTTTCTGCCCTGTGTTCATCCCTTACTGAAGAGCATATCTACTTGGAGATGTGCTGAGTACGTCCATGAATTCATATACACATACCTAAAGGTAGCTCCTAATTGATCCCATCTAAACAAAGAAGTGTGTCTGTGACCTCTAGAATGTAATTAGAATGCTCACTGATAAAGCCTCATTTTGGCTGTGAGTCCTTCTTTTCTTCCACCTCAAAGTAATTATTTACATTTTATCTGCTCACACTTTTGGGTGAAAATGAATAGATGACTGACCAAAAACAGCCAAATTTCTATGGTTGTGGTCTAACCTAAATGTTACTGCAAACCTAACAGTGACTTCAAATCTAAACTTCTTTTCTCTTTATATCAAAAAGACTTTGGAATTTTTATGTTATGAAAACAAATAAACAGAACTTTACAGTTATTGGTCACATTGTTACTATTTCATTACTGTATTTGTAAGACTAGCCAAGAAAAGCCATCTTCCTCTGAGACTAAAGAGAATTTTGTAATGTAGGCTTTTGTTTTAATACAATACATGTGTGTGTGTGTGTGTGTGTGTGTGTGTGTGTGTGTATGTTTATGTGTTCATTTTTATGTGTGAAATGTAAAACCTTGTGTCCGAGAGGAATCTGGAGGCCAAAACAAAATGCATGTCACTGACTAGTATGGCCAGTATAATCAAACTCCAAGGCTAGGTCTTGAGTGAGGGCTATACACTGTGTGTAAGTTAAAATACTTCCTTTGTGTCATGAGGATGTCCGAAATGGACTGGTTTACTCTTGAAGTCCTGATTTGGGAGCTTTGGCTGTGTGTGTTACAGAGAACTTTGTTCCATAGGATAAAGACATACTAGTGACCAGGATATACAAAGACTTCTCTGCTGAAACAGTCCTATTTGTCAGTATGCCTGCTTATCTGTAACTTATGAAAGAGGCACCTTCAAAGATGAAAAATGCCTTAGTTCAGAATTTTAAATCCACTTTTGTGTTTGTAAACTTGCATTACTTATTAATAAAAGCATGTGTTCATTCTCTTGATTGACATTCTTTGTACATTTTCTGTGTACCCAGTACTGTGAAAAGATGGTCAAAGAAAAGTAAGAGCATCCTTTCCTCAAGTCACCTACATGTAACAGATAATTATAATATCGTATGGATAGAACCGTTAGAAATATATAAAGAATATCATGCAGATGTATAGAAGGAGTTAATATGCACTAATGTGTCTATTAGGAAGTATGCTTCACACACTGTGGGTTGATTGGTGTGACTGTCCTGGGAAGTTCACTGTTATCTCCTCATCCATTTTTATCATGAGGAACCTAACTAAGAGCCACAGAAATGAAGTAGTGAATTATTCAAGATCTACCTAGTGACCTAAACCCGAGCCTTTGGATTTAAAATCATAGGCTTTTTAAAACTCCAGCACAGCAGCCTCATGCCATTGAATTTTTTTAAAACACACAAAAATATTTTACTAATTTGATTTCTAAAATATAATTTAATTTTCTTTTTAGAGTTTGAAGTCTTGAAGCAAGTTTTTTTCTCTTTGGATGTTTCTAGTTATTTGGATAGGTCCCAGCTGCCATTGTGCTGATGGACCCTTTTTACAAATGAGCGCAATTGAAACGAGTGTAATATAGTGAAGAAACTAAGCCAAATGAGGTTTTATATACTTGAGAAACAGAGTGGCTATTGTCTTCCAGTACTGGGGGAGTTATGGGGATTGCTGCAGATTGGGGCTTAACTCACTGCCCATCTTTGTTTTTAGAAATAACACAAATCTGCATTGGAGAACTAATGATACCTTAAGCCATTGCTGTAAACACCCAGCTTCCTCCCTGAGCACTCTAGCTGTTACTCCCCTCCAGCAACTCTCAGACCCCATTCACTCTTGTGTTTATTCATTGATCAGTTTAACAAATGCGTGGCAGGGAAGGGAAAGTGGGAAAGGGTGTTTGAGGGCAGAAGGAACAACTTAAGAAAAGGCATAGAGACAAAACCATATGCCACATTTTGGTAACAGTCATTCTAAAGAGAGCTATAAATTTTCTAAATACAAACCTTCTTAAGCAGGGAAACAACCCCTCAGGGACTTTAAAAAAAAAAAAAAAAGGTAACCTTTGCATTATGTAATAGTCCCTTTTTTGGTGCCTCATTAAATAGCCCAGGGAAAATAGCCCAGGGAACATGCTGAGTGAAGGAAAGGTGGCACCGTATCAATTCATCTTACCTAAGAGCATCTATGACTGTCTGCCCTGAAAAGGGCATGGGCTCCCTGAGGGACAGAGGCATTACAAAATATCTCTTAGCTCTCAAAATAATTTTCTATCTCTACTTGATGCCAGTATTGACTTCTTTGAACCAGATAGTAATTGCATATCTTTCTTCCAAAAATAGCTACTCTTGTTAAGAAGGCAGCTACTCCATATTTCCAGGGATTTTCATTGTGGTCTTTGCTGTATTCAGAGGTGCCAAGAATGCCCCTTAAACAAAGTAGGTGCTCAATGGGCACTTTTCAGCTAAATGACTCCAGTCCTTGCCTTGGTTGGACACAGCATATTGTGTCTGGTGTGGAGTAAGTAATCCAGACCACACCAAGTCTTTCAGGGTTCTAAATGGAAACTTTTCAAAATACTTTGCTTCATTATCAGATAATAGTAATTAACATTAAGAAATGAGCAAATTGAACCAGTGAGGTAATGGTAATGAATTAATACAGCATTTCTAAAAATGCTTTAAGTACCCTATTGGAATATTGAAGAGGAAATGTTGATATTAAAGTCTCTGAATTATATGCCCTAGTATTTGGCTGCTGTTGTTACTGGCATTTTACTTCTGTGTGGCCTCTATACCATTGTTTCCCGGATACACTGGATTTTAGTTGAGAATTTTTCTTATTATTTAATTTCAAATCTTATAATTTAAATCACAGTCCACATATATCTGACACTACTGAATTAATAGCACAGGGTTCCCCCTTCTTTTTTTCACACCTTTAGAAATGGAAGTACACTTAATGAACTGTGAGAATATAGCAATTTTAAGACAATCCAAGTAAAGGCCTTGTAAGAACTAGTCATGGTCTGTTCTCAGGAGTCGGAAATTTGGTGACTATCAAGATGAACTGGTATGGCACTTGCTAAGCAGATGGTAAATGTCAAAATGTATCTACTGGCTCAGTATGGGATGCATATGTCAAGTCATGAGAACCATTGTGTCTCTTGGTTATCATCTGAAATGCTTTCATCTGTTTCCCTCATTGTTGCAGAGACTAAATCCTACATAGAAACCCTTCACTCTGAAAACACATCTGTACCTCAGGATGTGGATTTGAAAATTGTGTGTGTGTGTGTGTGTGTGTGTGTGTGTGTGTGCGCGCGCACTCGCGCATTTATACATGTACATCTGCATAAATTATATGTAAAATCTTATTTATAATAGACCCTTGATATTTATCACAATACGTTCTGAATTTTCTAACCACAGTGAATTCATTTAAATATGGTATAATATTGATACTCAGGAGGCAACAATAAGCTAAAGTTATTTGTACACATTTTCAGAGATTATTTTCGTATTAAGAAGGAGTCCAAGGGGCTAGAGAGATGGCTCAGCAGTTAAGAACACTGGTTGTTCTTGCAGAAGACCCAGGTTCGAATCCCAGCACTCACATGGCAGCTAACAACTATCTGTAACTCCAGTCCCAGGGGATCCAACAATACCTCTGTGGGTATTGCACAACACGAGGTACACTTACCTACATTCAGGCAATACATGCATACACATAAAATAAAAATAATAAATTTTAAAAAATTAAAAAAAAAAAGGAGCCCAAATGAATAGAAGTGGATGGGAAGCCTCATTGTCCTAGAGACCGTCACACGTACCTTCTCTCTTGGTGTTGCAGACTCAAAACACCCACTGAAGCACCAGCTCTATATTTTAGAGGAAGATAGCTCTCAAGTAGATAGATGGTAAATGGGTGCCAAAGTATGTGCCAAAGGACACAGCAAGTTCCATCCTATCCTTGCCCCACAGCCAGATTCAGCCTGGGTTTCTTAGTTTATACCAGTATACATTTGGACTACCTGGTGTAGACTCTGAGTGTCCCCGTGAGGCTTTCGAGGATATCCTAACCCAGGCTTTTAGCTCAGTGTTGGGTTGTTTTCAGTTGACCTGTGGAGAATTCACCTTAGAAAACAGCACATTTCCTGAACCAGACTTCTGTGAACACTTTACACTCAAAAATAGGCATGATTCCTAGTGATTACCAAAAATGCAATTATGTGTCCTTTTCCACAGTAAAAGGCTGTGCCATTAACATCAGAGCATGGCCTGTGTTTGTCTGTTGCACATCCTTTATATGTCTACTTGTACATGTGCCAGTGATACAGATGTGTCTGCTCAGGAATGAACCTGAAGCAGTAAGACTGTCAAGAGATACTCAGAAAGTATATGATTGATGTCCTCTGAGCACAGACTTCAAAATTCATGTGTTGCGTTGTAGGGAAAAGTAATGCAAGCTGAAATGATACAATTTAGAACTTGATTTCCTTTAAATTTTTTTTTTATGTCTATGACTGTATTGCTGCATGTGTGTAAGTGTACCCTTGTCAGCAATGCCAGTTGAGATGGGAGGAGGGTGTCAGATTCCCCTGGAACTGGAGTTATGGATGGTTGTTAGCCACCATGTGGGTTCTGGAAACTGAACCTGGGTCCTCTGCAGGAGTAGTCAGTGCTCTTAATGGCTGAGCCATCTCTCCAGCCCCCTAGAACTTAATTTCTTTACTATAATACATATTAGCTTGAAATTTGATGTTGATAGAAAATGATAAAATAAAGGGCATTGAATCCCAGGCAGATCTTATACATCCTAGGCGAGCACTCTGCTACTGAGTTATACTCTCAGTTGTTTGCTTTATTTTTTAATAAAATAAGCTGTATATCTTGTGCTTGATAACCTGCTTAGTTATGAATTCGTCTGCAGACTATGGATTTGTGTTTCATCCGTCCATTCATTCTTTATTCAGTATTCATTGAGCACTTCTGAGTATTGGTAAGTTACACTTCCTTTTCAAACCAAGCATCTTCATCATTGAAGATATCAGCCCAAGGACTCTGAAGCCAAATCTCAAAAGAATTCCAAGGAGGTTTGGGATCTTGCTTAATGTATGAATAAATGTGCAGTGTAGAGCACAACAGGGACACTCCATGTTATATCTACCTCAGCCCTCAAGGCTCTGGGTATATATGGATGGGTTCCATATCTTAGTGTTATTTTAAAAACAAGTTTCAGTAGTTGTCCATTAGCCATATGTAAGCAGCTAGAGACCAGGAGGGAGCGGAATGTGCGGAAATGTGTCTTACTTGGGATGTCTCGTTTTCCAGAATCCATGCCAAGGGTTGGCAAGCCCAGAAAGGCAGATGCTGGCACCATTCCCTGCCACCCTCTGCCCTCCATGGCCTACCCATCAGACGCCTGTTCTAGGCGTGACCTAGATTCCCTAGCTGGGACCAGAAGGGCCCCATCATTCTTTTCTGTTTCCTCATCTCCTCATCTCAAGCCTTGCTCAGCCAATAAGTTAAAGAAATGTTCTGAAGACCTGTGCCAAAATGTGTCTGCCCATCTCTGTGGCATGAGCCCAGCTGTCAGTTGTCACGTGACATGCCACCTGGGGAACAGTTAGCTTCCTGTCCCAGATGGAGTTTTGCTGGTCCAGGAGAAGACCCACAACTGGGTTGTTGGAACAGATGCTCTGCAGACCATCTCTAGATGTGTTTTCCTCATCCGGCTGGTCCCCTACCTTCCTTCACCTCGTGTGTCAATATGGGCAAAGCTCCATAGCATTGTAGGCTCGAAGCCTATAAGCTTCAAGTGTCTCTTCTGATCCCATGCTTGTTGAGAAGTGTTCAGCCCTTCACAATGTGAGAAGTAAAGTTTCTCTGAACATAGCCATGTGTAACTATGGAATTTGAATAGTGGCATTGAAAAACATAGGTTACAATAACATTTATATTAGTGATTGCCAGAAGGTTGCTTGGCTGGTCTTTGGAGTGTTGACACTTTAATTGCCTTTTTCACCTCTCAGAAGCATAGTTTGGATTTAAATCTATTGATAGTAAATGGTCCTACAGAAAAGTAGTACCCTTCAGATTTACAGAGTGTACAAGAAAAAAAGTTCCCTCTCTGGCTGGGTAGATGTTCCTGTTTTATTGCTGATAATTGAAGAAATATGAAAGTAGATCCTTCTGATTTTCCAACCCAGCACTTAAAAATTTTAGAGGAAATTTAATCTAGTGAAACTCTTGTTTTTCAAATAAGAAAATATCAAGTGTTCTCAGCCATGCCTTTCAGCTTAAAACATCTGCTTCAGGACTGGGCCTTGTGAGTTTTGGTGAAGGAAGCATGATCTCCGCCCCACACACTCTCTGCAGGCTGAGGTTGTGTCTGTACAGAACTCTTTATAACAGTTCATTCTTCATCTAAACAGGACAGACTTCCTAGATTTTCTCAGCATTTCGAGTTCCTCTTTCCGGTCCATTTTTTATTTCGTTTTTCTATCCTTTCCATCCCTTTTCCTTTCTTCCTTTCTTCCCTCTGAACTGTACAAAAACTGTGAAATGTGTTGAGCATATATACATGTATCTTAAATGGTAGCATTAAAGCAAATGGAATTAAGAACTAGACCACTGAGCCAGCAAGATGACTCAGCAGGTAAAGGTGCTTGCTCCCAGCCTGACAACCTGAGTTTGATCCCAGGACCCACGTGGTGGAAGGAAGGAACGGAACTTCACCACCACCTTCATCTTCTCTGTTCCTTTTATTTGTGCAGACCCCCTGCCTCACCCAGGAGTAAGCACTCCCCTGAATTTTGTGTTTACCTATTTCCCTACTTTTTATCCTTTGTCGACTCTCATATCCATCTCCAGGTCATAGATCATGCTTGTTATCCAGTGTTTGGAACTTTATAAGTGAAAATCATCTGAAATTGATTTCTAATTTTGTTTGTGATTATCTTTTAAAGATTCATCCATGATCCTTCCTGGTATTTCTTCTTTCTCCCTTGTATTCTGTTATTTTTTGTCTATCTATTCTACTGTTGATGGACATTTGGGCTTTTTCCATTATTTGGTTATTATAAACACTGCCCATAGGAAGATCTCTGAATATATCTTACAAATCCATACAACCATTTCTCAGTGTCACGTAACTAAAATGCAAAGAGAGTATGCATAGCCAAGCTCATTAGGGACTGCCAAGAAGTTTCCTAAATTAGATAAGAATTTCCTTTTGCCTGTATCTTTGTTAATGTATAGTATTATTTACCTTTTAAATTTTTGCCAGCTTTATGCATAATGTAACATTTTATGACTGCCTTTGCTGTTAAATATAACAAGTTTGCATTTTATGATGCAGCTATATATTTCATGTTTTCCAGTAAATATTAATTTCATTAGCAAAGGGGAGTTTGCTTCAGATATTTTGTATCTTATTTCTATCATTTTTTTTTTCTTGTTTTCCTAAATTTACTAGTTTCTCCAGGACAACTTTAAATAGGACTGGTGACCAAGTCTTCCTTTCTCCTTGTAGCTTGTGACAGGAGTGCACTGAGCACTTTTACTTTGAGGATGGTGCTTGCTGCAGGATAGTTACTTATTTTGGTAATGCTTTTATCTGACGACAGGGTATTTTTATAAGAGATGTCCTTTTCTGTTATGAAGTGGAAATTTATGTATTTTCTGTAATTATCAGGAGGATTATATGGTTTCCCTTTATTAATAGTAACCTATTAATGTTATAGATTTTTTTATTACCTAATATTTAATCACCCTTATAGAGTATGAGATGTGATGACTACAGATAAACTGTCAGAAATTCTCTGCCCATAATTAACTTATAGTCTAATTAGAGGGACAAAACACGGTTGAAGAAAAGTTAATAGATGCCACAAGGGTAGATAGTAATTACTTACTTCGTTAATGGGGCTGTGAGTTCAGTTGTGGGCTGCAGTGGGCTGTGCCAGCTTCCTGGAGAAAGTGCTGGAGGGGAAACCAAAAGCTCTGTGAGTAACATTAATTTCCTTTACCGAACTGCTACATTTTGAGATTCTGGCATCTTCAAATAATCACTCGTATGGGACACTGCTCCATGTAAATTTTACTGAAGCATTTTAGATTCTGTCCGATAAAATGCTCTTCAGGAGCTCCTTAGGAGCTATCTTATAGCCATACAGTTTTGCAGATCATGATTTCCTTCCAGAATTTGTTGCTATAATGTCTTGTTGTTGTTGTTGTTGTTGTTGTTGCTTCCTTAATAAGGTACTTGATTCTCAGTGTCGATTAGAAAAGAGTGCTATTTAAGAACACTTAGTTCTACAGACATTCACAGAACACCCAGATTAAGAAGCACTCAGCCAGGCTCCCATATCAGTAATCATACCTGCCCTCAGGAAGTATCCTGTCTAGGAAGCTCGAACTGCAGTGGGACTGAGAGGCACACTGTTGGCCTGGAACATGAACTAATTAAAATCCTCCACCCCCTTTTGCATCAGGAATCGTTTTGCCTTGGTGGCTTTGGCAGCATTATTTCAACCTACACATTTTCAGAGTAGACAGTGGAGCAAGGATTGCAAGAAAGGTTTTTTCACTGGTCATCTATGGGTTAGTTTTATTTGAAGCACAAAGTACACGTGGGTCTTTGTTCTGCCTTATTCAGTTCGATCATACTGGGTTTTCTGCAGATCCCCCTTTCTACATCCTGTGCCATCACACTCCTGCAGAGCTGCCCAGCTCCGATGGCCCACACGACCTCTCCAGACCATGATTTGCTCTATCTTTGTCTTTTTCCTGGCAATCCTTACAGAATTAGTTGATTTTGCCTCTTGGTCTTTTTGTATGCAGCTCCATTATCTCTACTTCTTTATCTCCTGCCCATGTGCTTTCTGGAAGCAGCCATGCGAGTGGACAGAGTATCTTACCAACCTCATGGCAAAGTTTTAGTGACATAAAGCTTTTTTATGTGGCCATATCATCCATCATCTGATGACCAAAATGGTGCCGTGATTCTGCTCACTAATATTTTGAGCCATTTAATTTCATCTCTATTATCTGTAGCTGTGGTAGTAGTATTTCTGGCTTCTTCTATTGTGGCCTTTGTGAATGTGGTCAGTGCCAACAGAAACAAGTCACATGCCTGTATTTTAGCAGACTAGAATATTTTTGGTGAATACAGTTGTGGTCTAGTATCTCTGCCATTCTTTGTAGCTGTCCAAACCAGATGTGTGACTTCCTGAAAGTGAGAATTCAAAGATCCAATCAAACATGATTTTGGAGATTGCTGAGGAGAAGATTTGATACTACAAATTGCTAAAGCAGCTTAATTTCATGGCTTAGTTCAGAAACTAGAAAATATAGCCCAAGTTCTCACCAGTCCCATTTGTAAGTTACATGACTCTGAATTCTTAACTAACTTACTTCTGTCTACCCAAGGAAATTAAAATAACCTATCAATCCAACTTTAGCCAATGTTTTAATAGAAATCATAAAAACCATGAAAAGTATTTGTTGGGGCTGGAGAGATGGCTCAGTGGTTAAGGACACTGGTTGTTCTTGAAGAAGACCTGGGTTCAAATCCCAGCACCCACATAGCAGCTAACAACTGTCCGTAACTCCAGTTCCAGGGGATCCCACAACCTTGTGGGCATTGCACGACATGGGTGCACTTACATACATGCAGGCAATACACACATACACATAAAATAAAGAAGTAATAAATAAAAAGAAAAAAGAAAAGTATTTGTCTACAGAATAAATATTAGTTGGGTATGGTGATGTATGCCTTTAATCCTGGCACTCAGGAGGCAGAGGGAGGAAGACTGCCACAAGGGAGACCAGCCTGGCTGGTCTACATATCAAGACACTGTCTCAGAAAGCCAAACTACTACAACAAAAAGAATGTGTTAACTTTGCATATATAAATTCCTCTTTCTTCCCTTATGGGCTCATGTTTTTTTCTATTGTTTTTAAATCATTAAGCCAACTGCCTGTAGGTACTTAATTGCTGTTTTTATGTACAGCAAACCAGAATGAAGCTGAATCCATTGCTCTCCTAGTAGGCTAGTTGTCTTACTCTTTCCTCAGCTTCTGCTTTCCTTCATTTCTAGCTTACTGGACCACTTTGTGGTTTTGTGTCCTAATTAGCATGCTTTTCCAGAGAGTATTTGTTACAATTAACTGATGGTAAGTAGAGGGAAGTCCGATCTGCTCCTTGTCCTGCCCATACCTTCACCCCTCCCTCACACCCACTGTATTGTCTGGAGAGGTTATAAAATACAAAATACGTTACAGTCAAAGTCAGCTATCATTAGCAGCCAAAAACCTGATAAGATTTCCATCTTGGGCTGGGGAGATGGCTCAGTGAATAAAGTGCTTGCTCTCAGGCGTGAGGCTGAGAACCCAAGTATGGGTTCCCAACACCCACATAAAAAAACATGTACCTGTAACCCCAGTGCTTGGAGGACAGAGATAGGCAGATCCCAGGGCAGATCACTGACCAGTCAGTCTAGCCAAAATGGCAATCCACACATTCAGTGACAGACCCTGTATCGAAAAATAAAGTGGCGAGTAATAGAGGAAGCCATCAAGCTCCGGCTTCCCTGTGCACATGCACAGGCAGGCACACCCACACACGTGTGCACACATAGACACCATACACACCAAAAAAGTTTTTTAATTTCTCATCTTATAGACAAATGTTTAAGCTACTACAAAATCCATGGGTATTATTCTTGTGTTAATTGTCTTTTCATTGCCTATATGTCTTAAAGGCTTCGGATAGTAAAACTCTTCCCTAAAGTTCCCATGATTGCAATAAGGCTGTTTGCACTTAGAAAACTTTTGAACTTAATAAGTAATTAGAGAGGTCTTTGGAAAATGCCTGTGACTTCCAAAGCCATAACCTAGCGAAGTGTTCATTAGACCTGAGCCAGGTGAGCTGAAGTGTTTCCGTGATGAGGTTTAGGTATGGTGCCTAAGCCCGGGACACTAAGGAGTTATAATTATTTGTAGTGTGGCTGTCTCAGCATTCATCAGCTCTTCTCTTTTCATCAAAGTTGTGGCTGCCGCCACTGGCACTGACCATCCACTAGCGCCAACTGGAAATTTCACATACCAAAAGCATCCTTATTCTGCATTTAAGGTTACAGATTAGGAAGTTTTGGCATATACATTCTAGTCATCTTATAAATAGCTAAAAGGGGTTTGAAAACCTTTTGTTTACAAATGCCAAATGATTTAAGCCAGTGCCCTTCAAACTCTTTGAGGTGAAGGACCCATCTTCTCCCTTCAAGTACCTGTTGCCAAATCCATTGTCAACCAGTTTTTTGGCCACATGTTCGATGATGTGAAACCACATATTTGAGAGTCTCGGCCACAGATTCCATAAGAACTCATTCTTAGTTTCTGTAGGTAACTGCATCATCTCCTCAGATCACAGCTTCTGTACTATTGCTCTAAACTGTAGTGTGGTTAAGAAAATGAAGTCAGCAAGAGTGCAATAAAATAGTAGATGTGGTGAACAGAATTAGGAAGCTGCTAAATATCATCAGCTCAGCACTCTGAAGATTATAGCGTTAAAAGAATTGCACACTGCTATTATTTGTTTCCTTATTTCACAGTGAATGGACATGGTAGCGAGTGTCATTTCTCTTCGATTAGAGGGACTGAGTTGACCATTGTCCCAACATGTAGTATTCAAGATACATTTTTTCTGTAATGACAGTGAATTGGTTTTTCAGATTTCACGGGTTTATTTTATTAAAATCTGTACATCCATCCTCTCAGACATTAGCCAAAGCAATATCATCTGAACCATAAAAGAGCCTCACCGAGGATTCATAAATATGACCTCTCCCGCCCTATCATTTTTGTAGCATGTTTGTCCCTTTAGCAGCTTCCAAGATGATGTTTTTCAACTCCCATTACACCCTAAGAATTTGCTTGGATGAGTGAAATCAGTTGCAGTCCTCTTTGCCAGAACATGGTGCCACACCCTTGGCAGGTAGGCAATGTTGTCTTCATATGTTTGCAAAATTACTGAGCATTAGCACTTTGTCCTCCTGAGAGTACTCAACCCTACCCGCTCAGTTAGTTCACAGTGCACTTGATGCCATGGAGAGATGGAGCTCTGGAGGGGACATGACAGCTTGAAGACTCTGCAGGCAGACAAAAACAGTGGCAGCTTACAGCCCCTCCCAGAGAGATATAGAGGAGCAGCGTGGAAGCAGAGGAGTAGGCAGTGATTGCTCTTTCTGTTGCACTTTTCCCCTCAGAACAAGAAATAACTTGAGATAGACCTCTTTAAGTTCAGCCTCTGGATCTTTTCCAAACAAAGTCAATACCATGGCAGTGGCCCCTGAGCTATCCTATTCCTCCACCCCTCTGAGAGTCTCCAGATCTCTAAGATTAGATGAGCCCAAGAATAGTCCTACCCCACCCAGCCTCTCTATCAGCAGCCATCTGTGGAGTGTGAGTCTGCTCTCATTCTGAAATATGCCATGTCCTGACAGACCTTATCGAGCCTCCTGTGGGTTAGACCACATGTCCTGAGACTCTCGGGTCCATTCACTAAGGCCAATGGCACGAGAGCATGCCAAGGACTGGTAGTTTCCCTTCCTTCACTGTCCATTCTACTTGGCTCATGCCCAGTGGTCCTCCTGGAAGACTTCCTGATTTCCTCTGAGATGAGACTCCTCCCAAAGAGGAGACGGGGTGACTCGGCCCCTTGGTTCCCATAGCACCCTGGTAATGGGATAAACACTGGCAGTGTTGGGACTCCTATCCCATGTAGGTAACTCAGTCATCTGGCTGTCTATATGATTAATTCCATAGCCCCCTCCCGACCCCATTAAATTGGAACACAGTGTAATAAATCTTTGTTCAATAAAGAAGGGCAACTAGAGTGATAATCCTTTTCTGGAGCATTTTCTTTCCTTGAAAACAGGAAAAAACCTCCCCTCTTCAGTAGTGCTCAGAAACCATTAGATATTTTTGCAAAAATCACAGTTCTATGTGATTATAGTCATGTATTGTAATTATCATCAATGGTTTGCTTCAGCAAATTTTGGAGCCAAGAGTTTGACAGCTCAGAGAACCATTTATTATATACAGCTTGTTAGTGAAGAATGGGTTAACACAGTATGTTGAATGCATTCCTAAAAGAATAAATAAGTAAAAAATGGCATTTCCCACTTTGATTTCAACAGTAATTGGAGGTATTTTCTCATAGAAAAACTTTTGACTTGAAGCAAAAATATACATCATGTTGAAATACAGTCAGATTCATTCCATTGTCAGTGTCCAGCCAAAGCATATTTAATTCTTGCACAACCACCCCTGAAACTAGTTAGTTAGTCAAATGAACATTCAATCCCCATAGCATAGAATATTGAAGAAGGGCATTTAAAAATTAAAGTGTACCATTGAATTGACTCCAATTGCATTAGGAGTTCTCCCAGCTCTACGAGCCTCAATTGTTTAGATAGCCACAGTGGTGCTATGTGTTTGCTACACAAACACCCAACAGAGTATATGAGCTTTGCTCTTTCCTTTCTTTTTCTTTCCTAATTGGAGGGCAATGCTTGTAAAAAAACAAGTCTTTGATTTGTTCTCTTGACAGTAGAGAGACAGCCTGGTTATTTCTTCCTTGATAAATTAAGCCCCATTGTCAAACATAACAACTGAGAAAAAGAAATGCATCGTGTGAAATCTGAACTTTTAGACATACCACATTTGCTTAATAATCTCCTTTATGTCCCGTCCCCCTTGGATACTTTCACTCCTAGAATGTGAAAGTTTGTAGGCCTACCCCAAGCTCTTTCTTTTTTCCTGAATTTTCAACAAAGGTAATCTCTGCCATAATCAGAAATGGCATAAAGGAATTTGAATCTAGGCCTTTTAGTATGCCCAGCTCTTCAGCAGCCCTTATTTCCTTAAAATGTAATTCAGTGGATAGTTGACCGATTTGCGTATAATAAAAGGTATTTTGCATGTGATTTGCATTCCCCTCATTAAAATATTAGATTTCAGATAGGCAGTAGGTGAAGCCTCCTATCTTCTCAGCATTAAAAGTATAAGAATTGGGGGTGGGGGCTGGGGCTGGAAAGATGGCTCAGGGGTTAAGAGCGCTGGCTGCTCAGTCTTGATTTCAAACTTGTAAACTAAAGAAAGCAGCTAAAAGTACTTAGGTTATTTGTTTAAAGACATTCCTCTGGACCCAGGTTCCATTCTTAGTACACACAGGATGACTTAACCATCCATAATTCTAGTTCCAGGGGATCTGACACCTTCTTCTGACCTCCGAAGGCATTGCAGGATATGGATGTACTTACATACATGCAGGCAATATACTCATACACATAAAATTGAAAAATTTAAAAAGTGTAAGGGATTTACTTTTAGAGTCAGAGTGCAAACAGGATAAAGAATGCTAAGGGGGGTGGGGAGGGGGAGGGCTTCCTTCCTATCTTAGCTAAAATCAGTTGAGAGGATTGATTCTTTAGTGTATCTGGGGAAGACAGGATATTCAATTTCCAGTTGTGGTCAGAAGTGATACTTTTTTATAATAATAATTTTAAAAGGGGGATTTTTGCCTTCCAAATGTGAATGCATATATGATTTTGATAAAATTTAACAATATTATAAGTACTTTTTAGCAACTACATTCTAAACTGAGCTGATAGGGAAGAAAGTCAGAGAGAGTCAAATTATGTCCAGAAACTGATTAGGATTTTCATAATAGTGTTTAACATCTATCCAAGCAGTATTCTCCTATTTCATCTGTTATACACAAGATAAGTATTTGATTTGCTTTCAGAGGACAGGTTGTGTAAGCAACAGTCATTTTAAGTATTTGTAAGAATTATACTTTGTAGTGGAGATTTTCACAAAGTGAGAAGCTCTGAAGAATTGAGACTTACCAAAGGGCTTCGCATCTTGAATCTCCAGAACAAAGTTCATCAAATGAAATGGTGGTCAGGGACTGTTTCACCTCCTTTTTTCTCAGGCTGACTATACTTGTGAAATAGTTCCATCCTATGAATAACAGCGGATTCATCAGTGGAGTATCTCCAGCAAAGGAATTTTTTTTTAACACTAGTCTATTGTCTTTTACTGAAATTTAAATAATCAGAGAGTTAACAGTATCATCACCATTTTAAGATTCTGTATTCCTTTGTGAAAATCCATATGTATTTCTACACTATCATTTTCTCTCTTTTTTGTGGATTTTTTTTTTTTTTTTTACTGTGCATGAGTAATTGCATGCATGTAAATGTACCCATGTCAAGCAATGGCGGCAGAGGTCAGAAGAGGGCATCAGATTCCCTGGAACTGGAGTTAGGACAGTTATTAACTGCTGTATTGGTGCTAGGAATGGAACCTGGGTTCAGAGGAATTTCTTTTTTTCTTTTTTTTTATGTGTATGAGTGTATTACCTGCATGTAGATAAGTGCACCCATGTCGTACAATGCCCGCGGAGGTCAGAAGAGGCTGTTGAATCCCCTGGGACTGGAGTTATGGACAGTTGTTAGCTGCCATGTGGGTGCTGGGATTCAACCAGTGTTCTTAACTGCTGAGCCATCTCTCCAGCCCCCACAGAGGAATTTCTTTAAACAAATAACCTAAGTACTTTTAGCTGTTTTCTTTAGTTTACAAGTTTGAAATTAAGACTGAGCAGAGAACGTACGAGAGCCCACCCCAAGACACACACACACACACAAATTATATATACTATATACACTTTCATTAATGATGTTGATATATATTTTTGACTTATGCTTTAGACTGAGTTGTGTTGACCCCAAACTAGTATGCTCAGGCTCCCTCACTAAAGTGTGGGTGAGTTCTAATCTGATAGGACTGGTGGCCCAATAGAGAGAAGAGGAGAGGTCCCCACATGAGCATGCAGCAGGAAGGCTGCCCTCTGCATGCAGGAGGAGAGGCTTCACAGAGTGACCACCTGGCACCTGGTCTCAGTCATCCTCAGGTGTCTAAGACAGTTTCTAAACTTGAAGCATTAATGTTCAAGCATTTAAATGCTTTCAAGTCCCCCATTTTCATTTAATGAACTAAGAGAACTGTTCATCCTCACTGCACTCATTACTTTGTGAGAAGACCGGGTAGTTCTACACCATTTGGTTGAATTTGCTGTGAAGAATACAATTCTCGGGGCTAAAGAGATGGCTCAGCAGGTAAAGGCAACTACACCCAAGCCTGATGACTCAAGTTCGATCCCCGGCCCCCACATGGTGGAAGAAAAGAACCAACTCCTGCAAGTTGTCTTCGGACCTCCTTGCATGTATATGCACACACATATAAGTAAGTAAGTAAGTAAGTAAGTAAGTAAGTAAGTAAGTAAATAAATGTAGTTTTAAAAATAAACTCAGATTTTTAAGATTTTTATGATTTGTGAATCTTCATTTCAAGGCTGAATATTTATTGGAAACAGATATTCAGATACTTGTTTTCAACATATTTCCATAATAATTTCAAATGAAATTAAGAAAATAAAATTTAAAAAAAATTTAGGTACCTATTTGTTTTCTTGGAGATGGTAAAGAAATGATTCAAGCAAAAATGATTTTCTAGTCATAGCCAAATGCCTATTTAAAAAATCCAGGTTTCTGGGGAGAAGGTTCAGATAGCCAGTACTCACATAAAAGCTGGATGGTGGTATACACTTCAGTGTTTCCAGTGCTGGTGGAGTGGAGACAGGTGGATCCTAGGATCTTGCTGACTGGCCAGTCTAGCCAAAATCATGAATTCCAGATTCAATGAAAGACCTTGCTTGGCTCAAAAAAACAAGGTGGAACATAATGGAAGATACCCAGCGTCAACTTCTGACGCTCCCACATGTATTCATGGATGAGCACAAACACATGCACACACACACACACACACACACACACACATATGTGCAATCTGTTTGCAGGCCAAAGTTGTCCATTTCTAATGGAATCTTTTAAGTATTTTGCCTAAAAATGAAAATCATGAATAGGTAAGCTTAAAATACTGTACCATTTGTAACACAGAACCTGGAATGAATCATGTGCTGAGCATTGATGGCCCTGGTTTCTCCCTTCAACTCTCCAACTTGCTTTTTTGAAAAGGAAAAAAAAAAAAAAAGAATTTAATCTTCAAGATTAGCCCTAATATGGGGTTGGAGAGATGGCTCAGTGGTTAAGAGCACTGACTGCTCTTACAGAGGACTAGGGTTCAGTTCCAAACATCCATATGTTGGCTAGCAACCATCTGTAAATCCAGGTCCAGGTGATCCAACGCCTTGTTCTGTCCTCTGTGGGCATTGAATCCATAGTTGCACTTATTATATACATGCAGGTAAAATGCTCATACACATAATAAAAATACATTTTTTTAAAAATTAAAGAATAGCCCTAGCCGGGCATGGTGGTACACGCCTGTAGTCCCAGCACTTGGGAGGCAGAGGCAGGCAGATCTCTGTGAGTTCAAGTCCAACCTGGTCTACATAGTGAGTTCCAGGACAGCTGGGGCTACAGGGAGACCCTGTCTCAAAAAGACCAAAAAAAAAAAAATACTAATAGCCCTAATAGAGTACCTAAGCCCATCTCTACTGTATAGTTCCCGTGTTCTTTACCTAATGGAATGGTGATATTATCCTGGAAATGCTTTGGGATCCAGCTACTTATATATTGCTGGTTCACAAAAAAAGTATTCATAGTAGGATATATCCTAAAGAACCATTATTCAGCATCCTTAAAGTTCATTTGTCTCTTGAGTTCTTGTGTCCTGAAATACTTTGCATGACTCCCTCACCATTATTCAGTTTCTTATCTTTATCATCTAGACAAGGAGATTTTTTACCCTTTCTTCCCTCTCAGTATTTCTTAATTCTCCTACATTTAACAGGAAAAGGGTTGTTTAGTGACTTTTAGAAAATGTTGGTGTTATGTCAGTTTTCAAGTGAAAAGGATCGTTCTCAGGCAGTGGAATTTTGCACGAGCACGTCATACTGGACCCATTTGCTTGTTGCTCCGGTCTCTTAGCATTCATGGTTATATCCAATTTTCTTTCAGTTCTTTATTCTGTGGTTATTGGGTTGGGTGCTTTGGTTCTTTTCAACAATGAATGCTTTGAGTAATAAACTTCAATGCATAATTTTCCAGTGAAATCACAGCAAAGTGATGAGATGACAAAAAGCTAACTTATTTTTAGGAACTAAAAATCATACTATGATATAGGCATTAATCCATCTAATATTCCAAGATGATCAGATTCTGATCATTTTTTGTTTGTATAAGTAGTGACTTGGATTTTCAAGTAACTTTTTAAATGGCACTTGTTTATTTATAAATATTTATTTTTATAAAACAATAAATGGAATTTGATATTTTAGTGACATACATGAACTGCGAGTTCTTTCGAATTAAATAAAATACCGAAGTCATTTTAGCTGAGATCCTTTACTACCAAAACAAGCACAGTAATGCATAATCATAATATTAAATTTCTGTTAAGCTGATTTTCATACTGCCGGCATCTACTAGGATAGATTAGTTTATATGTGATCATTTTTATTTATTATTCTGCTTTTTGTTGCTTTTTATTTTGTTTTGTTTTGTTTCGAGACAGGGTCTCCCTGTAGCCTCAACTGGCCTGAAGTTCACTATGTAGACCAGGTTGGCCTCCATCTCACAGAAATCTGCCTTCCTCTGCCTCCCAAGTGCTGGGATTAAAGGTGAGCATCGTCATACCTATACATTATTAAGGTATTTTTGATAATTGGAAGTGATGTTCATTTCATTTTGTTGAGGAAATGCATATTCAATCTTTACTAAAAATAGTTATTTGGGCTATTTGTTTAAGAAAGTGAGTAATTTTGAAAGGAACTTCTTTCTCATGAAGTAAAAATGGGCAATATGCAGTAGCCAATTTTCAGTGAATATTTTATAAGGGGTCAACACTTTGAAAACCACTCTGTGGAGTACCAGTACCAATATGTGTTTTTTCATGCACCTAAATAAATATATAAAATAAACTCCTTCCCAAAGGAGAATTTACTTAGCGTCAAAGTATGTATCAGTCTGGTATTTGAAGTCATGGTGGATGTACACATTAGTATTTTATTCTGTGACATTTGCCACAGAATAACAGCAGGAGGTATAGTCACTTTTGCTGCCTGGATTCTGGTTTGATTTCTGTCGTTGTGGTAAACACCATGACCCAAAGAAACTTGGAGAAGAAAGGGTTTATTTGGCTTCCAAGTTACAGTCCTTCATCAGGGGATGCCAAGGCAGAAACCACATGGAGAAGCTGTTAGTAATCAGCTTGCTTCCACAGGATTGCTCAGGGCTTGTCCTGGGATTGTACTGCCCACCATGGACTGGGCCCTCGTACATCAATCATCAGTTAAGAAAATGCCCACCGGCCAGTCTGATAGAGGGAATTCCTCAATTGAGGAATTCCTCTTCCTAGAAGTGTCAGGTTGGCCACCCAGATTAGCCATCCTACTTGCCTTGCATTCCAAACTTTGCTGTTACTCAAACCAACATGTAGAATAAGTGTAATATATATTCTAAGTAAAAGCTATTCTGAGGTTTTTGAGTTGATTGTGACGCATTGATGCTTAGGAACCACTGGAGTTCAGCAACGATTAAAACTCCAGCAGTCTGGCCATTAGGAATAACTCAACTGCTTGCTTTTTGTCTATTACCCTTAAGAGGGTATTAGAAATAATGAACAGATTAAATTAAATTAAAAAGGCTCTTATGAGGCAGTTTCTTTAAATACTGGAAATGCTATTGTTTGAAAAGAATAATTAGTTTAGAATTTATTTAGATTTGTTGTGATCAGAATAATTCAAGAGAGACATTGTCAGCATGGGTTTTCCCTTAGTGCTTTAGTAATTATGTCTTTTGGAAGGAGTGGTTTCTTGGATTCCATAGCTCACCAAAATGTTCACAAATACATTTTAAAATTTCCTTTGAAACATGGTTAAAAGTCTGATGATGGTATGATGGAGCCCCCTACTCTTACCTGAAGAGTCCTGTCTTTGCTAATAGATATATAGCTCACC
Source organism: Nannospalax galili (assembly GCF_000622305.1). Lineage (NCBI taxonomy): Eukaryota > Metazoa > Chordata > Mammalia > Rodentia > Spalacidae > Nannospalax > Nannospalax galili. The sequence goes on along the minus strand of NW_008338118.1, from coordinate 6,670,346 downwards.
TGATCCAGGCTTGCTGTTTAAAACCAAATGTTGGAAGAGTCTGAAGCTAAATGACTTGTCTATTTGCAAAGAGTTTGATCAGCTTTTGTTTTTTACGGACTCTGAGCTTTTGGCATGTTAATTAAGTCAAAAGAACCCCCAAGGGGCATTTAACATAAATCCTTAAACATTGTTTTTCCTCTGGAACAATGAATTTGAGATTTCCTTATGCCTGTGAGCTCTTCAGACCTTTTCAGAATTCTGTGCTTTGTTGTTGGGGAGGTGAGTTACTTTGATTTGAGCTCCTTATACTTAGGGCTTAGTCCTGAGTTAGTTTTCTGAGGAATTCTTCCATGACAGCTCTGGCTTAGTCTCTCTGCAATGGCTATGCTGTCCTTTGATAATTTCACTGAACTCTCCAATTGGATGGTATTTCTCTTTGGACCTGTTAAGATGCTCTTTAAGTCTCTTCTCTAAGGCCATCTTTTCTGTCTTGTTTTCTTGATATTCTTACTATATTTATTTTCTTTCTTTTAATAGCAGACATCCTTAATTACACAATTGCTTACGCTTTTCCATTCAGTGTCTGAAGAAATGAATGACAGTATGCTAATAGTTCCTCAGTATTCTTAATTCTCCCTGTTTAGGATTTATGTATGACAGTAAAGCCTAGCTATCTTGCGGCTTCCTTGAAACATCCCGGGCACTATAGAATGTTTTAAGAGAGGCTGAGAAGGATTCACTCACTGCTCCCTCAGCAAATGCCAATGGGAAGGATATGGTGAAAACCCACATTATGTGGCACCTGAGGTGGTCCAATGTGTGCCTCTTTATGGTACAAGATCTTTTAGGGAATTCAGTTATGTCTACCACTGTGGATGCTTTGTACGTAGTTTTTTTTTTTTTTAAACCACTATTTTGATAGATTCAACGTCATGAGTTGTATTAGTTTAGTTTTATCCTTGAAGTTTTCATCACAATTATAGAGCTCTGAAATTATTGAACTTACTGCCATTGTACAATGGAAGCTAGGCATAGTGATGTTCTCTTAGAGTCTCAGATACTCAACCTGGGCAACATAGTGAGACTCTCTCAAAATTCAAAGAAAAAACCAAAATGGTAGTTTTACAAAATTCTTATTTTCATTATGATTTAATTTGTAACAATGGTCATCTTAAAGACATTTTACATGGGTTGTCATTATTTCAGAGAGTTTATCATAAAGGCATTCATTGTAACATAGGCATCAACAGTTTTTCATCACATCACCTTCAATAGCACTGTGATTTCTCACTTTGCTATGACCTTCTTCACACTGTGCTAGAAACTCATACCAACCCTGTGATGCAGGTATACATCTGTATGATTCCCAGGGGCACGGGATGGATATCAGATGGTATAATGCAAAACAAACAAAACAAAACAAACAAACAAAAAACGGTCTGCAGAGTCTGTGTACAAATCCAGGGCCATCTAGATTTCATTTGCATATTTAGTCTACATTCTTCGTAGTGCCATGTATTATGTAACTTCTTTAGGTTATCATTTGAACACAGGATGATAATTATGATCTTAAAGCCTCACATAGATATTAAGTTATTAACCCAAAGACTGAATAAAATCCTAAATAATCATCATCAAAGAATGAGGGGGGAAAAATACTGTTACTAAAATGTAATGTAGTTCAATAGGAAGAAGAATTGCCTATTCTAGGGTAGAACACATCGGCTTTCTTAAGCAGCCTTGCATGTCTGATGACAGTAACAGATCTTGGGGTTTGAAGAATCCCCCAACTTTGCTTTCCCTAGCTTTGCATTCATCATGAATGTTGACTTAGCCATCTGAATTATAAATTCTCGTAATGATTTCTTCAAACCAAGAAACTTCAATACATTTAAAATAGTATAACAGTGTGAGATCTGGTGACTTCTGTTCTCTCTAGTGGATGCTGAAAAATCATTTTGTTTGGTTTTTCCAGTATTTCTCTTCAGCTTGCTAGATCTTACCATTTTCCCATGCTCACCAATTCCATGATGCCAGGCCTACTTAATTTCTATTTCTAGAGCTTTGTACTCACCAAGAGACATGACAGGATATAGAGACTGAAGATCATGGACAGTATGTAAAGATTGTCACCTGCATATGCAGACCTTTTGTTTCAAGGTTTTTGTGGCAATTATAATTAAAAATCAAATTGTATAGTTGAATACAGATGATAAAAATTAAGGAAAAAATAGATTTATTGTACTGCTAAGCTTTAATAGTTTTTAACTAAAAGTCCATTTGAAGTGATGGTTGGTAGAAACCAATAGATCTGAAATCTTGTGGGTTTTTTTTTTTTTTTTCTAACAACATAGCAAACTGTCTTTGTCTAGGCAATCCAGTCCAGGAAAGACATTTAAACTCACAAAGATTTTGGCATGCTTACGTATCAAACTTTACAAAAAAGCAGATACAAATATAAAGTGAAACTTTCCATTTGGATCCTTATCCTTTTTATTCATCTCCCATCCTCTCAGTTGTTTATAAGCTTTCTTTGGGACTTATAATACCCCAAAGGAATCCGAGGCTTATGTACTATATTACTTCCAATCTGTCACTAAGGAGGAGGACAGGTTGATAATGATCACAGCTGACCTTGCTGAGCATGCCCTAGGTGAAAGGTGCTTAGTTTTCACAGCCACTCAGTGAGCTAGATAGCATGATCTTCCTCATTCAGTCCCCAAGGCTCACATTACAAGCAGTGGGCAACTGGTGTTTGAATATTCATCTTTATCATTTAGAGACAGGATTTACCATTTGAAAATGTTAAACTCTAGACTTAGTATATAGTAAAAATGCTAATCGGCAGTAAAAATGCCAAATTGGAGAGCTAGACACGGAGCTTGGATATTCTAGGAATAAAATAGCTCTGCTTTGGTTTCTCTGCTAACAGCACGAATGAGACCAGAAAGCAGCACCTGGACGGTGGGCCCCACCCAGCCTCCACGATCTGCCTCGGTACTCCCACCCAAGCTGTTAAGAAGCCTGGAATGTTAGAATACCCAGCGAGCAGCATTCAAATCAAGATGAGCTTTGTGTGTACAGGTAGTGCTACAGTCCCACCTGGCTGATACTCACACATCCAACTGTAGAGTTTCCTGTTCCTGCTAGCTTGGGCCCACCTTCGTGTCTCTTGGCAATTCTTTTAATCAAGGGGACTAGGAGTAGGAAAACATTTCTTTGGAGTTTAGATGATGTCAGTAATTGGCAGTAGGAGAAAGGAAACTTAATCTGAGATGATCACAGAGGCCTTGGTCTTCTCCTTTGATAGCTGATTCCATCAAGCTAGTTCCACTTGCTTTACAGAGGGTGTTAGACTGTTTACTGCCCACATTTTCTTATGAAAGCATTTTTCAAGCAACTTCTAAAGGAAAACACTAACACACTTCCTTGAGATCTGTATTTTGGTACCTCCTGCAGCATTTGATTCTGTTTCAGGCTCTTGAGTCCTCTTGTGTATGTGGTGAGAAACTCAAAATTACCCCTTATTTATACAGCCTTTGGCAGTTTGGGCAATGTGTTTTGTCACCTGTTTGCTGTCTTATGAAGAGCTGGAAAGTTTATGAAGAAATAGAAAATATGACTTTGAGGCCTTGACATTTTAAAATAAATGTACATATTGTTAGTGACAGATTGCTAAACTTGGCTTTAGACACTTAGCTATGTTTCTTGCCAAAAGTAATCCAGATGTGCATAATTTATCCGGCTGCCATATGTGCACTGACATGTCTTTCTGTAATCAACTGTCTGTTCAGTATGGTTACAGTTAAATGTTCTTTTTTATCAACAATCTTTTGAAATAGCACTGATTTGATCACTTATTTTAAATTTAACAACGTCTCAAAAGGCAACAGCTAGTTTGCCTTTAAGCCTCAGTGACCAGACATGTTGAGTGTCTAGAAAAGATACTGACATCCAAATCCCTTGAGGCCATATGCATTTCAAGGGGAAACCCTGGGACACCACCTTCACAGTGATTCACCATGATTTTGATGAAGTTCTTAAGAGTGTAGAGTGGAAAGTATATGTCGCCAATTAAATATCTTTGAACTGCCAACAAACAAGTGAAGTTTCTAACCACTAATTTATTTTGAAAAGGAAATAGGAACAAGAAATCTTAAACTGTATTAAATAAACATGTGGAAACGGGCCACTTTACTCTTCTGGTACCATGCTCAGACCATGCTTGTGACTTTCACTTGGTTTTAGAACTCTGCTGATTGCCAGACATTATCTTTTTGTTAAAGAAGGTATTTTTTTCTAGAGAAATTTCCTGCATGATGATGGCATTTCATTAATGATTGTACTGTGCTTGAGAGATAGTGACCTTGAAACCATGTCCTTGTTTTTTGTACTCAGTGACACTGAGCCACCATTAAGTCTAGACAAGGGTATTTGCCAGCCGTGTGTCCTTGCTTGTGTATACCCACAGCTGCAATTAAGTTTTTCCCACTGTCCCCATCTGCAGAGGCTAGCTGTGCAGCGACCTTGGCCAGTTCAAAATCTGTTCAGCCAAGCCCATGCATAAAGAGAGCTTAGAGGACAGATGGTGGGACTGATGATGGAAAATGGTTTGTTAGCTACTATCTGGTCACAACCAACCGGTCTACCCTACGGTATGATTTGAAGGCATATCCGGAAAGCTTAGTTCTGGTAGCTTAAAAATGGACTCAGTGTTACTCCCTATGTCTTGATGGCAGTCTAGTTTCAGGTTTGGGGAAGTTTGGGAGAAGGAGGAGGTAAATGCGGAGTCTCTCTTCTTTGGAGCTCTTGTTTTCTAATCAGTGCCACTTTTCCCTGACACACCTCTATAAAAAGTTCTGACCCCTCCAGTGCCAGAAAAGCACCAAGACCCTTGGTGGATTTCCTACTTGAATGCTGCAGCTTGGGTCTGGTTTTAAAAACAAAAAGAAGAATTTGAATTTGAAGTCTAATGTAGAATGAACTATAACTGGTATTTTCCCTTCCTTTCAATTACTTGTCAATTTGAAATCATTTGTGAACAATTTACAATTCTTTTTGTAAATATGAGATGTTCAAATTATTCCCTCTGCATTGATATAAATCTTTTTCTGATTAAAATTGCATTGATATATCAAAAACTAGTGCTTTTAACAGACATACACATACATACAATCATACAGTTATGTTTTAGTTACTACTCTGTTTGTGTCACTGTACCTCATTAATTCTGAATTAATGAAAACGCCCAAACCCCTAGACTCACTCGAATACAGCATCAATGTATGTGTTTTTTTCCTCTTGGTAATTTGAGAAATGCCATGTTATCCTAAAAAGAAACTGCCATGATTCTTTAAAAGACTTATGTTAACTATAGCCCTTTGAAAATATGTACTGGGCTGTGTAGTGTTTCACTGTGTTGCATGGCCCTCATTTAATCCTCGACAGGCCAATGAGATAAGTACCATGACTGACCTCCTGTTCAGTTAATTGAGTTCCCTAACTAGGAAGTGACAGAGTTGAGAGAGGAAGAAATAACATTCCCACCCCAACTCCCACCTGCACACAGCTCCACAATCCATTTTTCTAAATCACTCTACCATTTAGTCTCCTAATCCTGTGTTACCATGTCACCTAGAGAGGCTGTCCAGCCTATTGTGACAAAAAAAGGCATGATCCCAGTGACATTTCTGTTTGTTGTCCTTGAGAAGTCATAGTTAGGAAAAACCAATTCCCCAGTCTGACTGTTACAGGATTTATGTCACTTGATTTATCTGTTAAAGTCACTCTACAGAACATGGGCCCTTTCCACTAGAACAGTGTCATGCAGTCATTTATTCTCAAGCAGTTTCCATCTTGGATGGCCCAATGACCGGGGCTGATTTTTCATAAATGTTAGATGAACTCTTTCTGTGGACTGCCTTGTATATGCTAAGTGTCCATATCAGTTTCTTGAATTATGCTTTCTGTTCCTCATTGACTACATCTAACCTTCCTTAGCATCTAACTGAAACTTTTGAGTTTGTTTTACTTCCTACTGTTCCTTCTCTAAAATTTGGTAAATGGCAAGATAGTTTGGAGTGAAACACTTGGGCTCAGAGCCTGGCTCATACACTTTGGGGGAGTTTGTGTGTGTGTGTGTGTGTGTGTGTGTGTGTGTGTGTGTACATATGGGGTGGTGTGCACATATGTGGATATCCATTAGCTTCCTCTCTCACTCTCCTCATTTTGAAGGGGTTAGGGGAGTCTCACTGAATGTGAATCTCACTGTTTAAGCTAGACTGGCTGGCCAGTGAGCCCAAGTGATCCTCCTGTCTCCACCCTCCTCTCTATAACAGCACTGGGATGACCAGACTGCACACAGCCACATCTAGCTTTTATGTGGGTGCTGGGGATCTGAAGTCAGGTCTTCATGCCTGTAGCACTTTCACCTACTGAACCATGTCCCCAGCTCCTCTAACACTTTTAAACTATGTGACTATAGACAAGTTCTCTGAACCACCCTTTCCTTATCTTCTAGCTCCAGAGAGCAGTGTCAGTACCCTTGAAGTACTGGCATTCTAGTAGAATAGGTCAATTATAACAGCAAGAGATAAGTATTACAGGAGTAGAATGTGTGACATCCCAAAAGAGCAGAGAGACAGCTGGTGAGTTTTGGCAAGTTAATGGACATAAAAGCGGAACTTAAGAAACTGAAGTATATAGACTTCTTATCACGAGGTGCAGCACAACCATAGGTAGCCCACATGTAGTTTTATAACTGTCCATTCAGTCACCTAACACACGTCAAGTACCTACTCTCACTAGACAGTGCGTTACTGACTGGAGATAACAAGGGCCGTGACTGGGGCTCAAAGGAGAAAATTGAATTAATTGTTCATTGCTCTGAATATTCAGTAAGTGCCCTTGAGTTTTCTTTGTACAGATAACAGATAGTGCAAGCACTTGCTAGAGAGTGATTGGTCTTTGCTGCATCGGGAATTTATTTATATAGGTGCACTTTGCAGATATTTTTATTCTCAAATCCCTCTTTAGATGTAATTGAATGAACTTAAGAAAATGAGTTTATAAGCACCTTGCAGAGACACTTTCCAGTCTGCAAAGCACAGCATAATACTTGCTTTCTTGAAGTATGCAATCAGGTCATCTGTGAGTACAAGCAGTCCAACTTATAAACTGGGTGTCTCTTAAACTTACACTGCTGCAAGTTTTGTGATTGTATTTTCCATGATAGTGATGCAGCTACTGAAGAAAATTGGTAAGAAAAAAACTTGTTTTTTCTAAAATGCAATGCAAATTGCAACATATATTGTCAGTGTTGGTAATAATAACACCCATGAAGCACAACTTGCTGAGCGGAGTGAGAAAAATATTTTAATGTTTAGCAAATGCTGTCCCAACAGTGAAGGAGGTGCCAGTGTGATGTGAGTCAGGCATCCCAGAGGCAAGGAGTGACTGAGCAGAGGCCAAGTCCCCTCTTCATGTGTCATCTACATAGTTCCTTTTCAGGTGGAGCTTTTAGTGCATCTAGGAGGCTTACAGAAGGAGAGTGGTATCCTTTTGACAGGCCTTTCTTCATCACCCTGCTCCCACTCTGTGTATAAAATAACCCGTGTTGCTTTAGTTTCTGTTGTTCTGTTTCAGTAATAACTTCTATATTTTTATTTTATTCTTTATATTATATCATACAAATCTACAAAGTAAAAATAATTAACTTTATAATATGTATATTTAAGTAGTAATTTGGATAACTTATTTCTAATAAAGGGTTTCTCAGTCTCAGAACTATTGACTGTTAGAGCCAGATAATTCTTTGTTTTGGGCATATGTTCTGTATATTACAGAGATGCTTAAAAGCATCCCTGGTCTCAGTGCATTAGATGCCATTAGCACCCCCTGAATTTCAGTAATCAAAAGTGTACCCCAGTATTACCAAATATCTCCTTAGGGTCAAATCCCCACACCTACTTATTTAAGAATTACCCTAAAACAAAGCTGTTATCCATTCCCTGGCAGTCTTCTTTCACAGTAAATAGACCCTTTTACAAGGTGTAAGAAGTATAGGGATAATGCTGTATTCTGCATTTTGAGTTATCTAATCATATTCTACTTACTAAGTATTAAAATTAGCACTTTGGGGTTAAGAGCAATGGCTGCTCTTGCAGAGGAGTCTAGGTTTGATTCCCAAAAGGCAGCTACCAGCCATCCATAACTCCAATTTCAGGGGATCCAGTGCCCTTTTCTGAACTCTGTGGGCATCGCATGCATGGGTGCATTTACATGCAGGAATTCAAAGCACTCATACACATAAAATAAAAATGTCTTAAAATTTAAATTAGCACTTTTATATTAGTCCCTTGTTAATTTTTTTTTACAAAGAACATGGTAAGTAACATTTTTGGCATATTATTTTCTAATTAGCATTTTCATATTACATTTATTTTCTTATTTATGTCTATGTGCATGCACACTCACAAGTGTCAGGGCACATGTGTACTCAGAGGACAACTTTCTGGTATTGGTTCTTTCCTTCTACTATGTGTGTCTGAGGAATCAAACTCAGTTCATCAGGTTTGGCAGCAGGTGCCTTTACCCACTGAGCTAACTAATGATTTTTTTTTCTATTAATATACATTCTGTTAACTGTAAATTCACTTTCTACCTTTTCTGTTAACAGATAGAAGCTTAGGCTCAGGCTCAGTGGAACCCAAGTGGCTCCATTTATACAAAGTAATGTCTTCCACATATTGACTATAAGTCCTAATAAGATCAGGTATCCTAGGCCGGGCGTGGTGGTGCACACCTTTAATCCCAGCACTTGGGAGGCAGAGGCAGAGGCAGGCACATCTCTGTGAGTTTAGGCCAGCCTGGTCTACATAGTGAGTTCCAGGACAGCTGGGGCTGCAGGGAGACCCTGTCTCAAAAAGACCAAAAAAAAGATCAGGTATCCTGTGGGGAGGCAGCAGCTTCCCCAGGCTCACAAACAGCTGCAGTCTCCTAGGCTCCTAGGCCTTGTACTTTTTGTCACCTCAATACAGGAGAAAGCATTCAGACTTTAGAATGAGATGGACTCATTCCTGCTGCAGCTAGCTTTGTGAATTGGGGTAACTCATACTCAGAAACCATCTCCATATCTGTATAAAGAAGAAAGATGTAGCCTATTCGTGTTACTGTGCTGTTAGAAATCATGTATTTCAAACATCTAGCAGAAAACACTCCATAATTGATGGCCAGAAGTAGTAGTAAAATACTGTGACTCCATCCCTTGTTCATCTAACCCAGCACTGCCCAGATATTATGCCGGCACCAAATGTGAGCCACGAGTTTTAGTTTCAGTTTCCTAATAGCCACTAAAATAAAAGGCAGAAGTGAAATGAGTTTTAATTGCACTTTAATTCAATATTTGTAAGTTCCATAATTTTTACATTAATCAACGTTAAAATTATTGAGATGATTTATTTATGTTCTTTTTCTCATTAAGGCTTTGAGGTGACATGTATGTTTTATACTTACAGCACATCTCAATTGGAACTGGCTGCATTTTAAGTGGTTGATAATAAGGTCTAACCAGTGGCTGCATATTGGCTGGTGCAGCTTGAAGGAATACATGACAGACACCAGGTGAACATGTACTTTAATGGCAAATAAGTTACCACTAAATACAATAGGAATAGCTCCCTGTAAATTAAATAAGTTCTCATTATAATTAACTTTCCTCTTTTTTACACCAAAGGGAACAATACTAAAATGCCGAATTTTACTTTTAACTTCTCAAATTTTTTTTATTTTTTTAAGATATTTTATTTATTTTATTTTTAATGTGTATGAGTGTATTGCCTCCATGTAGGTAAGTGCACCCGTGTTGTGCAATGCCTGCGGAGGTCAGAAGAGGCTGTAGGATCTCCTGGGACTGTATGCCTGCATGTGTGTAAGTGCACTTGTGTCGTGCAGTGCCCACAGAGGTCAGAAGAAGCCATCAGATCCCCTAGGACGGAGTTACAATGGTTGTTAGCCACCATGTGGATGCTGGGAATTGAACCTGGATCCTCTGTAAGAGTAACCAGTGCTCTTATCTGTTGAGCCATCTCTCCAGCCCCAACTTCTCAATTTTAAAAAACCCCTTTTCAGGAGAAATATCTAATAGGTACTGTTGCTTTACTGTATTATATTATATTATATTCAATTATATTGAAATTGTTATTCAATTCAATGTTTGACTTAGTACATACGTTTTCCATAATACATTTCTCCCACCCCTTTAGCCAGTTTGACTTTCTGAAGTTACAGTTACCTGTTGCCAGCTGTGGTCCAAAAATATTAAATGAAAAATTCCAGAAATAAACAACTTGTAAGCTTTAAATGGCATTCCATTCTAAGACACCTGATGAAACCCCTCACCATCCCGCTACATCCCTTAGGATATAAGTCATCTCTTTCTCAGTGTATCCATGGCTGTGTACTCTGCCTCCCTCGGTAGTTGCCATTGCTAAACCTCATTGTCAACTTGACTGGATTTAGAATCACCTAGGAGATGCATCTCTGGGCACGTCTGTGAAGGTGTTTCCACAGAATTGTATCTGAAGAGGGAATACCTAACCTGAATGTGATCTGGAGTATCTGAATAATAAAGAAAAAAGGACAGAATATGCTGAACACCAACATTCGAGTCTCTCTGCTTCCTGACTGTGGACTCAATGTGACCTCCCATTCCTGCTGCCACACTTTCCCTCTGCGCCCTCAAACTGCGAGCCAAAGTAAACCCTTCCTTCCAAGTTGCTTTTGTCAGGCCTTTTGTTGCAAGAAGAAGAAAAAGTAACTTATACAGTAGCCATCTTGGACATCAGGTAGACTGTCATCAAATAACCCGTATTTCACTTAATAAGGCTTACAAGACCTCAGTGGATGAACTTGCACTGAGGGACATCTGGGGACACTAACTTGACTTGATCAGGCCTTAACATAAATGGCAGAATGCATGAAAGTCTGTGGAGGGGGATGTGGGAGGGTGCCAGTGGGGAAGGGGGTATGAAATGATTAAGATGTTGTATGTAATATACATGAAAATTCAATAAAAATATGCAAAAAATAAAAAATACTGACCTATTTTATTATTTACTAATAGTACTGTATCTTAGTAGTTATGATTGATTTGTTATTGTCCCTAATTTATAACTTAAAGTTTATCATAGATGTTTGTTTTGAAAAGTACAGTATATATAGGGTTCAGTGCTTCCCATGGTTTCAGACATCCCTTTAGGATCTTAGAATGTATTCCTCATGAATAAGGAGGGACTACTGTGTGTGTCAGGCATGGTTCTAAATATTTTCTTCCATTAACATTTTAGTGATCAAAAATCCCCCTTTTTCCAGTAAGGAAATGAAGGAACAAAGTGATGAGATCATGCTCCAAGGACACACCCAGTAAGTGGAAGATTCGGGATGAGCGTTTAGGAGAGCTGACTGTGTGGCTCCTTGCTGTTAAACACTGCTGAGATGTTCCCTTTGGTCAATCTTCCTTTCTAAACGCAACCTGATCATTTTTACTTGTTCCATTTGTTATATGTGATAAACCCCAAGACCTATGATTTCCCCAAAATGATCATCTCTCCTCGTGGGTTTTCCTAAAAGCACTTTTTTGTTCACGTATGTCTGTCCACTTGTTCGAGGTGGAGGAAACTGGGAAGGAAATACCTATGGCCTTAAGTTACCCTGTATGGTATGATTCATGTCCTTTGCTTCTTTTGCTTTTAAAGGATAACCCTTTGCATGTGTTTCTGGGTCATACTAGAATAATCCCAGAACTTTCTTTCTACTTGCCCCCTCCAAAGTCAGGTTGGACAAGGGGAAGCAAATAGGGTAGAATGGTGCTTGGTTGTTACACAGCGCCTTTGCTCCTGTGAGAGAGAATGCGCCCTCTGAATTTCTGAAGAAAGTCAGAGAAAAAAGGGCATTATATAAGCCTGACTCATTCAGCAGAATGGGCAAGATAAATGGTGGGAAAACCAAAACCAACTTTTCTATGACCTTCTGAAATTCCACTTGTACCCTAAGAAAAATGTTAAAAATGATGTGGTCAGAGTGGGAATGTCAAAGCCCAGGGAGAGTATTGGAAGGAAGAATGCTAATTTTAAAAAGAAGATTGCTAACATTGTAGCCACCACTAATGGCCATATAAATATTAATAAAGCTTAATAAAGCTTTAAACACCTCCCAAATTAGCTTTATTTTTAAATCAAAAGTGCAAGACATGGAAGTGGTAATTTGTGCTAGTCCAGCAGACATAAAATTAATTGAGATAAAAAACAAGAAGTAGCAGACAAACCCTTTGGGTGAAAAAATAATGAGATATTCTAACTCATTTAGACAGTTGCAAGTGAAATATCAGAGACATGAGTTTACACTGTTGAGTTCGGAGTCTGTCATACTTATCAGTACTCCTCCACACCAGAGTCACAGTAGGAAGACAGTTATGTTCAGGGCCTGTTCCTCTTCAGTCCCCACTGACCCTGTGAGACAGCTGCATCTCTTCCCAGAGTTTGACCTCTCCCTGTGCTGGAGCAGGTCTGCTGCTTGATAGCTGAGAGTGTGGGTATGGCAAACACTGGGAAGTAACTGTCTTCTCTGTATCTCTCCTGTGTTTCCCAACTGGTTGGCAGCACCGTGGAAACCAGCTGCAGATCCTATTTCCTAGGGAATGTCTATCAAGCCACAGACCCACAAACTCCTCCCTGACCCTTCCAAGCATTTTCCAGTTGCAGTCTCTGACACACTGCATGTCTGTACATACCCCACACTGGACAATACTTATTGACCAGTTATTTAGTTTTTAGGTTAGGTTTTTATTTATTTATTTATTTATTTTTTATTCCTGACATGATGCTTCATGTATGAAGAAAGTTATATAAAATGATTGCACTTTAGGGGGCTAGAGAGATGGTTAAGCTGCTCTTGCAGAAGACCCAGGTTTCAATGCCCAGCACCCACATGGCAGCTAACAACCATTCATAACTCCAGCTCCAAGGGATCTGATGCTCTCTTCTGGCCTTCATGGGTGTTGCACAATACAGGTGCATTTACACATATGCAGGTAATACACTCATACAGAGAAAACAAAATTAATAAATTAAATGTTAAAACAAATAATTTGACTGTAAAAGGTTTACTATGAGAACTAAGGAATTAGATTGCACAGCAGAACATTTCAACACAGAAGAATTAAACAAGCAACTTGAGAGGAAATACTTAGGTTGATTCTGCAAATTCTGAACTTCTCTATCTTTAGCCTTGGTACTCTTTAAACTTGATACTCTCTCCTGGCCACGATGTTTCCTTCTTGCTGTTTCTTTTCGTAGGCTTCTTGGTGAGGAATCTTATCCCCATTTCTCATTCCCAGGCCCAGTTCCTTTTCTCTGTTAACCCTCATTGTTAACTTTTAGCCTTCTTGCTAGATTTCTTTAATAGTCTAGAACCTGACAGAGGGTACCAATCATGAAGAAAATTTATAGTCAAAGGTCCAAAATATTTTGAGTATAGCCTATATGCCTTTCATAAGTTGAAATCTCAGCTTGAAAAGCAACCTTTTAACTGCTTCTGTTATTTAATTTGAAGTAGGGCATGAAATATAAGCTTTAGGGCTGGAGAGATGACTCAGTGGTTAAGAATACTGGCTGCTCTTGCGGAAGACCCAGGTTTGGTTCTTGGCACCTACATGGTGTCTAACAACCATCTATAACTCCAGTTTCATGGGATCCAACACCCTCTTCTGGCCTCCATAGGCATTGCACACATGTGGTGCACTTATGTATATGCAGGCAAAACACTCATATACATAAAAATAAGAAATGCGAACATTAAATCCCCATAAAACTCCTCTATATACATAGTATAGACTACTATCTAATTTAATAGAAAGAGCCAAATAACTGACATTGACCCTTCAGCAAATTACACAGCGAGACAATTTATTCTAATATTAGGTGATACATTATAGTCAAATGACATGTGTTCTTTTAATGGCTCTGCTTTCTCATCCTGGTTTCAGACACCATGTCATAAAGGTAACCATTACTGAAACTTTTGTATTTTTCTAGACTGTTCTATATTCTTTTTCACATTTTTATGTATTAGACAACAACATATTAGTAGTACGTTGTTTTCTGTGTCTGTATTTTAGCATAAATGCTATGATACCAGTACATCATTATCTTCTAACCAAATGATGAAATGGATAGGTACATAGCATTATTTAAATACAGCTGATTAAATTGTCGTCAGAAAATTGACAGTTGAAATTCATGCAGTATGTTGAATGCAAAATTTGAAGAACACCTGATCCATCGCCAGGTTGTCAGGCAAGAAATACCACAGAGCTCAAAGGGAAACTCATTTGGAGAAGGACAAGATGAAGAGTAATCTTTAATTTTCTATACATTGTTTCTTTCTAAAGATTCCATATTACTTCACCCACTGTTATTTATAAGATACTGTTCCTACTTCAGGCTGACTATAAATCTCTACTCCTGAAATTCAGTCACCTTTGAAAAAATGATTTTATTGTCTTTTGGGGGGGTAGGGGGGGTCAAGCTATGCATTTCTTCTTTTGAAAACTTCTGTCTACTAGTTCCTTCATAATTGTGTGATAGCATGTTTGCATGCTCCTTCTGCATATCTGTGAGTATGTGTTCATTACTGTTATCGTCATCATCAAAAGTAGTTTCTCTGTTTTCAGATCTGTACTGTGAGTTTGATATTCATGATTTCTCATATACTAAGGCAGAGAATGGCACACAGAATAGAGGCTCTAGTAATGTGCCTAAGGATATTCAGCTAATACAATGCAGGAGCTCAGATTCAGAAGCAAGTGTACTGTATAATACATGATCTTTACATTGCCCCCCCCTTCCTCAAGAGGCCACATATCCTCTGGCATCTCCTCTAACCTCATTGTGTCAGCTTCTTCATTTGTAAAATAAAAGATTTAATTGGGTGAGTATAGTAATAGTGTTATACTGAATGTTTCAAAAGATTCAAAAGCAAGGATTTTTGAGTATATTATAAAGACATGTTGACTATTTGATATGCTTATTCTTGAATTGAGTATTGCACAGTGCATGCATGTATTGAAACATTATAATATGGAGAATTTTGAAGTGTCAAATAGAATGAAGGATTTGAGTCAGTCATCCTTTAAGTTTCTGCCCCTTGACCCACCCGTCTGTTCGTGGCTTTTACTATTGGAATAATAATAGCTACGACTATTGCATTTATCATTTTTTTGAGAGTGTCTCCTTTTGTAGCCCAGATTGACCTGGAATTCACTATGTAGTCCAAGGTGGCTTTGAACTCAAGGCAGTCCTCCTGCCTCACCTCCCAAGTGCTAAGATTATAGGCATGAGCCACTGTGCCCATTTAAAATTTTTTATGAATGTGACATGAAATTAACAACCCAATGAGTATCATATTGCCATCCACATGTTTCAGATGAGGCAGAGTGGTTAAGCAGCTTGCCCAAGACAGGTTATTATGCATATGTCTATATCTAATTGCAAACAGAACTGGTATTTGGACTCAGGCTTGGAACCATAGTAACACCTCAGTTTTCTCCTGTTTTGAGTCACGTAATTCCTTTTATGGGAGAAGTGTAACCCTGGCAAATATGAGAAAGAGTTTGCTCATTTGCTAATTGACACTTGTTCAGTGAGTAGTCAGTGGGGTTCTCCTGACAACAAACCCAAAGATGAACAAAGCTTAGTCCCTGCCCATCAGGAGTCCATAGTTCACCAGTGGGTACAGACGGGAAATAAGGTTTTTGATAACACAGCATGGAAATTGTAATAGTTGTGAGACATAGGGCCATAGGAATTCAGGAATTAATCTCTAATCTGGATATTGAAAGATGAATAGGAATTTGGCAGGCAGAAAACAAAAAATTTCTAATGACAGAAGAAACTGCAAGCGAGCATATCCATATGTAGCAGTAAAAGGGAAGGGAGGACTGACAGGCTACAACATGAATGAACGTTGGACATATGATGTAAAGTGATGGAAGCCATTTACAAAAGGCCATCTTCCACATGGTTCCATTTATATGACAAGCCCAGAACAGGAGAGTCATAGAGACAGAAGTGAATTCACAGTTGCCTAGGACTATGGAAGGTGGGACAATTAGCAGTCAATGCCCTTGACTACTAATAAGTACCTACTTTTTCTCTGTAATATAAATATATTCTAAAATTGATTATTAGTGTGGATATAGTCAAAGCCATAGAGCTACATATTGGGCAAATTGTGACATGTGAACTATGTATCATTTTTATCCCCCCCTTTTTAAACTAAATTTTTGCAAATTTCATACACTATATTTTGGTTGTATTAAGAGCCCCCTCCTTACCACCCCCGTCACACACACACACACACACACACACACACACACACACACACACACACACTGGAGCCTGGCTACCCTATGAAGAGTCACACCCTTGAAAGAGAAGGATTGGGATCCCAAGTGAATGAACAGAGCTAGAATATTTGGGTAACAAGAGAAGCTTGGTGACTACACTGTAAATTAGGATTGAGACTGAGAAGGTTGGTTGTCTCCATTTGCGGGAGGATCTTCTGCATCAAATTAAGATGTTTCTTTTTTTAGCATCTAGTTCTCTACTCTAAAATTCTCCATAGTGTTAAATACAGTTCTTACTTTTTACTTTTTGTAATATTTCATTGTTAAGTATACTATTACTTGCTCCTTGATCTGTTCTAGGACATTTGTTTCCACATTTCACTCTCATAAACAGTTCTAGAATAAACTTTGTTATCAGTAGCTCCCTAGTACAAGTCTCTGAGGACAGATAAGGACCAGCAACATTTTTATAAAGTCCAACAATAAGCAAAATCTTTAAGCTCTGAATTATTCTTCATGTTTGCCAAAACTATACCAGACTGAGGAAACCAAAGCCACAGATAGGTGGGGTGAAAGCTTAGCATGATCCATGTGGGAATGAACCAGAGCTGAAGACATCAGAATGAGCTCAAACTGGCCTAATATAAATACAGAGGATTGCATGTGAAAATGTTTATAGATACCAGTATATACATGAATTAGAGACACATACATATATCCTGGTTCTGTCAGCTGAGAGGTAGGAAGCAACAGTACCTCAGTAGCAATGATGGGGTTGCTGGTCCTTATCTGTACTGAGCACCCAGATGGGGGCTTCTAATTCTACAGTCCAATGAAAGGAACCAGGGCTTCTTTGAGAAATGGTTGACTCTAAAACCTAGGGACTAGGGCACAGCATAAAGGTGAGTGGTTTTTGTTGTTGTTGTTGTTTTTTGTTGTTGTTGTTGTTGTTTTTATGTAAGATGGGAATTAGGAGAGCTTGGGAAGTAGCCCAGAAGACAGGTGCAAGCTACAGAGATTGTTCTAGTTCTTGATTAGGTGGTACGTTCCCAGTATATGGTGATTTAAACTTTGTACTTTAGAATGAGTTAAAGATGCAGAATTCATTTTGAGCTTCCAGTATTAGCAATAGGGTATATATTATTATAATTAAAGAAACACTATTGACACATGCTATATTTAGATTTTTTTTTTAATTAGTGCCTTTTTCTGTTCCAGGAACTCATAGAAAATAAATACCCATTTATGTTTTCATATTTCCTTAGTCTCTTCCCAGCTGTGATAGTTTCCCAGGTGGTTATGGAAATTTTGGGAAATATTGGTCAGATATTTTGTAGACTGCTCCTCTCTAAAGATTGTCTGAAGTTTTTGTCATGATTAGACCTGCAAGGTAGATCCCAGAGGTACAGTGCCTCAGCACATCATAAAAAAGTACCTTATCAGCATGACTGATCACTGTTGGGATGCACTCAGAACACCTGGCTTAGGTACTATTTTTCAGACTTACTCCTCTCTCCCCTAACACTAGTCTTTGGAAAGAAATCAGTATGCACAGCCATGCTTGCAGTACAGAGCTCTGCTCTGCCTCCTTAAGGGCAGAGTATCTACGTGCATTATTTGGACTCCTCTTCCATGGTACATTGGGCTTCTACATCTGTTTTTTTCACTTACATCGTAGAGACTCGTGGATATTGGTTTTGTACTTTGGACTGTAATCCAATACTAGTTTATTTTGTTGCTTATTTTTATCCATGAGACAGTCTCTATTTGGCTCCCATGTCCCTTGAGTATACCATCATCTTGATGGGGTTGTGGCTTTTGTGTTTGGGTTTTGGTACTTTCTACCTCTCTGGTACTGCAAAGTTGATCTGTGTTCATTTTATACATTTCTTGCCCTAGTCTTAGATCAACCGTTTCTCAGAGAAGGCCTGGTTCCTTTCATTGGACTGTAGAATTAGAAGCCCCCATCTGGGTGCTCAGTACCTTATTGCTACTGAGGTATTGTTGCTCTGGCCTCTCAGCTGACAGAACAAGGATATATGTATGTGTCTCTAATCCATGTATATACATATATCTATAAACATTTTCACATGCAATCCTCTGTATTTATATTAGGCGTTTGAGCTCTCATTCTGATGTCTTCAGCTCCCCCCCCCCCCCCGCCCGCCCACCTATCTGTGTCTCCTCCTCTCAGTTCATCAGGGAGAACCCTGGCTCTAGCCATTCACCCTCCATTCATGCCATTGTTCAGTTTCAGTATAGCTGTATACAGCATGCATGTCAGTCATGTAACTTACAGTATACGTGTTAGGCCATACCCATGTAAGAAATAATTCTTATATCAGGTTTCCTTTGTTTTAGTCTTACAAACTACTTTTTCAGAATGATTCAGCATTTTATGCCCCCAGTATCCTTTTATGGCTTATTTTATATATTGTATTACTTAAGCCTTTGTGCTGTAAAGTTCTTCATGGATTTTAACAAGTATTTAAATGTCTTATATCTACCTTTGTAATATCAAAAATAGTTGCACCTCCATTTTAAAAAAATGTGCCCCTTGGGGCTGGAGAGATGGCTCAGCAGTTAAGAGCACTGACTGCTCTTGCAGAGGACCCGGGTTCGATTCCCAGCACCCACATGGTGGCTACGAACCGTCCTTAACTTCAGTTCTAGGGAAATCCAAAGCTCTCTTCTGACCTCCACGGCATTGCACGACATGAGTGCACTCATGTACATGCAGGCAATACACACATACACATAAAAGAAAAATAATAAATAAAATATTTTTTAAAAAAAGATGTGCCCTGTGGTGAGCTGGACATGGAGGCACACATCAGTAATCCTAGTGCTTGAAAGAAGGGGTAGGAGGATGTTATAAATTCTAGGTGAGGCTGGTCTACATAATGAGTTCCAGGATAGCCAACCAGAGTTACATGGCAAGACCCTATTTTGGAAAACAAAACAAAACAAAAAAATCCCCCATATTTAATTCACTCAGCTTTTTCACACTGAATCCACGGAAAGCATGACTCTAATGGGAATGATTCATTGTGCAGCTTTTCTAGATTGCCGTCTTCTACTTAATAATATACATTGAAGGTGTGCCCGTGTCTTTCTGTAGTTTGATAGCTTGTTTTTATCACTAAATAACATTCTAATGCTATTCCATTGTTTAATTAGCTCTATCAAATGACATATTGATTGCTTCCAGCTTTTTTGAAATTGTTCATAAAGTACTTTAAACATTTGTCTGTAGGCTTTTGTATGAATGTAGAATTCGCTGACAGCGAAGTAAATGTCTAGTAGGAACATTGCCGGGTCATATGCTAAAACTATATTTGGGATATAAGAAACTGCCAAACTAGGTCTGGTATGGTGGCTCATACCTATAAATCCTATACCCAGGAAGCAGAGGCAAGATTTCTAGGCACGCCTGGGCTACATAGTAAATTCTAGGCTCTTCTGGGCTGCATAGAAAGTTCCAGGCCAGCCTAGGCTTGATAAGGCCCTGTCTTGAGAAAATTATAAGGAAAGAAACTGCCAAACTGTCTCATGAAGTGGTTGAACCATGAACCGTTTCACATTCCTACCATGGACACAGGATGCTGGTGCTGAGTGTGTCCTCCAGCAACTGGTGCTGATAGTGTTGTGGTTTTTTAGCTATTTTAATAAATATGAAGTCAAATTTCTTAAAACCTAGCATAGAAGTGCCCACTTATCATACCAGCACTTAGGAGGCAGAGGCAGGAAGGTGAAAATTTCATGGCCAGCCTAGTACATAACAAGACCCTGTCTCTAATAAAACAAAAACAATAAAAGTAGTAATAATTCCAACTTCAATTTCCAACTTCACTATTATTAGTCTTGTGACTTTGAGAATGTTATATAATCTTATAGGCTTCAGTTTCTTTTTCTTAAAATGAGAATAACATGAGGCTGTGTGTGTGTGTGTGTGTGTGTGAGAGAGAGAGAGAGAGAGAGAGAGAGAGAGAGAGAGATGAATTTAATGAAAATGCCAGGATTAACTAGAGATCAGCAAGTGCTAGAGTCTTAACTTGTGTATTCCATAGGAGGTTCTCAACGATGACAGTGTTGCCTGCCTCCGTCAATGGAGGATCTGCTTCTTCACTAAGTATTTATCAGGTGCCTATTTTGTGTCAGGCACTGGGATACATAAGTCTCTATGTCATGGGTTTGTAAGCAGAATTGTGGTATTATATTTTTAGTGCGAAAGGCTCCTGAAGGGAAGAAGATTCCAGAAGCAAGGATTCAGTTGGTAGACCCTTCTAAAAATTCAGACAAGAGGTTTTCGGGACTATAGCTATAGAATCAGGAATGGATAGGAGAAAACAGTAGAAAAGATGCTTCAGGGGTAGACTCTAACAAACGTGGAGGTTGGGATGTGATTACGGGGAAGATGGAGATACGTTTCAAGAGCTGGCTTTTTCTGAGGGAGAGACTATAGAATTCTAATTTATAAAGAAAGGATCATAGTCTTCTAGAAAATCAAATTTTAAACATAATATCCCTAGCCAAATTCTCTTTTTGTAAAATTAAAGCATAAGTACTGATACCCCAGCCCAAACATCTGAAGAGAAAACTAGGCATGTAAATCAAATGGGAAACCTTCAAGATTCATTTCACTATTCATTAGCCACCCACAATCATAACACTTGTATTGCTGAGCATTTTAAGAGATGGCACTGTGTTTTCTATTGTCTATTAAAGTTGAGGGGCATAGCTATGCTCAGTGGTGTTATTGACCCAGCAGCAAAAAGAACTGCACAATTTCTTCTCCAATTCTAAGTTAAACAGAGCTGAGAGATAATTCCCCTGTGTATTTATAAGTAAGAGTTAAATCCCTCCCAGTGTAATATAGCACCAGATCGAAGTAAACAGACTATGATTTCAGTGCTAGACACAGCCTTAAGGCAGAAGAAATTACACTGTCATACAACGGATATGTAGCCGCTGCTATTTTGGTGCTTGAGTTCTTTGTTGTCACATAGTTGAAGACAATCCAGATGAGGAAGAGTGTTAACCAATGCAAAGAGAAAATTCCCTGCACACAGCTAGGGAGAAATATGAGAAAGGAAAGATGGCTTGGTAAATACATCAGTAGGAGTCTGTTCCAGTAAGCCACAACTTCAGCTTTTCTGTGCATTTGCATTGGAAACAAGTTGTTCAGAAGAACAAATGCAAGGCACAGCTTAAAATCTGTGTTTCATCAAATGGTTAATTTCATCATTGTCTAATATTTGAATTTTGATAGCTTCTACTTACAAAAAAGCCTCAGAAAAAGTTGTACCTGCTACTCTTTACTATTAGAATTAGAAATATTGCTCAAGAGATCTGTATGACTTAGAAAATATATTTGTTTTTGTATGTCGCTATCTTTAGATAATATGTAGGCATTACAGTTACCTGTAAAATCAATGGACTAATTCTTTTTTAAAAATATTTTATATGTTATTTTTGTTTAATGTGTATGACTCTATTACCTGCATGTATATAAGTGCACCCATGTCATGCAATGCCCACAGAAGTCAGAAGAGGATGTTAGATCCCCTGGAACTGGAGTTAAGGACAGTTGTTAGCCGTGATATAGGTTCTGGAAATCGAACCCAGGTCCTCTGCAAGAACAGCCAGTGCTTTTAACTGCTAAGCCATCTCTCCAGCCCCCAACAGACTAACTCAACAGTATAGATAAATGTTTTCAACCCAGAATTTTAGTAGAGAGGATTAGAAAAATACAAGAAAGATTTTGTTTCTTCACCAATGTGGGGATTCTGCCAGCTGTTTTCATAAATCTGTTCCAGTTACACATTTTAAGACTGGGAAAAAATGGGGCTGGAGAGATGTCTCAGCAGTTAAGAACACTGTTCTTACAGAAGACCCAGGTTCAAATCCCAGCACCCACAGGGCCACTAACAACTGTCTGTAACTCCAGTTCCAGGGGATCTGACAGCCTCTTCTGTCCTACGCGGGCATTGCACGACATGGGTGCACTTACCTACATGCAGGCATAACATTCATACACATAAAATGAAAATAATAAATAAAATATTTTTTTAAAAAAGATTGGGAAAAAATAACAGTAGGAGGGTGTCAGGAGTCCACTGAGCTACTGTATAACCGGTATGAGCTATGATGCCATTGATCCCCTGACCTTCATAAGCCTCTCTTCTGCCTGGTGGACCACAATGATGGTTTTGGTCCCCTAAAATTAAGCATTTTGGTGACAGTGTCCAGAAATTCTCAAAAAGACCATTTCCATTCCCCCATTGCATAGTCACCTAGGTAATAAATAGGTTAACTGTCCGTTTGGGGAAGGCTAAATGAAAGACAATATAAATGTGGTGAAATATCACAATTTGATGAACAGTAATTGAGTGCAGTATGCCATAAAAAAGTGGGAGCCAACCACAGTCATCTTTCCCATCATAATTACTAAAACCAAGGCATGTGAACAAGTAAAGGGAGATATAGGAACAATTTGGAAATCATTCTAGCATTAGGATATATTGGATAAGCACTAAATTCTGTAATGGTAGCATATCTCCACATAAAACATCTAAATTCCCTTGTGTGGTAATGAACTAACCCAAGATTACACAACTTCATGTGTGCTCTGTACCACTGCTGAAGCCTTAACTTGTGGAAGAATTTGTTCTTTCCTGGAGGTCATGTTTGTTGTCTCTTCACTGATAAAGCTGAGTGCCCACTGCCTTCACAGCAGCTCCTTTTTTCACCATCTGCTGAGAATAGCATCTGATCATTTTGGTGTGCTGCACCTGTGCATAGTCTCACATCATCCTGCCATGTTATCACTGAGTATTCTGCATCTCAGCCGCAGGTGATCCACCCAACTTCATTCTTGGGATTTTGTACAAAGCTTTTTGAATGTAGTCTGCTATTTCTCTGACTTTAGCTTGTTTTCTTAAAGCCTGCAGCCAACATGGCAGAGGCAGACAGGAAATAACAGTAGGAAGAAACCAGACCAACATAAAGGGTTGCATGGCTGAGCTACTTATTGAAGTGGGCAT
The DNA here is from genome assembly GCF_000622305.1 of Nannospalax galili. Lineage (NCBI taxonomy): Eukaryota > Metazoa > Chordata > Mammalia > Rodentia > Spalacidae > Nannospalax > Nannospalax galili. The sequence goes on along the minus strand of NW_008338118.1, from coordinate 6,646,916 downwards.
GCTTGGGTCATCTCACACCACACATCTCCCCCACTATTACAAAACCTACTCACTCTCCTACATTTCTGAGCCCTTCAGTGGAACTGCTTCTGCCCACATCTGTTTAAAGCAGTCCCTCAGTGCCAGTGGGCTGGATTATACTTCATAGAACACTAAAATTTTCATCTTGCTTCCTCATTCAAGAATCTCATGTTTGCATTGGAGAAAAACACTCATTTAGGACAGAGTGTGTGATTGAATTTTGCCTCTGCTACCTCACAAGTCTATTCAGTGGTCCTAGCCCCCTGACACAGATGGCCAGTTCTCTGAGTTACAAGAGTAAAACATGATGTCTGTTTGCTGCACTGGTTCAGACCAGGGGCAAAGTGGGCCAAGCGAACCCTCAAGGAGGATGTCTAGCCCAGAATGTTCATGCCTTGTAATCCCAGCATGTAAAGGGGCTAAAGTTGGAGGCCACCTGGGATACAAAGAGTTCCAGGTCAGCCTGGGCTACAGAGTGAGATACTGTCTCAAAAACAAATGCAAAGGGAGAATATCCAGACTTGTAGGCATGACTGCCCAGGCTTTCCACATCTGCTCCTCTCATAATAGCTCATCTTCCTCCTCTGTGACCTGATTCCTGCCCTTTGGCCACTTACTGAATTTACTCATGTTTTAATCCCATTTTTAAAAATTGGCTTAAAAACTAAAATCAATCTCATCATTCCAATAACAGTGTACACACATACACACACACACACACACACACACACACACACACGAGTGTCCCTATAGCCACAAGTTCCAGCTGAGCTGGAACTTGCTATATAGACCAGGCTGGCCTCCATTTCACAGAGATCTGCCTGCCTCTGCCTCCTGGGTGCACCACATGTCCTGCTAATAACATTTTTATTTTACATATTAATCAGACAAAGCAATGGGTTTCTTTGTGACATTTCCATACAATGTACTTAATCACATTCAATCCCTCTCCCACTCTTTATTTCCCTTCCCACCTCCCTCTTTCCCTGTCTACATCCTCTAGTAGTTCCCTTTTACTTCTGTACCCAGTCCACAAATTTTATATACAAAAGAAAATGTGATACTTGTCTTTCTATGTCTCGTTTACTTCACATTAAATGATAATCTCCAGTTCTATTCATTTTCTTGCAAACAAATATGATTTCATTCTGCTTTATGGCTGAGTAAAGCTCCATTGCATGTATTTGACCACATTTTCTTTGTTCACTCACCTGTTGATGGGCACCCAGGCTCATCTATAACTTGGCTATTGTGAGTAGAGGGGCAGCAGTCCCCATAACTTCTAACTAATCATTCCAGCATGATCATTTCCTTCTTCAAATCCCTGGAGCCTTCTCTTGTCTCTGCTATTATCCAGGCAATTAATCATGTGTCTGTTCTTATTCAATCTATTTTGCAATGGTTTTTATTTTTCATATGCTTTTATCATGTGTTTGATCCTATTGTGTGTAACTTTCATTTCTTTCCTCATTTGTAGAACTTACCACATACTAGTTACTCAATAAGAATATTGAATTTAGTCATTCTTTTCTGATCTGTTTATTCTCAACTCACATGGGGACACGAAACTGTTTAGAAATGTAGGTATTTTGAACCATCCATTTTATTCCAGATGTGATGTTACTATAATAAACACCCCTGCATGAGGAAAGGACCGAGTATAGGTAATTGAGGAAGTAAGACACAAAGACTGGACAGCCAAGAGTGCAATAAACAACTGAAAGTAGTTTTTCCTTCTTGGTTACCAGCATACTCTAAGGTGAATCATTCCTGCCTAATCAGAGACCTCTCCATGACTGGTAAATAGGTTACCATTCTATTATTTAAGCTCCAGAATCCTTCTAGTCTAGCCTTCCACACAATCACAATCAGCTTTGTTAAGCAACTGTCATTACAATTAATGGTGGTGCACTTATTAAAGATACTTTGTGTTTTCTGTCTAGGAGACTGCTTTATAATACTTGTGTTGGGATAGAAATACTATAATCAGCCGGGCATGGTGGTGCACACCTGTAGTCCCAGCACTTGGGAGGCAAAGGCAGGTGGATCTCTCTGAGTTCAAAGCCAGCCTGCTCTACATAGTGAGTTCCAGGCCAGTTGGGGCTACAGGGAGACCCTGTTTCAAAAAGACCAAAAAAAAAAAAAAAAGAAAGAAAGAAATACTATAATTAGCGCAAGCAAGGTATAGTGAACCAAGCTTTTTGACTACTTCCCAGCAATTATGTTTCCAGGAACATGATGTAACTTGCAATATAGCCAAATCCTTGAGCTAACAAGTAGTGGTATAACTGGGTTTACAGTAATTGTTCTGAATTGAAGAAACTTCTAAAATGTGTTCTTAGTCTGAAATTTGGCTTAATGAAAACTTGGCCAGAGAAATGCATTTTTAAACAAACAAAACCAAAAAGGAAATCTTAAATCCAAAACTGCCTGAAGTTTTAAAACTAGTTTAAAATGAAATTATGTCAATTCAAAGGAACAGAAATTTGAAATTTCCAACTGTTTTTATGTGATACCAGCTATATAATATCTGGAGACTTAAAAAAAAACATATTTGTTGTTGTTGTTGTTGTTGAGATAGGGTCTCATGTAGCCCAGGCTGACTTTGAACTCCTGATCTTCCTATCTCTGTCTCCCCAGTGGTGGGATTACAAAGAATACACCACCATGGTTGGATCTCTTTTCTGTTTGTTTTTAAGACTGTGGATCTCACTGTGTAGCCCAGGCTGGCCTTAAACTCATGGCAGTGCTGCTGTCTCAACCTCCCACATGCTGAGATTTCTGGCATGCTCTGTAGATACATATTTAAACTCATAGCAATGTGGGTATTACCATGTTCTTGACTCTAGAAATTATATCTTTTCCTTTCTTTAAAAATGTGTCTTGATTTCAATGATGATCTGTTTCTAAATCCAAAATTAAAGCTATGTGGAACTGAAAAATGCAATTTGCATGTGTCCAAGTCCTATATGAAGAGGAAATTTCTCTATGACAAAGGCACATCTTACAGCCTAATGAAGTTTGCAAACAAATCCATCAATGGAATGAGTGAGTGAGTGACTCAGTAGTCCTGATGCATAGGAATGATAATTTAGAATGTGCTGGTATACAGAAACATTATTCCAGGGTTTCCTAGTTTCATGGTGATTTTTTTAAAGGTAAAAGTAATTGACCAACTTGATTTGCAATATCAAATTAAAGAAAATATATGTCATCTGCCTAAAGGCACTGTACCCTGGTCATAAATGTTCTCTTGCCCTATGAAGAAAAATAATAGAATCTACTTGTTAGACCTGGAAAAGACATCTCTTCATCTCTGTGACTTCTTTTATTTTGTCTATGGAGATCACTCCCAAAGGGACTTACTTCTCACCTGTCACCTCTCTCCTTGGTTAGAAGATCATACAACACTCCCCATTTTTCCTGTTGTTACAGTTGCCACAGTGCTAGCACAGTTATTCATGTTCAACTGTGGTCTGAAATATTAATAACATTTGTCTTAACTCTTTCGATAGAGAGCCTACATTTATATAACCTTTGCTGTACTATTTTATCATTGTATTTATTATTATTTTGTTTAATCTCTTACTATGTCTAATTTATAAATTAAACTTTATCATAGATATATATGTGTTCTAGTTTCATTCTGTTATGACAGTCTGACCAAAAGCAGTTTAATGGAGGAAATGATTTAGTTAGCTTACATTTTCAGGTCATAGTCCATCATTGAAGGAAGACAGGGCAGGAACTCGTACTAGAATTCAAGCAGAAAGCATGGAGCAACACTGCTCACTGGCCCAATTGCAGGCTTTTGCTTAGTTAGCTTTTTAATATAGCCTAGGACTACCTGCTTAGGGATGGTGCTGCCCACAGTGGGCTGGTCCTTCCTACATCAATTAATAATAAAGACAATCACCCCCAGACATGCAGATAGGCAACCCCTCCATCGAGACACTTTTCTCAGCTTACTGTAGGCTGTTACAAGTTGACAGTTAAAGCTAACTGGCACAGTATATAAAAATACAGTATTATAGTTTATACAAAGTTCGATACTATCTACAGTTTCAGGTAGCCATTGAGGTTCTTGGTTTACAGATAAAAGTGAACCACTGAATTTCTAATTCAAGAGATAAAGAATATTGCTCAAAAACTATAGGAACAGTGTTTTCATTGTTACTATTAGAAAATAAAGTCTTAGAGAATCCTAGAATGTCAAAAGTTACAGATTGAAAATGTATGACTATCATTTACTCAAACCTTCATTGAGTGTATACCACATCCCAAACACTGTGTAAGTGTGGAAGGTAAAAAGATAACATGTGTACTCCATGGCCCTGGGGAGCTAGTGGTATATGAGTATTGTATAAAAACAGTGGAAAGTGTAAAATGCTCACATGAGGGACAGTGGGTGAGGCTGGAGAGATGGCTCAACAGTTAAGAGCACTTCTTCTGAAATTATAAGTACCAGAGTTTGGATCCCATTATTCACATAACAATCCAAGAGTCCTGCAAATGCCAGTAACCCCAACTCTGAGGGATGTGATGACTTCTTCCATCCTCTGTACACACAGACACGGACACACAGACACACACATACACAATTTTTTTTTTTTAATGCAGAAAGGGAGGCATGTATGTACTGAGAGCAGAGAAAAAACAAATACTCAAACTGGGGAGGTGAAGAAACCTTCAAAGAAAAGATTGCATTTGATTTAGAGTCCCATTTGCCTGGAGGGGGTAAGTTGCTGTCTAAAAGAAAGAAGGCATGAAAATATAGAGCTGTTACATATGTCATAATTCTCTTTATGTATCTGGAGCAATGGGTTTTTTTAAGCTAATTTTTTTAAGTGAAACTTTATATGTAATTCCACATGGAAAAGTGATAGAAGCAGAGTTGCTCTTTTGCAGGAGAGGTGACCTGGAGTCACCACTGCCTGCCATGTTACTCAGCCACAGTGGCAGCTAAGGTACTCTCAGGGGAGTTAGAAAAAAATGGTAGGAGACATTGTAGATTCCGGAGTGCACACCAGAACATGTCCATTTTAGGCAAATTAGCCTTTGTCCCACAAGGTTTTAGAAGTCACCAAACATTTTTAAGCAAGTTAATAGCATTGTCTCTAGGCATTGTTTATGGTAGGTAGGCTAGAGACCTGTCATTTATGTATTCTAAGGGTTCATATGTGAAGGAAGAGCAGGGAACTGACTTGTGTGTATCTGAGCTCTGATTTTTTGGCTCCTCTGCAAAACTCTGACTGTTAACTGCAGAATCTTGAACTTAAAGATACCTTCTCTTTGAGGCCATAGTCCTTCACTGGAAATCAGGACAAGAACTCAGGGCAGGACTGTGTCCCCAAAAGTTCATGTGTGGAATCCAAGATGTTGATATATCATTCAACTGTGGTCCTAAATCATATGTCCTTTTAACAGTGAAACTGACAAATGATTATGCCATTGCATGTCTAGAACATTTTCATGGTATAAAGCATACTATATTAGGAAGAATCCCGCTGGACCCAGGTGGCCCTAATTACATTTTGAAAGAGAAAATTTTTCTTAAACTTTTTCCCCTTTAATTTCAAACTATAAGAAATCATTTCTTGGATATAGTACCAAGCAAGCTTTTTTGTTATTTATGTGCAGCCTTAATTTCTTGCTCTGACTTTTCTTCCCTCAACATATTATTGAAAGTTCCCTGATTCAGAGTTCAGTGGACATGAATTTCATATTGCTTTCTTTTTCTAGTAGCTCTCGATGGATATACTCTGTTCAACTTTTGACTGTTAAAATACAATATCCAGAGCTGAAATAAGTAGAGATAGGTTTGTTGAACAGTGCTTTATTCAATGCATGGGGCTGGTACCTCTCTTGATATGGAAGTACTTCTTTTAAAAGAAGCATATGATTGCAATAATATTTTAATAGCCGGGTCATATTTGTGTCTCGTACTGAGCCTATAGTCCACTCAAACCTGTAGCCTTGAGCAAGATGACTAACCCATTCTGTCCTCAGTCCTTCCAAGCGTGACAATAAGGGTCACACCTGCCTCCTGTTTATGGTAATTACAGATAATATGATGTTAAATTAAATTTATAGACAGTGTTGTACTTGAAATTCAAGGTGACCTAGTTGTTGTGCAGATGTAGTTTTAAGAAAGACAAAAGAACCATTGACAAGCAAGTAACTTGTATCAAAAGCATTAAATGGGCTTTGGAACAAATATGTATTTCTTAGGATTTTGCATTCTTTGACCCTTACTATTTCTGTTTTTGCAATAAAAGATGTAGTGTGACTACTCTAAAAATAGATTTTCAATTTATATTGCCAGATAATACACATTTGATGAAAGTGAAGACGGTTTCCCTGAGAGGTTAAGTTCATTGGTTTATATATAGTCTTCATGTGTCTCAGTTTTTCCTTGGCCTCCAGGCCTCTTAGGCATATATTCCTTCCTTCAACAGAATGTTTTCTTGGCTGACTTCAGCAGAAGAGTGACCAAGGCTGCTCTACATTCACTAGCATTGATGTAGCAGTAATCAGAATAAAGCCAGGCCCTAAGGAGAATCTGACTTGGGCAACGGGAGTTGCAAAGTAAAAGCAAGCAAGTTTCTTACAGCCTTCTACATGTGAGAGCTGAGCACTAACCACAGTCCTCTTCCAGTGCATTTTACAGAACTGTTACTGATCCCTTTCACTGCATAGTTTAGCCCAGACTTTTCCCCCATTGTGTCCATGGCACCAAAAATATTTGAGTAGATACACTCATTGTGTGCTTTAGAGTTAGTCCAGTGCAGCAAAGCAGAGACAGACTTTTTCGCTGTATGTGGAAATGCTTTTGGACGTTGTGGACTGTGCTTGGCTCAGAGGATTTACAACACATTGTCAAGGCAGTCACTGATTCTGCTGTGATCAGTCCAGTTGTTTCTTATGCTTCATACTTTGTTGGAACTGTGGATATAGACTCCAAACTTTTAGCTCCAATTATTTCACAAAACTTCTAGAAACATGATTCTAGCAAAAATTGTAGGCACTATCTTTGAAAATCATAGTTGGTCTTGTTGTTATTGTTTTGGTTTTTTGAAAGAGGATATAGTCCTGACTGGCCTAGAACTTGCTATGTAGACCAGCCAGGCTAAAACACAGAGATCTACCTGCCTCTGCTTCTGCTGGGATCAAAGGCATGTACCCCGACTTGCAGTTGTATTTTAAGATCCCATTTGGTCCTGTGTTGTTAGTCTGGTATTTCATTTTGTCTTCCAAGAGGAGCCTCAGAGTGTGCTAATTCATTTGTCTAAGACTGAGCTTTCTTTTGTTACAAGGACAAAGTGTATTGCTGATACACTTTATCGAATATGCCTGGTACCTGTCTGAAGCCCTAAGCCAGGAATAATATGCCAGTTACCAGCCAAGACCAAGCAGGATTTTAATGCATGATGGAATTTAAAAATATGAACTTATTAAAACACAAAGATTAGAGTTTTGTAAGAGGTCTCGCATGAATCACATAAGGACAATGGAAACTAAAGCTGATGTTTGTAAAATGAGTTGACCATCTTAATTGGATATGGTAGCTCCTCATAGTCCCTGTTCAGAAGGACCCACACAGAAGAACAAGTTCAACCTATTATCTTCTGTAATTAAGCCATATTTCTTATTTGAAAACAATAAATGGAATGCCATTTCTACCATATAACTTACAATTTTGCATTCACATAGTTTATGTTCTTTTGTTGATTTTTCTCCAGTGAACTTGTGAATATTGAAATACAGAAAATAGAAAGTAAATATGCTTTCTGTAATAAATATCTAGTCATTCCTAATTGGTTAACTTTTAAAGAATCAGTCATCTCATGAGCACCTCCTCAAACACGTCACTTCATACTATTTTTATGGCACTCTCATATCCATAAAGAAGCTGCGTGATGGAACCCTGTGCATAAGGATGATTATCTTGCCTTAAAATTGTCTGCCACTCCTCGGTGCACTTTGTTCTCTTTTACAGTGGCTTTAATATCCTTTCCTCTTAGTCTTCATTTTCATATTAATCTTTCAGGTCTTTCTTTCCTCTCAAAAGTGGGAACTCCTAAAGATCAGAATTGCTTTACCATCCCCACACATGTCACAGGATATAATAAATATTGAGCATGTTTGGCTGGCTAAGGAGATGTAGAGTATGTTAGTAAGATGAATAAGGAAGCAGATGAGCTATAGATGTGTGATGGGAAGGTGGACAAGTGGTGCCTCTTCCCTCTTACCATAGGTTGCTAGAACCCCAGACACCAAACAGTTGCTCTCTTGTAGTACCTGGCAATCTTAGGACATTACTGTGGTCATAGAGAGCTTTTGTGCCTGTTAGAGTGAGCTTTGAAACTAAAAGGTATGGATGAAGCATCTGGAGAATATAACATCTTAAAATGTCATGGAATACGGAGATCAGCTTGTTAATTGTGCATCGGTATAATGAAAGTCTGATTTTCTCACATGTATTTGTAATTTGGAAATAAAGTATGGCCTTATGAAGATGATCGCTACAAAGATAACAAATATCACCACATTTTACTGGACCTCTGTGAATGTAAGGGTGCAGGGGGTGGGCTGTAAATTTTCTGCAAATAAGATTAGTCAGTTTTTTAAACCAAAAATGATATTTATAAGTATTGGCTTATCACTTAATCTCACATGTAAATTTATAAATATACTGTTTTTAATGTGATGATTATATCTTTAATTATTTTGTTCATGTATATATGTGGTGGGGATGCATGTGTCATAGCATCCATATGGAGGCCAGAGAACAACTTTCGGAGTCAGTTCTTTCTTTAAACCATGTGGGACCTGGGGATGAAACTCTGGTCAGGCTTGTCAGCAAGAGCCTTTACTTAACTCTGCCATCCTTCTGGCTCTTTATTTCAGTTCTGGCAGGACTGTGAGTGTGAGTCCATATATGTAGACACAGAGGTCTCTTCCTCAATTGCTTCTTCATCTTTTGAGATGAGGAAGATGAGGGTCTCTCACTGAACTAGGACTCCCCTATTTAGTTATACTGGCTGGGCAGTTCTAGGATTATAGGTACATCACCATGCCTGACTTTTTACATGAGTATTGGAGATAGAATTCAGTTCCTCAGGCTTGCTCAACAGGCACTTTACCAGATTTAAACTCCTCAGCCCTTATTTATATAATTTCAATTTTGGGTTACTATACTGCCAGTTGGCTGTAATGCATTTCTTTTTTTTTTTTTTTTTCCAATGAGTTTTGTGAAGATCTACACATCAGTTTTGATGGTCTTGATGAAATACAGCTTTTTGTGCTGGACATGGTGGTGGTACACACCTTTAATCCCAGCACTTGGGAGGCAGAGGCAGGTGGATCTCTGTGAGTTTGAGGCTAGCCTGATCTACATAGTGAGTTCCCGGCCAGCTGGGACTACAAAAAGAAAAAAAAAAAAAAAAGTAGCTTTCTGTTATTTTTGGAATGCTTTTACATATTTACAGTTTCTCGTTAAAATGAGGTTAACTTCAGTTCATCTTGGAACATTTGAGTGGTCAATTGGGAAATCCTTTGCCAAGCCATCATAGTAAGTATTGGTAAAAACACACTTTAAATAAATGTTCTGATATTTAGTCTAGACTGCTAAGTACTAACTGTATCTGCTCAGTGGAGAATCTGATTAAACCAGGGCAGTCTTGTGTCTGCATTGTGCCATTACTGCTGTGCATACTGTTTGGACAAGATAGAATTTTCCTAATATCTCTTAGCAAGATAAAGTAAGCCAAACCTTTTTAGGAATTACAGCAACTTCATTACATTCACATAAGAGCTTCTTACATGTTCTCATTTAAAAAAAAAAAAATCTATTGCTATAGTCAGCCCCAAGTTACAGGGTATTAAATTAATATACTATATATTCATGTGGCTACTGTAATATTATTGATATGCAATTCTAGATAGTGATTAAATGATATAACTAGATTGTTAAATAAGTTATTTTCTTGTAATGGTTTGAAGTTTAGGGAAATTTAATTCCTTGATGAAATATCCATAATATTTGCAAAATTTGGGAAGCCTCAAAGTTAAGATGTTTATATTACTGCCCAGTAGTAGTGGAAAGAAATTATAGGGGTTTTAGAGTGGTCATGCACTATGATGTGTCCTTCAGTGGCAGTCAGGAGATTTTGGGAAACTAATGAAGTGAAGCTAAACACATGCGAAGCTATCTGAGTGACTACTGCTCCATCTAATGTGCTTCTCCGTCTCGTTGCTGACTCCCACCACTCACGGTGGTTGCCAGGAATCCTAGATCAAACGTACTTGATCGGGCATCTTTGAAACGTCTTTTAGAGTGTATTGTTTTTACTTGATACATGAAGCCTAATAATAAAGTGATGGCATGAGATACCACAGACGATTTCCAGTTATTGATATTTTAAGTTCGGTGGTTAGTTTTGTCTGTGTGAATTTAAAAAAAAAAAAAAGAGCTGGGCATGGTGCCCAGTGCCTTTAATCCCAGAACTCTAACTAAAAAAAAAAAAAAAAAAAAAAAAGAATTGGGGGCTGGAGAGATGGCTCAGTGGTTAAGAACCCTGGTTGTTCTTGCAGAAGACCCACGTTCAAATCCCAGCACCCTCATGGCAGCTAACAACTGTCCATAACTCCAGTTCCAGAGAATCCGACGGGCTCTTCGGTCCTTTGCAGCCATCGCACGACATGAGTGAACTTACCTACAGTCAGTCAGACAATATACTCACACACATAAAATAAAAACAATAAATAAAATATTTTTCAAAAAAAGAAAGGAAAGGAATTCTTTCTACTCTTTAAATCATATATTTACTAAATTCCCCTGATTGGTGATCATTCTTCCTAGAGAACTATGCAAACTTTTTCTTTATTTTGGGAAGTATTTCTAAGTTCAATTTGATAGAAAATATTTCCTTGAAACCTAATGCTCTTTTTAATGTTTATCAAATTATTTAAAGTGTTAGGAATATGCAGTTAAAACTAGAGGAGACCTTTATACTTGTAAAAGTAGTGTTCTGACTTTTATTTGTGATAACTTTCAATACTGTGTTCTTTTTTTTTTTTTTTTTATAGCTTAGTAGGCTTTGTGTTACTTAAGGTATTAGAACCTCACCAATCTAAAAATAGACCAAGTTCTGGCAAATAGAAACAGTTTTTTGTAAGGCACTAGTATTCCCCACAGTTTTATTTATAAGTTCTAATTTTAAAAGCTGTGAAATGAGAACATATTCTCTCTCATATATAATAAATCCTTTCTGTAAATTACCATTTAAAAATAAAATCAGGAACTGACAAGATGGCTTATTGGCACTTGCCACCAAGCCTGAAGACTTGAGTTCAATCCCTGGGCCCCACTTGTGGGAAGGAGAGAACCAACTCAGGCAAGCTTCCCTCTGACCTTTGCATGCACATGTGTGTTATGTGCACACACACATACACACACACAAGGAATAAATATATGTTTAAAAATAAGTAATAAAAAGTCCTCTTTTTGGTTGTGAGCCTGCACCTTTAATGGCTGCGCCAGCTCTCCAGCCCTAGTGGCACACGCCTTTAATCCCAGCCCTTGGGAGGCAGAGGCAGGCGGATCTCCTCTTTTTCACTTTCGTGGGTTTTTTTTTTTTATTTGAATTTGCTAAAATTATTTACTTTTAAAACTCCACCTAAAATCATTATCAATATACAATCTGCCATATTTAATGAAACACTGATTTCATGTAATTATAGAGCTCAAATTTCTCATGACAAAATGCCTTTACATTGTTTGGACTATTTTAAAAAGTAGTAATAAACATAATTGATTCTGAAGTAGTTAAGTTTTTATTGGCCAGGAAAATAGAGGCATTCTTCCCAGCGCTTGTCCCCATCTGCTACTTTAATCATCTGACAGCTTTAACTGGTGCTTGTCACTCAAGCTATAGTAAGTGTTCATGTAAAGGTAGGAAGCACCCCACATGGGTGCACCGCTCAAAGTTGGTAGCACATCTGGGTAAATAGTGCAGAAAATGAAGTGTTTACCTTCAGTTAAGTGTTGGAATTTGAACTGAATATATCTTTTAGGTTTTTTTAATCAAAAATATTCTGACATTTACTAGTGCCAAAAATAAGAATATAAAGTAATTTATTGGTTGAGTTTCATTTGAAATTTTTTTAGTGTTGAAAATTGTATGTGCTTACTTTGAAACGTGATTTGCATGGGGATGCATTTCATTTTAAGGAATTGGATGTTTCCTTTGAAACCTAGACTATTTCTTTATCCTGAGCAGCTTTGCTCTTGTATTTCTCTTTATAGGTAGCCAGAGACACTTCAGTTACTTGTTTTCAAGTAGTGTTTTTCTGAACTCAACATTTAATGGACTCACATTTCCTTCCTTAAATATTGGAATTACATTGAGAGAAAATATTTTGAATACGAATTAAGCAAAACAAGGAATTTATTCAAAATAGACAATCCTGTATGTTTGAAAGTAGACTTCATTATTACACTGTCTTGTATTTCTTAAGCTCTACTAATTTAGTAATGGTGTGCTAGTTCCTAGTCATTTGCTTTGAAGAGGAGGGCAAATTTCATTTGACTCATATCAATTGTATTCTTCAAAAGAGTCACGATTCTTTCTTGTTACATTTTTGGTGACCAAATACATCACAAGTCTGTTTCATTAATTTTTTCGTTGGCTAAGATGTTTCATTTTTAAAGAATCAAGGATTTTTGCAATTAATTTAAAAATAAAATGAATCATCTTTGGTTCACATGTCATCCGTTAATCCTAAGGGAATTTGATTATTGTGTCTGTACATTCTTCCTCCAGACAGTATTTTATTTGATATTGTAACTACTCACTGAGGTTCAACATTGTGATGTTTTATCATTGTGAGTTTAACAATACTGTGGGTTGACTTTATAAAGTTATCCTAAATACTTGCTCGGAATTGTGAAGCAAAGGTTTAATATGTAACCCTTACATAAAATGTAGTTTTTGAAACTTACCTCATTTGGTATACTTAGCTCACCTAAGTTCTCAACCAAAAGTCATTTTTTAAAAAAAGATGACATATGTTCAAGCTTGTTAGAATTTCAGTATTTTAGATTAAGTCATTCAAAAAGTACTTTTTTAAAAAATATCTTGTGTGTATATTTCCTGCATGTATGTGAATGCACCCGTGTCCTGCAATCCCGTGGAGGTCAGAAGAGGGCTTCGGATTCCCCTGGAACTGGAGTTAAGGACGGTTCTTAGCTGCCGTGTGAGTGCTGGGAATCGAGCCTAAGTCTGCTATAAGATCAGCCAGTGCTCTTAACCACTGAGACATCTCTCCAGCCCCCCAAAATTACTTTTTTATAATTTAAAAAAATAAGATTTTTCTTTTATGTGTATGAATATTTGTGCCTGGTGCCCACAGAGACCATTAGATCTCCTAGAACTGGAGTTACAGTTGTTAGCTGTCATGTGGGTCCTAGGGAACTGAACCCAGGTCTTCTGCAAGAACAGCAAGTGTGCTTAGCCACTGCACTATCTCTCTAGCCTCTATAATTTTATTTTTGTAGTATTTCATATCCACCAAATTGTTTAACTTAAAATTTTTTGGTTTTCTTAAGAAATTTTTTAGACCTGCCTACAATATAGACTTTTAACAAATAGCTTTTCTTTTCCCTCAGTGTAGTAGAAGGGAGTATCTCTAGTCTAAACCATTGGTTTAATTTTTTTCATTGTAGTATCAATTTCAAGATTCATTCAGCTGAGGGTTAGATGGTGAGAAACTTAGTGTGGGCATTCTTTCTACAGTATCATCTAATTTTATCAAGTCATGTACAGGCAGCTCCAACAGCCTTCTGCCTTAGTTTTATCATTCATTCTATGAGTCAGGCTAATCAACAATGAAATGGATTAATCTACTAATTTTAGTCAAAACAATTAAGACATCTTTTTAAAAAGACAGAGTCTTGTTGTTTAGCCCAGGCTAGTCTCAAGCTTGCAGTCCTAGCTCAGCCTCCTGAGTGCTGCAAGTACAGGAATGCACCACCACTCTATGAATCCTAAGTGCTGACTATACTGTTCCCTTTTTGAAAATAATCTGAGAGAATAGTGGCAAAACAGCCTAAAATAGAATTCTTAACCATTCCTCAGTAAAACTGAAATAAGATCTTAATCTTATTTTACCTACTATTTATTCGGTTAACCAAGTATTCCACAACTCTTAAAAATCAGATGTTCATAGCACTGTGTGGCACAGTGTCTTATCTGACACTTGCTGTAGATTCCACCTTCCATGCGAATGCAAATTCACTCCACCTTATCAGTAAAACCCTAACCAAAATTTTCAACTTAATCCAATTAATAAATTCAGGAAAGAGAGTTCAGTCTTTTTAAAAAAAAAAAAAAAATTGAAATTTTCCACCATCATAAAATGGTAGGAACTTTCAGTTTAATTCTAATTTACTTTAGTCAAGAATTTGAGTACCTTGTTATACCCGATTAAAATAACAACCTCAAGCCCCTCTCCCTTAAGTCTGGTTCAGGGAAAATAGTAGTGATTCCCACACTTACGCAGTTTCTTCTTTTATCTTGTCTCACATTATGTGGTTTTTAAATTTTGTTGATGTTTTTAATTGTCACTATAATTCACGCTTAGTATGCCCACAAACTAGATGTACCAAAAGAAACAATAAATAAATAAATGTTTCATTAGACTTTAAAAAGTTTGAAAAGCCAGTAAAGTTCCTGTGTTCTTAAGGTGAAGCCTTTACATGCTGAAGGAAGGGGTCTGATTACCTAGCCCATCTCAGGAGAATGCAGTGTCTTTCTGTTAACAAGTATATACGGCTCTCTGTCTCAGTAATCCCAATCATAGATGTGGTCAAAGATAGGAACTGTGCTACATGCGTGGTCCCTAGGAATTGGATGTCTGACAGAATTTACTTCTACTTTTTCAACATAGCTAGCAGAAGAAAAACTTTGTCATCGATATGGCCAATCTAGCATGTATATGTGTTGGGGGCTTGGGAGGGATGGTATGGGAAAATGTGTTGTTGCATTTTGCAAAGTCTGGAAAGAAAGATGATTATTTCTTAGACAGCAATGATGCTGAGAACAATTCAGACACTGCCTCTGTGAATGCGGTGCTGTTATATTTTGGAGTTTTCTGAAGGAATGGGATGCATTCACAAGAGCTTTTAAATTGTGCTGCTCTTAGTAAACTTTCCATAAAATTATTTTTTTCTCTAGTGAATAATATTACCAGAGCAGTGGTCACAGGATATGTCTCCCTGGGTCTTCCCTGGATATTGCTTCTAGAACTTGACAAATGTTATCTGGGATAGAAGGACAGCCCTCTTTTCTCACAATTGTTATGTATTCTATCTGCAGTGTCCTGCACAAGATAAAACATGAATGTTTTCTTTAAGGCCTCTCAGAATCATTTCATCATGAAATAGAATGTCGTCTATTCATCTGCTCTGGCTGAGTGGCCAAGTGACATTTGAGCTGTGGTTCCAGGAACTTGAAGACACTACTTTAATGGTCTGAGCGTCAGGTTATCTTTCCGCAGTGGTGCATAGGAGTGGCTCACAGATATTAATTTTAGTCTTGATAGTCTTAAATGTCTGTTTTAGTAAGTGACTCATGATTATTGGAAAATGCTTTGTGCGGCACCAAGCTTTTTCTCATTTCAAGTGTCTCAGTAATAGTTTAGTCCTCTGTTAGCCTGAGATGGGTCTTGTCTTCTCAACATGATCCTGAACTGCTCCTGGTTTTAGGGCCCTCATCTTGTCGCCTCATGTAGACATGTGCCAACTGCACAGAGAGGTTTCTTCAGTTTCTTCAAAGTGCTTTCCAAGGTGGCCTTGCTTGTAGCACTCTCTTCTTTCAGAAAAAGAAAGAAAAGAAATTGAGGCAGAGTGTCCTGTAGCCCAGGCTGGCCTCATCCTCTATGGAGCTGAGACAGGGCTTGAGGCGTCTTTGTTTTTGGAAAATCTACTTTATCCACTGAAATCCTGTGTATCCTACACACACTTGCCATGTTGACTTTCCTTGCTGAATAGGAATTCTTTTTCTTTTTTTCTTTCTTTTTTTTTTATTTAATAACCACATGATTAGAAGAAGCATTTCATTACAGCTTTCACATATTCAGTAACAATTTCAAGAGCAAGGATACATCTCTTTCAAAAATGGCTGTAAATATTTAGGTTCACAGTTGAATTAATACAGTTATACAATATTGAACTCAGTATAAACCCTGTAAGACATAAAATTGAATGAGTTTTTAACCTTTAAAGAAGATCTCCATTTCATTTTAAAATATGCTGTTTCCTACATTTTTAATGCTACTAACACTTAGATGTTTGCACATGTGTCTTTAATCTCTATGTATCTGATTTTTACTAGTCATAGTCAGTTACACTTGGATCCTTGGCACCTGATATAAATGGATCTATGGATATAAAATCATCAGGTAGATTTCATTGCTAATGTTTATCACCTCTACTAATTAACACGAAGTAAATTTTTATGCTTCCTCCTCAATTATGTCTTTTTTTTTAATTTGTTGATTTTTGTGTGTATATCATACAGAACATCCCACACAATCTTATTCATCTATATACCCACTTCCCAAATGGCACCCTCCCATGGCCTCCCCCCCACAACTCTTTACAATGAGTAAAGAGAAACTCAGATTCATGAAAGAGCTTTTTGGGGATATTCTCATGGGCCCTTACATTAGGCAAGAGCTATAAAAGTGTAGTGTTTGTGGGGTAGACTGCAAATAATTTAATTTTTGACTGAAAGTAGTTATGGAATTTGGAATGCTTTATCATAATTTATGTAAATTATTGCCCACTCATAAGCAACGTGTCAGCTATTCCTAGCTGGTTGATACTGGAGTATGTTTTGATATGCATATTAACTAATAATAGACACTACTAATATGTGTCAGACATTTCTCCTCAGAATGTTCAGCTGTGAGTATTCCTGTTGTTTGACTTAAGGGGTAGTGTTTAGTGTTTGATTAAGAAATAGATCATGGGCTGAAGAGATGGCTCAGTAGTTAAGAACACTGGTTGTTCTTGCAGAACACCCGGGTTCAAATCCCAGCACCCACATGGCAGCTAACAACTGTCCGTAACTCCAGTCCCGGGGGATCCGACAGCCTCTTCTGACCTCCGCGGGTATCGCACAACACAAGTGCACTTACCTACATGCGGGCAATACATGCAGTCACATAAAATAAAAATAATAAATAATAAATTGTTTTTAAGTGAAACAAAACTAAATACATTTAAGCAAATAATAGGCCTTCATTTGAGGTTAACAGTATTATACATTTTATAACTTAAAAATCACACCTTTAAAACTAGCTCTTGAGAGGCTAAGGCAAAAGGATTATTGTGAGTTGGGGATCAGCCTGATCTACATAATGAGTTTCAGGCCAGTAAAACTTGGCTTTAAACTATCTCAAGAAGACCAAAACCAGAAAACAACAACAAAACTATATATTTGATTTTTTTTTTTCAATCCATTTACAGGTGGGTTTGGTGGGGGACAAGTTGAGACAGGGCCTCAAACTCACTACATGGCATACAATCACCTTGAACTCCTTGATCCTCGTGTCCCCAACCTTAACCTTCCAACTGCCGGGATTACAGACTTACACTGCCAATGCTTGGCTCTTTTTTTTTTTCTTTCTTTCTTTCTTTCTTTCTTTCTTTCTTTCTTTCTTTCTTTCTTTCTTTCTTTCTCTCTCTCTCTCTTTCTCTCTCTCTCTCTCTCTCCCTCTCTCCCTCTTTCTCTCTTCCTCTCTCCCTCCCTTCCTTCCTTCCTTCTTCCTTCCTCCTTCCTTCCTTCCTCCTTCCTTCCTCCCTCCCTCCTTCCTTCCTCCTTCCTCCCTTCCTTCCTCCTTCCTCCCTCCTTCCTTCCTTCCCCCTTCCTTCCTTCCTTCCT
>NW_008338118.1:6619410-6628656 GCF_000622305.1 Nannospalax galili | reverse complement strand
AAAAAAAAAAAAAAAACTTGCTCAAACCACAATTTTCTTGCTTGAAAAGGATGAGATTTTTTTTTTAGCCCTATTGACTTTCAACAGGATTCTACAATCTATAAATATTGGATAACTCATTTTCTTTTCCTACTTTTTCCTATTCGTAGTTGACAGCATTTTGAGTCAGAGGTGCTCAAGAGAACTTTCTATGACACACAGAGCTGTCATGTAAAATGGCTATTAAGAGAAGAATAGCAAAGTGCTCCTTAGTCCTGCGGTTGTCTCATGTGCAGGGGATCAGTCTGAAGGATTTCTCCCTTGGTTCCTTTGCTCTGGTTTGTGGTTCAGACTCACAAGCAGAGAACTCTGCATGCAGGAGCGAGACACTTCTTTCAGTAGGACTGTAAAACAGTCAGTCTACCTATTTGTTTCAGTATTCAGGAGTGCCATTCTTTATGGCTACTCATAGGTGTGGCTCCTCCTGTAGGAACAGGTACTGTTCTAGAACCCACCATGGTACCGAGGAGGGGACATTTATGCTGAGGTAGGCCTCAGCTCTGCTCATGCATCTTGTAATCCTCCTTAGCCTCTGCTAATTACCATACTTACCCCTTGAAATCTCAAGGAAATTTCCTTTGCCTTCTTGAATGTTCAAACTCAGTTAATAATTCAAAGCTGTAATTTCACTGTACGACAGAGTATTTGTGAAATAGACTTTTAATTTTAGTATAATGGAATATGATTTAGTCACTCAAGAGTTGTTCATTAAATACTTGCTATGTGCCAGATAAAGTCAAACAGGTTGATAAGTCTAAAAATTGAGCATGTCTTCCAGGCCAATCTGACATAAATATGAGACCATGTTTCCAACAATTAAGAAAAAATTAAAATCAGCATTAACTTAGTTGTTAATTAAAATTAAGATAATGCAAAAAATAAATAAATAAATAAAAATAAAATTAAGAAAATGATTTAACATGAAATCAGTTGCTTCTGTAGTAAATGGCTGTCACCCTGGTCCTCATTCCTTTTTGGAAATGATCCTGTCAAACCTTCTGTTTCTTGGTAGAAGCTGAGATATCATAGGAAGCTGGTATTTCTAATATTCCTGGCAAAGAGGGATGTTGAGGCCTACAGTCTGAAAAGTTCTATAAATATTTCTGGGAAAAAATGCCAAGGAGGTTCCAGCTAATCTGGTTTTCATGACAAATGAAATATTCCCAGAAATTAATTATTCTTCTAAGCTGATACTGTAGTAGCTTAAAATATTCAAACCCCCTTCCCTGTCATTTTATCCCTGGGAAATAGATTTCTTGCTGATTTGATTAGATTTTATACCAAACAAACAGACAACCTGCCAGGGATTTAGGAACTTTCCCACTAAACCAAAGAAAGGGAGAAAAAGTAATTGCCACTTTGCATAGCTTTTATTAAAAAAGAACCACATTTCTTTTGGTCATGACACTTTCCCATTTTTAAATCCTTGCTCAGGAAAATGTGATCATGGTGTAATAGAAATGTGCCTCGGGTTCTGTATCAATTTAACATCTTCCTTTTAAGGTTCCAATTAATTTTTAAGAAATTGAATTAAATTCTGTTTCCTCATGGAATCTCCTTCATAAGCACGATATTAGGTTTGCTGTTCTTGGCATGGGGGCTGCTTTCAGTACATGGCTATTGTTTGCTTTCTTCCCTCTCTCCTCTGTAATCATATCACATGTGCGTCCAGCATTGAGATTCAGAACGCTTAGGTGAGGCAACACTACTGCCCTCTCTTCCATTAGCCCACAAAGATGGGATTGTTTTGCCCAGGGATCTTTTCCACTCAGTGGTGGGACAGTGTGCTCCTTCAGCTAGCACAGGATTTAGTCCTGCTTTCCTTGTACCTTTATTGTTTTTAAGTTAACAAAAAAGTTGGGACCTTTAAAAACCATGTCCATATGATGTAAGCATGTGCATATACATGGACAGCTAACCATTTGTTTTGGAATCACTTTATGTCAATCACTTCCTGAAACGGTTGTCCATTTATTAGCTTGTTTAGTAAATTCATATAAAAATGATTATTTTCAACCTCTGCATGGCTGTTTCAAAAGACTGTACATTTAACTTGATACACACCTCTCTCTCTCTCTCTCTCTCTCTCTCTCTCTCTCTCTCTCTCTAGCTCTATCTGGCATGGAACTTGATATGTAGACCATCTCACTGCCTCCAGAATGCTAACATTAAAGGTGTGTGCCACCATGCCTGGCCCTAACATGTTGTATTTTACTTGCAAAGGATTTCTGTTAGACCAAGATGTACATGTGTTTGGATATACATATTTACAAATATATGGAGAGACAGTCTTGACACTAGAAGTTTTTCTAGACAGAGTATTGAGTAAGGAGATGGTATTGCTTCCCGTTCTAGCTAAATGTGTTGTCATATGTGTCTAGATATGGGAAAATAGAGTTACCATCTGTCAATGAGTAGAAATACTGTCCTCCCTGTTTGCAAAATAGCTCATAGCCTTGCTTAGTACTCTCCGGTACAGGTCTTGTTTTATTCCTGGAGATATAATAACTATAGGAATTGAGTTAATCCCACATTGATGCTAAATGGCAGGTAAAATTGTATTGGATATTAATTTTTAAAATTTGTCACTTTCATGAATCTTGTTCAGTTTTTAAAGTAATAAGGAATTCCAGGGCCGGTGAAATGGCTCGGCAGCTAGAAGCACTTGGCTACCCAACCCCGAGGACCCATGTTTGATTCCTAGAATTCATGGTAGAGAGGACCTACTCCTGAAAGTTGATCTCGAACCTCATCACCTGCACTGTGGCATGTGCACACCCACAGCTTTCACACACATAATAATAAAACATTAACATTTTTTAGGCTAAGAAACAAAGATCCAGACCAGTTCTACTTTACAGCACACACTAATCATTTGTTAGTTTCTTATCATAAACCTACAAAAGTACTTTCATATAGCTTGATATTACAAAGTTTCCATTGGCTTACTACATTGTTTTGCCATCAACCTTTATTTTCCTTTTTTTTTTTTTAAATATCAGAAAATCACACATAAAGTTATAAAGATAGTTCAGAGAGGTCTTGCATACTTGTCACCCAGGTTACCCCATGGTTATGTTTTAGGAAACCATGTAGTATAGTACCAATATCAGGATGCTGGCATCCATATAACATGTGCACCCACTTCTGTGTTCATTTCTGTAGATTAGTCTAAGCACCAGCATATTCATACAACGCTCCTCATGTTTCTGGCTTCCTTGTGTTAATGCTGAGGTCAGCCATCTCATGTTTTGTTATGTTTTTACTGTAACTTGTCTTTATGTTTCACTTGTTTTTCATGTCTTCCTGCAAGTTGTTCGAATATTTCTTATGATTTAATTTTGATTCCTCTGTAATGTTTCAAATGCATCTGTTTTTTAGCTTTTTATCAGTTTGTTGTAGTTTTTAGCTATACAGCCATATTCTATCACAGCGTTTTACTCATTTTAGTGGAAGGTAAAAATGTTTGCCTCTCTGAATAACTGTTTAACACTCCATGTCCTCATTGCCTAATTGTCTTAAACATTTCTTCTGGTTTTGGGTTTTTTTTTTTCAGTCCAATTTCTTTCTGCTCAGACTGGATAATTTCTGTTGTCCAAGCTTCACATTAACTGACCTCTTTGTTCTGCTCTTGAGCCCACCATCAACCTTCTGATTTCATTGTTACACGTTTCAATTCTAAAGCTATCTATTTATTCCTTATCTCTCCTTTTTTAAGGACCACAATCAAGTAGTGATAAATTTTCAATCATCTAACACTTAATCTCAAGAAGAGAAGGAAAGTGTCTTGTTTTTCCTCATATTTTTATTCTTTCCATTTTTCTTTCTTCCTAATGTTCCAGTTTCCATCTGTTGTCATTTCTGTTGTTTTGAGAATTTTCTTCAGCCATTTTTAGAGCGGGCTCCTAGTGACACATTCTCTCAGTCTCCCCTCATTTGGGAATGCCTTGTTTCTCTTTCATTTCTGAAGGATGTTTTCACTGAGTGTAAGATTCAGGGTTGAAAGATCTTTCCTTTCAGCACTTGAACAAGCTGTATTACTTCCTTCTGGCTTGCACAGTTTGGGGTGGGAAATCTGGTATTATTTCAATTATTTTTTCTTTGGGTAAAGTGACCTGTCTTTCTTGCTACTTTCAGGCTTTTTCTTTGTCACTGTGTTTTAGAAGTTTTATTATAGTGTGTCTGAAAATGGATTCTCCTGGGTTTCTCTATTGTTCAGGCTTCTCACAGCTTTTTGAATCTGTAGATTTATGTCTTTCGCCAAATCACCAAAATATTCCTCCTCTGTTTCTCATTGTCTTCTTCTTGAAGGTAGGAATCTTCAAACCCTGGACCTTATGCATGCCATGCAAGAACTATTCTGCCATCATTTCTTAGAAAGAAATCAACCCTGCTCTCATTCCCCTTTTTCTCTTACCCCGCTGACACATGAGGGAGCTAGTTTTATTCCCTGAGTTCCTGGTTCCATTCATTAATTGCAGCCTCTTGATTGTTTGTGTTCTGCTTTTCACTGGTTTTCACAATAGGCTTCCTATTTCCCCCTTTATTGTTCCAATTGGATAATTTTGATTGTTCTTTGAAGAAATTCAGCTATACTGTACTGTCTTTCCTCTGTTCTTTCCATTCCACTATGGAGTTCACTCAGTGAGTATATTATTTTAGTTATTTGTTATTGAGTTCTTGAATTTATGATTGGTTTTCCTTCTATTTCCCGGCTGTTTCTTCTTTTTGTTTTACCTCATGAATCTCTACAGTTATTCATTAAGACTTTTCGGTAGCTAGACATGATGACACATACCTGTAATACCAACAGAGGAAATTGAGGCAAGAGGATCACAAATTTGGGGGCAGCTTGTTCTACATAGTGAGACTTGGTCTCAAACCAAAACAAAATAGAGAACATTTTGGTGGTAACAGATTGAAAATCCTTGCCAGGTAAATCTAATGTATGCTAACATGGTATTGAGTCTCTTGACTTTTCTAAACCAAATTGTGATTATTCTGGTTTGTGCACAAAGAATGGTTTTCCACTTGATTGTGGACATATGGGCTATAGTTTTTATAAACTCTGAATCGATCCTTTTTCAGTCTCCTGTTTAGTAGATGCTCTCTGATACTGCCCTGCCTCTTCGTTGTTGGCTGAACCTGAAGGTCTCAACTCCTGGCTAGGTCTTCATTGACTCTTGTTAGGTCACACCCCGCTATTGCTTGGCAAGGTGAGAGCTCAGGTTCCCCACTAGATCTCTGCTAATAACCTCCCTGACTGGTCAAGGTGAGAATTTCCTCTTGCTGCTCTGAAGTGGTAGAAGGTCTATTCAGGTAGACAGGCTTCGTGAATGCTGCTCCTGTGGTAAAGGGAATGGATTCCTCACATCCTCACTGCACATCCTACTTCCTCAGCTAGTCTCCACTTGTACTGTGAGGTGGGCAGGGAGGGGACCTTCCCACTGGTTTTTCATGCTCATTTTGTATTCTAGACGGTTGTATTTTTCCATTTATACGTGACTTAAATTTTTTTATATTTATTTCAGATACTTTGGTTATGTTTCTTTTAGCTCTACAGATATCTTTAGTTTTTATCAGACTAGTTTTAATGAAGCTCAAAGCTTACATTTTGATTGATGTGGTAACATCACATTTGAGAACTGCTAATTTGCTTTTCAGATGTGAGAAGAAGAGAATAATGGCAAAGTGTGTTGTAGATGAAAGGGTTTAATGCTGTTGTACATATTTTATGAAAAAACAGGGAAAATTTGTGTGTTTTTTTAATCAAAGATACAGTGTTTAAATCCATTTTTGACTATTCAATCTATAACCTCCTAATTAGAAATGCTACTTTTTGCTCTAGATATTTGTCTAAATCAAGTGTATATGTTTATAAAGGGCTATGTTGTCATGAGCATGAGAATGTTTTATTGTAATAGTCACATCTCTTAGCAAATTTATGAGTTTGTTAAATTTCTGGAATTATGTAGACAGAGTAGATCTAAAATTGAAATTGGAGAATTTGTAAACACATTCAGAGACCTGGGTCACTCGGTGACTTTATGGCTCCAGTATATTCAGCTGTTGTTCCACATATTAATTTCAGGCTTTTAAGAAATCTTTCTAACAAATAGACTTATGCATACAGTCCTCTCCACATTTACCAAGCGCTTCTGTAAGTTGCTGTGAATAGTCACAACTCATTAGCTCATTTGCTAAGATAAGGCTTCCAAAGACATAATCATACCAGATAAGTGCTTTAGTTTAATTTCCAAACAAATGTGAACCTACTTAAACAAAAGCTTACTTGCTAAGTACTTTGATATGTATGGATAAGGTCCTAGGTAAGATATCCTTGAACAACTTTCCTATGAGATAGCAGACTGACTTACTTTTTACCTGGGTTCAAGACATTGTAAATGAAATA
This sequence comes from Nannospalax galili, assembly GCF_000622305.1. NCBI lineage: Eukaryota > Metazoa > Chordata > Mammalia > Rodentia > Spalacidae > Nannospalax > Nannospalax galili. The sequence goes on along the minus strand of NW_008338118.1, from coordinate 6,622,205 downwards.
ATAAAAACAAGTATCTGATTTGGGGGTCTTGTTCAGGAATTTAAAAAGTGGTTTATATGTTATAATCACAAATTGCTTGGCTTTATAAATTAAATTGCTTTTTTTTTTCATTAAACTTAATAGTGAAGATGTCAAAAGCATTGCAGTGACCAGACACCTTTGAGTAAAGGATAATACCAAATTAGTGAAGACACTAATCTTGGTTCTTAATTTTACCAATAGGCATCATCTTAGAGTGTGCAAATCATTTTTTAAAATGGGGAACTAGAACATATTAATCTGCATAGTGTTTAGCTCTGCTTTGTTAAGGAAGGGGAAACTTTCTTCCCATGTTCCTTGCTTCTCTTCCTCAACTTAGGGCTAGACTTTACGGTTTGTTTAGCTCTCAAGGGATGACAGACTTGGGGGATGGTGAGGGGAGCTTAGTTTTGGAATGTAAATACATGTAGAGCTTGCCTCCTTTTGTTTAGCATCTCTTTAAACTAAGACAAAAAAAATCAGTGAATGAATGAATAGCAGCGTGGTGAAATACCTAAATGTTTGAGTTAAAATTTTTGGATGTTTGAAATCCTATTTGGATCCTTTTCCCAGGTCCAGGCGCATTCACAGGCACTCAGCAGGAAACTTCATGGAGATGCACATTTGGGCAGAAGGTCTTTGACGGTGCTTTTTTCTTAACTTGTGCCTTTTCTTCTTTAGAAAAAAGTAATGGCTTAAGTCTGACTGAAGAACAATCTTTTTTGTATGTTTCTTATAAGAATTTACTTATGGTTCACAGATCTTTACCCACCATCCATGTCTGCAATCCTTGGATTTAAAACAGCATATATCCTACTACAGACTACAGGAAACGCCAAATTAAAGACTTAATGTCACACTCTGAAAGACAAAAGGTGACAAATTATAAATCAGTGCACTAAACCCCAAATGTGAAATTCACAGGGAAAAAAGCATAACCATTTGAGGTCATTTTTAAAAGCCATAGTATATTGATCCTCATGCAACAGGTAAACTTCCTGGTACAGTTGGGCTTGAATCCAGATATTTAAATAAAACAAAACAAAGCAATGATGAACTTGAGAAATGTTTGTCTTCAGCAGGCAGTGAGCCTACTGAGCGTGTGCTGATTTCAGCTCTTCTAAATTCTACCCAGTTTTTAAAGGCTCGCCTCTTTTTCTCATATAAAAAGTATTCTGTGAATCATGGTTGTTTATAGGGTCTGCCTGCTTAGGAAATGTGGAGATTTATTAATTTTCTTCCTCAGCTTTGCCTTAGCCATTCTTCAGCCCATTCCAGTTTTCTTGACTTGTAAGGAAGTAAGAGTGTCTTTTGTCTGTTGCTTAAGTTCTGGGGAAGGGAGCAAGAACAAGAGGCTCTGGGGGTTAATGGAAGGGTTAGAGAACAGATGGAATGGGAAGGAAAGGAGGCCTTTTAAACCTCGTGTTCAAAGGATCCCAGTTCCTGCTTCTGGCTCTTTTTCCAATTCTGCCCTTTGGGAGGGTTTCTTTCACAAAGGCACTGATTCCCCTGAAACTGACAGAACACACTCCTTCTGGGTGGTGTGGGAATGTTGACCTGGGCTGGATCAGCACAGCTGGATCAGCACAGTCCAGTTATCAGAACAGTGGGACATCCTGACTGCAGCACCCTGCTCACTCTGATGAGCTGTATTTGCTCCTGGGATAGAAGCACTAGCACCTCCTGGCCAGGAAAGCCTGACAGATAGGTACCAAGCAGAAATTGCCAAAGCACTCTGGGTCCTCACTTGTCAGGTCATCTAAAGCTAATAAAAGGACTAGCCAGGGTGCCCATGTTTGCAAGTGAATGAACACACACACACATACACACACACACACACAATGTAAGAAGAATATGTCAGGCTTAAGCTTTCTCTGGCATTCAAGGGTGGGATTTGAAGGCCACATGTATTGGTACAAATTTCACACACATTACTGTTCTCATGATTGTCCCAGTGTATCGATGCAGCACTGGGCAAAGAAGACAAAGACACATAAAATCAAATGCCAGACTTGAGGCAAAAGCAATCGGGATTAAAGGGCTAGTCAGTTCTCTTTGCTGTTATCTTTGCCTTTCCTTGGCCTGCACTCATTTAGAGGGTTGGTCCTTCCAACTAGAAAATTGACTCTCTCTTCATTCTAAGAATTTTGTTTTAAGCAGGAGAGATGGGAGGCAGTAAATACAAAACATGGTAGGGAAAGTATTTTAAGAAGATACTGATGCACTCAGAAGGCCACAACTGGCTAAGTTTTAAAGAACAAGAGACTGCAGAGTGTGTGTCACTGGATAGGACTGCTGTATTAAATCTCACCCACCCATGGCTCAGGGACCACTGTGGAAGAAGAGGAGGAAAGATTGTAAGAGCCAGGGTTGGTACATAAACATAAGGAAACAGAGACTTTCAGATCACTGGGAACTTTCTCATATAAATTTGCAACAATGGTGACAGCATGCGTGAGACCCATGCTGACTCAATCAGACAAAAACCCAGCATAGAACGAGGGAAATGGGCAGCAGGGCCCAACCTTAGTTGAGAAACTGTTGGCAACTAATTACTGCTGGGTGAGAGAGAGTAGATCTTCTTTAAGCAAGTGACTCTAGATAGGCTGACTAGATGCCAGTGGATGAACTTGCACTGAGGGACAGTGGGGTACAAATGTTTGACCGGACAGTACTTAACATATATGACAGAATGCATGAAATCCAGTGTGTGTGTGGGGGGGGTTAAATTTGATTAAGATCTATTATATGAAATGTGCAAAAACAATTAAATTTTA
>NW_008338118.1:6557197-6619314 GCF_000622305.1 Nannospalax galili | reverse complement strand
GAACAGGAGATAGAAACTGGTCGAGTAGTGTAGGGACCCCAGAGAGGCAGTTCTGAGAATTTCCTTTTTGGGAGGCCAGGAATACCAAAGGAGAGTTCTAGTTCCTGTGTCTTCATTATGTCATAAATGAACACCTTCCTGAAAGCTCTGCATGACTGTATGACTGAAACTGAGAAGAAGCACCTGGATACCTAGTTGGGCTAACTGGGCTGACCAGCTCATCTCCCTCCCCATAATACCTCACTCTGCCATCAGTCCTTTAAAAAGCCTCCAGCTCCAGGAACTCTGTGCTCTCTTACTCTATCTATCTGTAAAAGTTTTAATTAAGACATTGGGCAAGGGTGATTTTGGTAGCCATCAAGTTTTTCAGGACCCTAGCTCCCCAAGAAAGACTCCATCATTACCTTCCTAACCCTAGGCAGGATGGTCTGGAGAGATACTATGGAAACTGTAAGAAGTTAAGTGTAGGACTTTGCCTCGAACCTTAACACCAAGCCTACCATTAAAAACTAGCAGTTTTAGTGGTCTGTGATTCTAGAAAAGTATCTTCAAAAAGCTTCAGACCTGCCCCAGTGTCAAGAAGGAATCCAAAGTCTTTTTGAGGCCCACTTGATCTCCATTCTAGCTAACTACAAAAACCTACAGCTCTAGATGGCCCTGGATAGAGGCAGGCCCTAAGACTGTGCCAGCCTCAGTTCCCATGTATTTCCAGCCCAGCACTGTGCCATTGTCTGTATCCACAGGATTCTAGACGGCTGCCAAAGTAATCTCAGACTTAGGGACTATACAAGATGCCTGCCCAGAATCCCTGGGCATGCTTACTACTAAAGGACATTCCCAGATAAAGCAACTCTAATAACATTGGCCTAAGTACTTCTCAAAGTACAGACCTGTATCCACAGGAGCAAGATCAGTCAGGGAAACTTGTCACCAGATGGACAAAATAATGCCAGTCACTACCCCTAAAAATGGAGATATATGAACTGCTTGACAAAGAATTCAAAGTAAGGAACCTCAGAGAACTTCAAGAAGATACAGAGACACAATTATACCATACATAATTAAATTCTCTAATATTTTGGTCAGAATTAAGGGAAAAGTAAATGTGTTGTGATCATCTGAAATATTTACTATGTCAGTGGTAAAATAATTAAGGTAGCGTTTTTTAAAAATCCTTCCTGTGATTCTGATAATCATATTTTAAAGTTTTAAAATTTAATTTCAAACTGCTTAATGTTCAGCTTACTTTAACAAAATGACACATGGATGGATATTAAGAAGTATGTCAAATGATTACCTAAGGCTTGGGGTGTCTAGTTCAGTACTTGCTTAGCCTGCATAGGCCCTTAGATCCCATACTCTTCACTGAAGAAAAATCTTTTCCTCTTCAATTTCTGTCTTGTGCATATTTATGGTTTGAAAAGTGAAATTAACCTTCTGTCATAAATTTTTAGCTTAATTTTTTTTTCACTTAGCCTGTCTTTCTATAGCTTGGGTTCCATACATTTAGTGAATATTAATACACGTGCTCAATCATTCAAGGCAAGATGTAATTACTGTCTTTAGGGGTATGATGGAAAGTCAGCAAATAAGAATCGGGAAGCTGAAATCAGAACAGGAGAAACTGCAGCTGGTATATGCTACATGCAAAACAATAAAATGCTATGAGCATGAGTGCTGGCAGCTCAAAGGTCTTCATCTTCAGAGACTTTGATGTCTCGTTATCCAAAGGAATGAGCAGTGACTTTCTTCATATGTCTTCCAGAGCTAAATTTAACTGAAAGATTACAAACAGATTTTATACCTATACATACCACTTTAGACATTCTTTTTTATTTGTTTGTTTTTGTTTCTTGAGACAGGATCTCGCATAGCCCCAGCAGGCCTGTACAACTCCCTGTGGAGACCAGGCTGGCCTTGATCTCACAGACATCTACCTGCCTCTGCCTCCCAAGTACTGGGATTAAAGCCATTCACCACCATGCTGGCCTTAAACATTCTTATAAATAGTGTATTTTAAAGTTATAAATGTGCTTCCCTGGTGGCCTAGTGGCTGAGATTAAATCTATGGTTACTTGTTTTTCTACATTTTATCTACTTATAGTGTGTGTGTGTGTGTGTGTGTGTGTGTGTGTGTGTGTGTGTGTGTATGCAAGCATGTCACAGCACAGATGTGGAGGCCAGAGGATAACTAATGGCAGCTAGTTCTTTCCTGTTTACTAGACTTTGAATGGTCCCTTCGTGGTCACCAGATGATACAGGGGAAATCAGGGTTCCCTCCTGGGGTTCTCAGTCTCATTAATAAAAGAATTTAAGAATGGACTCAAATAGAAGCTTGAGGACAATTTTATTAGAATTTAAAAGAAAAACCCACATTGCAGGCAAGCTGTAAATCCCAGAAGCTGCCAAGAGGAGAAGAATGGAGGAGAGAAGGAAAAAGCCATGCTGTTTAAGCCAACATGGACATCAGAACATGGTAGACTACCAGCCACATGGCAGGGAGAAGTTTTAGAGAAAGAGTAAGGAAGCCCAAAATGTTGGGGAAGCTCAATGTGGTAGGGAAAGCATGCTTAGAAGAGGGGCTGGAGAGATGGTTCATTGGTTAAGAGCACTGGCTGCTATGAAGAGGTCATGGGTTCAGTTCCCAGCACCCATATGGCAGCTAATAACTATCTGTAACTCTAGTTCCAGTGGATCTAATGCCTCTTCTGATTTCCATGGGTACTGTACACATGTGGTGCACTTACATAACCTGCAGGTAAAACATACATACACGTGAAATTAAAATAAATCTGGGGGCGGGGGGAGGCTAGAGAGATGGCTCAGCAGTTAAGAGCACTGGCTGCTCTTCCAGAGGACCTGAGTTTGATTTCCAGAACCCACAGGAGGCTAACAAACATCTGAAACTCTAGTTAAAGGTCAAAGGGAATTGACACCCTCTTCTGGCCTCTGCAGGCTTTCAAAACAGTCATACACATAAAATAAAAATAAATAAGTTTTTAAGAAAGGAAAGAAGATAGAAGAAAAGGAGAATGTATACTTTTCTGAACAGTTAAGCAAAGTGGGCAGACTTACTGAGCTGCATGACTGTATCCTAGTAGGCTGCTACACTAGGGGCAGGGATTCTGGGAAAAGGTACATTATCTAATTAAAGAACTGCCTATTCCATGACTTAAGGTGTATCTACCCCTCTAGGTGCAATCCCTTGGCCAGGTGATCTGTCCCAGCTGTAATAATGTTAGGTCTCCACCCAGTCCAGACGCTCTGCTGTCTTTTTTTTTTTTAATTTATTTATTTTTTTATTTTATGTATATAATGCCCACGGAGGTCAGAAGAGGCTGTCAGATCCCCTGGGACTGGAGTTATGGACAGTTGTTAGCTATCATGTAGATGCTGGGATTCGAACCCGGGTCTTCTGTGAGAACAACTAGTGTTCTTAACCACTGAGCCATCTCTCCAGCCCTTATTCTATTCTGCTGTCTTAACCAGGAGTTTTCACCTAGCAGGCCTTTAATATTACTCCAACACTTCCAGCATGTAGGTCCTGGGGATCAAACTGAGGTTGTCAGGCCTGACAGATGCTGAGCCATCTCACTGATCCCTATGGTTATACAAAATGGTTTTGTTAATATCTCTAGAAATGCTACTGTAAATTTATAGTATCTGATTCATAGACTACAATAATAAACAACTTAAAGCTCTTTTTGAGAGCACAGAAAAGCATTCATTAACATATTCTGTGCTGCCTTGATAGTGTAGATCATTTAACTGCAAGGCTAACTTTTGGTCTTGATGAATTTCCCCCAGAAAAAAAGAAATGAAGTGGGACAGTGTTTTTGTGCTTTTCAGGGGGGTTTTCCTTTCAGTGAGGTCTTCTAAAATGAATGCAAATCACTTCAAAACAGTCTTCATTCTCCCTGTTTGGAGACTTACATGTTTCTCTTCATCTGCCCTCTGGCTTTTCTCTTTTTGTTTTTTTCCTCTGTGATGGAATACTAAAGAGTCTCTGACCAGCCCTGTGTTCCTCCTCTTCTCTCACCTCCGCTCCAGGGTGGGCTGGGAACTGTGAGGGAACCTTTAATCTGCCTTTGTTGGGAGATCTGATGTCTAAAACGGTTGGCACATTACTAGACTGAGTTTTGGAGGTGTTTCTTCTCTTTCTGCCTGCCATGCTCACAGATTACTAAGAATCTGCTCTATTGTCAGACAAGGCTGGCATTATACTTCAAATTTTGGCATGTGTTTTTTATTAAGTTTGACTTAATAAAGAGGCTTTGAACTTCAGTAGTATAATGCTTATTGATCTTACAGCAAAAGCAGCTTGGTCCTTGCTAAATTTTGAAGGCAAAACAGTTTGCACAGACATTCCCATTAGGTTGTAAGCTTTAATGGCCTCAACAAGAGAACTCGGGGCAAGTATAATAGAAAACATTAAGAATATAGGACATTTCATAACCAACAGATTAGTATTGGTAGGTAATATTTTTTAAGTACAGATCTGTATTTAAACAAATAAACTAAGTGATAAAAATTACATCATTTTTATAGAAAGTTAGTCATTTTGGTTGATCAGTGAAGAAAAACAAGAGTGACAAGTCTAATGTTTGTGCCAATACTGTCTTCTCCCAATTGATTTTTTAAGTTGAAAGCAACTTTAGGCAACTAAAGCAATTTAACAATGATGGAGAATACAGAGAAATGCAAAAATGAACTTTATTTAGGCTGTCAAATATTGGTAGGAATTTGTGTGTGTGTGTGTGTGTGTGTGTGTGCGCGCGCGCGCGTGCATATACATATATATTTGTAATTCAGAATAACCTGTTTTTCATTTTATAACTCTGGGAGATTTCTTCATAGTAAAACATACATGTTGTTGCCAGGATACACTAATAAAAGCGCTCAGGCCATTTTCAGAACTTTGAAATACCATACATAGAATTAACTTTTAGTGTTGGTCTTACAAGAAAAAATTCTCAGACCTGCAGTCAGCCACAGAACTGCAGTGACAGTGCCAAAATATGTAATAGAGATGTAAAATTATTTCCAATTAATGATAGCAACTTATTAATATAAACTTTAAATTTTCATCTAGAATAGAAAAGAAGACTAATTTATCAAAAGAAGAATTCCCTGGAGCAGTTGACAAGCATTTGGGGAGAAATATGGAAAACAGAGAGTCCAGAGACTGGGAAGTAATTTCAGAGTTTCTGTTATTCACATGACAGAATAGCAATCAAAATCCACCCCTGTGATTTGTCCCAGCCGAGCAGTAGCTGTAGGGATAGTCTCTGGCTTTGGTGAAGAAATGAATAAACAAAACAGTGTGAAGAAAAGTCCTGGTTAGTGACCAGAGGCCACTTTCCCCAGCCCTGCAAGCATTACCCTTGAGTGATGCCAGAAATACAGAGGTCAAAAGTCTGGGGGAACTTTTGTCATGAAGTTTGTTTTTGTACTTTTAAATTTTTGGATGACGAGCCCCATGCTTTGGGTACAAAGGTTTGAGCCTCTGCAGTGTGTTAACCTCTACACAGTTTTAATGGTGCATTTCGTACAAGTGTTGCATCAGCAACTGTGAGACGGAGTCTGAAGACAAGCACAGTTCACTGTCCTGATCTTCACTAGCACACACTTTTTCTCCTTTCCCTTTCTCCTCCTTCTTGTTTGGAGTTACTCATCACAGTCAGAAAGTTTGTTTTTACTTTTAAATATTTTGAGGCTCTCCAGGTACTTTGGAATGAAAAACTTTTTGTTTTGTTTTGTTTTGGTCTTTGAGACAGGGTATTTTTTATTCTTTTCAAAAATTTATTCATTTTTATTTCTACATGTATGAGTGTTTTGCCTACATGTATGTAGATGCACCATGTGCATGCAATGCTCGAGGAAGCCAGGAGAGGGCATCAGATCCTGTAGAACTGGAGTTATAGACAGTTGTTAGACAGCCATATGGGTGCTGGGAAATGAAGCTGGGTCATCTGCAAGAGCAGCTAGTGCTCTTAACTGCTGAGCCATCTCTCCAACCCCTGGAATGTAATACTATTTAAAGATTTATGTGCAAGGATGTATGTGAACTGTCACCTCAATGATAACCCAGAAATAACCATAACTACAATTACGGTAAAGAACCTGTGCACTAAGAGTACCCATGGCACCAGACTCCTGGGTGTGTCCACCTCTATATGAAAAGGACTTTACTAGTACTTGGGAGATATGATCTGAAACAGTCACAATCAGTGAGTTTTTCATCTGTGTGCATACACACACTGGGGATGAATCATGGGACCTTGCGCTCCATCCAGCACCTCAGAAAGTATTCTAAAGAGTGGTAAGATACAATTTACAGCTAGAAAGGTATTAGTTTCATAGATTTGTTTTGAAGATTATTATCAGAAAATAGAATATGCCACTATATATTTGTAGGACCACAATAAAATGTGATTGCTTCTTCCCTGTGTTGAGTCATTGAAGCAAATTCAGGTACAACCATCATGCACATGTCACAACCCTTACATTATCACATAGATGTGTAGTATTCTAACCATCAAGCAACATTTATTGAATATCTTCTAAATTAAGGACTACTAAACTTCAGAATAATTTATCAGTAATGCAAATGCCTATGACAGAAAGAGTGATTCACAAATGATTAAGTGTGGGCTTGGAGATTTGCCATCCACAACACAGGACAAATGATTGCACCTCACTGTTTCCTCCACTATAATATGGTGGAAATGACAGAACTACCTTACTGGTTTTTCTCTATGTGAGTTTGAAATGGATCAGCATATATAAGGTGCTTAGAATGTGGCCCAGATTGGGCAAGTTAGTTCTTGGTACCACCTAAATGCCAAAGACATGACAGGGAAGTCAGTTACACAGGAAAATGTTTTCTGGAAAAGTGAGAAAGTAAAGGTTTAGTAAGACTGATGTGGAACTAGAGGAAGCCTGGCAGAACAGGTAGATGAGAGATTTTATTCACAGTTCTGTTATATAAATTTGTAGGTTCTTTTTGCTCTTTCTGTTATTTTGAGGTCAGGAGACCTATATATTTCTTATACTTAAAGTTATTGACTAATATTTGCTTTTGTTTTTGAAATTTAAAAAATATTTTTGGGTTCTTGCTTTTAATGAAATAGTTTCATTAGCTGAACTTATTTAGCCTCTTGTCTTTTTTTTTTTTTTTTTTGGTCTTTTTTGAGACAGGGTCTCCCTGTCACCCTAGCTGGCCTGGATTCGCTATGGAGGCCAAGCTGGCCTTGAACTCACAGAGATCCGCCTGCCTCTGCCTTCTGAGTGCTGGGATAAAAGTGTGTACCACCACACCCAGCCTTTGCTTGTTTCTTTTAAAGGGATGAGGCATGATAAAGATGTTCCTAAATTTCTAAAGCTTTGTTCCAAAGCCAAATACAGTATATATGTTCTGACATCCCCCTGCCTCATTTGATGTTAGAAATCCAAATATCACAGGTGAATTCTTTGGCAGCCTAAGCCTGTTTCCATAGCTCAGGAATTGTTTGGAAACAGTTTGATTTCTAAGGGAATTGTCAAAATTCTTTTGAAAACCTTCAGTATAATCGTGGATCTTCTATATGTGCACTCATTTCTTAATTCCCTACATAAAGATCACATTTGTGAGCAATATCTAGCCAATAAGTGTTAACCACTCTGAGGTTGTGATAATGGTACCAGGGAAATCGGGGCCCCCTGGACTCAAACAGAAGCTTGAAGACAATTTTATTAGCGTTTAAAAAGAAAAAACAAACAAAAAAGCCAGGCGTGATGGTGCACACCTTTAATCCCAGCACTGAGAAGACAGAGGCAGGCGGAGCTCTGTGAGTTCAAGGCCAGCTGAAGCTACTGGAAGACCCTGTCTCAAAAAGACCAAAAAAAAAAAAAAAAAGAACAGGGCAGGCAATAAATCTCAGCAGCTACCCAGAAGGGAGAAAAGGAAGGGTAAGGAGGAAGCCATGCCCTTTGAGTTAAGCCAACGCAGAGGTCAGGCACATGGCAGTGAGGGGTGCTTTAGAGGAGTAAAAGCCTGAGGTGTTAGGGAAAGCATACTTAAAAAGAAAAGGATACATTATACTTTTCTGAATAAATCAGAAAAGCAGGCAGACTTATGAAGCTGCATGTCTTAGAGTTCAATAGGGGATGGGAATTCTGGGAAGGAAAAGTGCATTATTTCATTAAAGAGATAATGGCTATTCATCCTACCTCTTTAGCATGGCTTAAGGTGAACCCCCATAGTTCTACCTTTCTGAGGGGATATCCTTTAGCCAGGTGATTGACCTGCCCAGCTGGAATGTTAGGTCTTCACCCAGGCCAGAAATTTCATTCTCTTAACCAGAAGGAATTGGTTTTTCCCTAAGGGGCCTTCAATGCCTGTGTAACAGTGGGTTGCAGTGGCTGTAGTGTTCTAGCTTAATGTATTTCTTGCTAGAATTTTGCAATATAACCTCATTCATAATACTGTGTAGTGTTTCCATTATTATATTGTCACTATCACCTTTAGATTTCAGTTTGCATACCACATTTCCTTGTCTTGTGCAATGCATAGACATTATGCCATAGTTCAGTTACGTCTGGTCAGTGATTGCCCAAATATATTAAATGGAAAAATTCCAGAAACAAACAATTTTTTAAAGTTCTAAACTGCACACCATCCACGTCTCTCCTTCTCTCAAACTCTTGTCCAGCGTTAGCCATGCTATATATACTGTCCATCTGTTGGTCACTTAACCATCTGAGTTGTCAGATCAACAGTTGTAATATTGTGGTGTGGCAGCATGTGCATTTAAGTAACTGGCTTTTTAATGATGGCCCCAAAGCACAAGAGTAGTGATGCTGGAAATTTGGATGTGCCAGAGAGAAGCATAAAGTGCTTCCTTGAAATGAAAAACTTGAAAATTCTCAATTCAATATGGTACCAAAAAGAATTAAAGGTTAAATTTGTTATGTTCCATGGTAAGAACTGTCCTTAACTCCAGTTCCAGGGGAATCCAAAGCCCTCTTCTACCTTCCGTGGCATTGCATGACACGGGTGCACTCACATACATGCAGGCAATACACTCATACACATAAAATAAAATGAATAAATAAAATATTTTTTAAAAAAGATAATCAACCTTGCATCCATGAAATTGTAAAGAAGGAAAAAGAAATCCATGCTGGCTTTGCTGTCAAAATTATAGCCCTAGTCCTTGGTAAGTGCTTAGTTAAGAAGGGAAATGCAGGGCTGGTTAAGAGCACTGGCTGCCATGTGGGTGCTGGGAACCAAACCTGGATCCTCTGCAAGAACATTCAGTGCTCATCACTGCTGAGCTCTCTCTCTCTTTCTCTCTCCAGCCCCCAAAATAAATAATTTTTTAAATTTTAATAAAGGAAAATGCATTGAATATTATAGAGTTTGGTGCTGTCTGTGGTTTTAGGCATCTGTTGGTGGTACTGGAATACATCTTCCATGGGTAAGAGGACAATATTGTGTTTGTACCTTCTATGAATTGCATTGTAACTCTGAGAGCCCATTTGCCTATTCAGAATGTACTTTAAAACTCATGCCCTCTGCCAGACTCCTCAGCTACACACCCAAAGTCTTTTCCACATCTAGCCTCCAGACTATTATCCAAAGGCAGATCATTTTCCATTGACTGCTTAGGGCCAACCCCTTTTTCTCAATTTACATTGCACCCAGAAATGTCTTAACTACCAAGACCTTGTTCTTACCAAACAGTAAGAACTGTTTCTCTGACTAGTCAAGAGAAACTGACTAAGAGACCCAGAATCATTAGTACCAAATATAATTAGAAGTTTGGAAACATGGATACAGGGCAGAAGAGACCTGCAATACAGAGCTTGTCAACTTTGCTGAAGAAATTTGCAGCTATATGCATCTGTTAGCGATCAGTGTCTGAACTTAATAGGCAAGTTTAAAATTACTGATTACGCTGATGTGCTTCTGATTCCTTTTTTGCAAAACAGATGAGTAGTTTTTATTCCAAAATTTGTTCCAAATCCTATTTTTTGGCAGTGTGCTGGGTTTAGTCAGTGTGAATAAAGTATGCTCTCTGTGTCTTGATTACCCTGCCTAAAATATCTCAACACAGTGTACATTTGGTCCTTCTTAGATTATTACCACTAATGTTAAACATCAACAGCTTCTTTTAAGCTAATGAAAAAGTTGCAACTGAGATTCTTTCAGCCCTTCTGACACCTCCCCAAACCCAAGTTCACCTTGTCAGTTTCTTAGCAGGCTGTTAGCCTTTGTAGCTGGTGTCCTTTACCCCTCAACCACTGCCATTTGATTTCATGTCCCTCCATTAATAGTTAGAGGACAGCTATTTAGATGGAGAGAGGACATTGTTATTAAGTTGACTTTCACTTTATTCCGCATGTCCTGGATCTCCTTCCTCTTCGAGTAGCCAAGGACACATTTCTGAGTTCTTTATCTCTAAGTTTGCCAAAATGGGAAAAGAATTGTTGAACCTGGAGTCTTGTGGGACACTTAACCAATTTAGTCTCTGTTTTTATATAAGTGACTTTTCATTTTATTTATTTTATTTTTGTGTGTATATATGTGTATATGATATGGGCGGATATGTGTGTACCACATCATGCATGTGTAGATCAGAGGACAACTTTCAGGAGTCAGTTCTGTCCTTCCACTGTGGTTTCTGGAAATTGAAGTCAGGTCATTGGGCTTGCTCAGCAAACACCTTTACCACCCTGAGCCATCTTGCAGGCCCATAAATAACTTTTTAGTGTTCACTGTCTATAACCACAAAGGCTCTAGAGTATATGAAAAGATGTTGTGTTCTTTGTTGTATTGTCTTGGGTACAGATGTCTAGAATGAACTTGAATGACAGGCTAGGAATTATACTTTTATATGGAGTCTTAGATAGACTAATATGAGAATCTAACAGTAATACAAGGTGTAAGGAAGTCCAGGGAACCTGAGATGGAAACTTGACTTCAGTTTTTTGCCTCTGGACCACCAGAGGATGCTAGCTACATTTGCTCCCTCTGAGAGATAAGCATTTGGGGGTGTTTCCTCAGCCATTTGTTGATTCAAATTAAGCATTGCATGAAGCATTGGTCAACCCCGAGGAAAAGTTAGTTGCCATGTTTGGAATCTAAGATGCTGGAACAGTACACTTTGAAAAAATGCTTTGATGCTCAGATCTAACAAAAAGTTAAAAGGAAATAGAGTCCTTAAAAAACAAACTCAATACCCTGCCACTCATTGTTGTTTTATATGAAGTGGGCTTTTTATTTATTTATTTTTTTCTTACAAGCAAATAAGGAAGAAGCCATTATTTTTGTAGCCTTCCATAGAGGGAGGAGTGTGATACTTTTATAGTGTTCTGGGAAACTGGTAAATTGGAACAGGGGCATTTATCACAGAATTCCTAGCTGGAGTGTGCACTGACTTTACAGACCTTGTGTGCACTTTGCCCTCTGTTTCTTGGCACTTTTTTAGGCACTTTGGTCTAGGAGCTCATGATACAGATATGAAGAGGATAGTGGCTCTCCCATCAAAGGTGAGTTTAGCACAAGTCGCTGACTACAAGGGAGTAAGTCTTATACCCAAGTATGCAGAACCCATTTGGGGAAAGAGGGTTATGAGTAGTGCTTGTTACATAATTTATAGGGCAAACCCAAAATGGAAATATTATCATTCAAAAAAACAGGCAAAAAAATCCTATTAATGGTGCTAAATTATAAAGATTTTCTTTCCACACATCTCATCTGCTCAGGCTCCTATGCTCCATTGGACTTCACTTGCAAAATGCAAGGTCAAAAATAAGATTATTAAGAATTTCAAGACTGGGGGTGTACAGAGCTCAGTGATAGCGTGTACAAGGCCCTGAATTCAGTCCCCAACATCAGCACCACCAACAAAAACTTCAAGATAGTGACCACAGAGCACTAAGCACTGAGATCTTCTTGGCTAGCCAGGCCCCTTCAAAAATGGGGTCCTGGTTGGGCATGCAGGGGATTCACACACTCGCGAAGTCAGCCTTGGACATGGATACAGTCATTACAAGATCTAACATGTCAGCATGAAACCCCTTTTCAAGAAAGGAAGAAATTTGAGTAAGTTTGTATCAGTCTTACTAAGTAGATCTTTTGGAGTTTGATTTGGTTTGGTTTTTTATTGGAGTTAGGGTTGTTTCCTCTATGGGAGGAGAGAGAAGTAGAGACTTGGGGAGATGTAATGGGCTATGGTTCGTACCCCAGAGACAGGCTGGAGCATTTGTTAAACTTCAGTTATAGAACTTGCTCTTCTGGATCTTGGTTGCCAACCCAAAAAGATGGGCAGCTCTTCTAAGGAGGCTTTGTTGTTGTTTTCTAATGGATTGGTATACTTTTCAAATGGAAAAATAATTTTGTGTGTGTGTATTTGGTTTGCTTCATAAGAACACTAAAGAGAAAAGCATTACCAATCAGATCCCAGAGTGGTCCAATTTGTGATTGGAAGGCCCCAACCCCCTGAGGAGGCTAAAGGTCATGGAGGTATGAATCACTTCTTCCCTAGACATAAGTAAGCTGGTCCTGAGTCCCTCCTTTCCTGCTTATTAGCTGGATAACTGTCAGTCAGCTTTCTGCCACTCTATTAAATAACTAAGCTAAAGATAATCAATATATAAAATGTTTATGTTGGCTTAGTTGTAGACATTTTGGTGTGTGATAACTTTGAGCAAAGCCGCATCTCACGGCAAAAAAAAAGAAGGAAAAAGGGGGCTGGAGGCCCACTTTCCTCTTTAAGGCACTCCCCCAGTGACCTAACATCTCCCACCAGGCCCTACCTATGAAAGTTTCCATCGCCTCCCAATAGCACCAGGATGGGACCATGCCTTTAATATGTGGAACAGGACATCCTAGATCCACGCTGTGACAATCTGAGAATTTTTAACCTCTAAGAGACATTCATTTCCTGTGTAAAATAAGAATGATTACTGAACTTCTTTCATAGGGCAAAAAGGTATCAATAAATTAATAGGTATAAAATCAATCACCATACATAAAATGAATACATATAGTATTCATTATATTATATATATATATATTAACATATTAACATATATTGCAGATCCAAGAAGTGATACTACTGGTTCTATTTGTTTACTGATGCTACCACTTCTATCTGGATAAATAGACTGGAGAGGTAGGTCAGTGGTAGGGTATGTGCTTAGCATCTGCCCTGAATTTAGTCCCCAGCACCATATTGGGAAAAATTAAGTAATTAAAAAAGAAAACTTTTGAGAAGCAATACTCATCTTGAAGGAGATAAGCTTTTGTATCTGTGCAACGTCTTGGGCACTTAATCACTAATTGCCTGGACTCTGTAGTTGAGACCTGGATTTGAGGCACACAGTTCATATCCATCTGCTTATTTTTCTGCCCAAGATGCCTGAATATTTATGGCACATTATCTACACAATGGTCACCTCAGCCTCTCCTGTCTTCCCAGGTTCAACTCTTCTGGAGGGCGATTCTTTGCCTCTTTGGGTTACAACCGCACTGACACCCCCACATGTCCTCCATTCTGGGTATGAATCCATCCAGTATTGCTACAGACAGGCTGAGGGTTCAATCAAGATCACCACCAGTACCACTCATAGCTAGTGACCAGAAGAAAGTTTATCAAAAGATCCAAACCCCTAACCTAGAGTCGACGTCTTTGATTTTCGTTGGGAAATCAGAGGTAGTTGACAGTTGGCAGGAGGTTCATTTCTTCTCCTTGGCCAGAAAGTCTGCTCAAGTCTTCCTCAAACTCAAAAAAAAAAGTGAGAGCGAGAGACAGAGGAGAGAGAGAAAAAAGAGAGAGAACGAAAAGAAAGGAGTTTCCCAAGTCTTGTTGCCCGGTGCAGCTCCTCTGCATTGTGTTTCCTCTAAGGAAGAGCCTCGTGGACCGGAAGTGACTGAAGCCCGGGTCCAAGGGGCCCCATAACTAACTGCTGAGAACAGCTTCTCTGCCACTCTGCCCTCCTTTGCCCCCGCTTACTTTCCCATGCGCTTTCTTTCCCTTTTCTCGTGTTCTTTAGCTTGTTTTGGCACTGCACACCTGTTTCTTCTTTGTGCTGGTTTTGTTCTCGAGACAGTGCCCTGCGCTGTAGCCCTCGTCAGTCTAGCGCTCACAGCCCTCCTGCTCCCGCTTCCACCACGCCCGGCAACCTGCTTCCTTTCTTGTTTCTTTTCGCAGTCTTCTCCATTCAGCTCTTTTCCTCCACAGCCTTGAGTGTAGATGCTTGCCGTGTTGGGGCCCCACAACCCTCTGTCTCTTCCTTTTTTGATCTTCCTAACTGAGGGAGATCTTTCACTGCACAGCTCCTCTCCTCACCACATCTCAGTAATTCAGATACCCTCTGCTCTGTTTCTTGCATAAATGTGACAGTGCCACCTTAGCCCCAGCATCCTTCTGTTGCCATCATGTTAAGTAGATCCATTTCCAGCATGACTCCTCCTGGCTCTTGTTGTCCTGCATGTTCTCCTTGGCAATAAAGCCATTCTGTGTCTCTCACTCCTTTGGGCAGCATGAGCCAGCACTAGGCTTTTCAGATTTGTTACTGCTGAATCTAGCACAGTGCCTGGAACACAGGCAGCTCCATCAGTGATCAGGTAACTGACTCTATGAATTGAGACCAAGCAGCTTTCCCATCACCACCAACCCCCACTTAGTTCTCGAGTTGGTTTTTGTTCAGAAACTTTTCATGCCCTCATTTCCAAGCAAATATTCATTCCACTTTCATGCTTTTGCTTCTCTGACCTTCCCTTTGGAGTATCACCAGAATTGTCTGCATAAAACACAGTAGGCACTTTAATACAGGACTGCATCTTACCTGTACCTCTACCCTAAGTGCTGAAATGCACTGATTTGTATACGGTAGCCACTTAAGGGGATGTTAAACTCAACTGGAGCAGAGTTAAGAAGGAAGGAGAGAGATGTGAGGGTGACAGATTGAAAGGAGGATTAGGATAAAAGGCGAGAATCCAAAGGGCTGAGGCCAGCCGCCTGTCTGTAAACATTCCATTAGTCCTGGTGTTAGACTGGATGAAAGCTTGGGTTTTTGTTAGTGTCCCTGGACACTTTTCTCCTTTTGGAAAAAAGAGAGAGACACATTATTCAACACAGGAGTAGAGAGAAAGTGGGCT
Source organism: Nannospalax galili (assembly GCF_000622305.1). Classification (NCBI taxonomy): domain Eukaryota; kingdom Metazoa; phylum Chordata; class Mammalia; order Rodentia; family Spalacidae; genus Nannospalax; species Nannospalax galili. The sequence goes on along the minus strand of NW_008338118.1, from coordinate 6,604,163 downwards.
CAGTCCTCTTCACAAATATCTCACAAAGTCTCCATATGGTACAAGACACACCATAAGAGACACCTTAGTGGACTCCATTTCTCTTGTAGACTAGGAAATTAAGGCATGGGGCATTTAAGTGACTTAGGTGGCTAATGGGAAAACCAGCAGTCCCCATCAAGCATGTCCATTAAGGAACCACATTTTTTTTTTCCAGATGGTCTAGGTCAATATTTAAGGTAACAGATTACAACTAGTAGGAAACTACACATTTTGAGGATTCTTTGCTAATTACAAATTTTTGCAAGATTCACATCAGTCTTTAAAAGGCACAGCATGGTTGGAAATAGATTCGTGGTTTTCAATTTTATTATTTACATATTTGGTATGTGTGTGTTTTGTACACATGGCTGCATGTGCTTGAATATGCATGAGTGTGTGCGTGTGGAAGCCAGCAGTTGACCTTAGATGCCATTCCTTTGGAACCATCCACCTTATTTTCTGAGACTGGATCTTTTCATTGGCCTGGAGCTCACCAAGTAGGCTAGGCAGACTGGACAGTGAGGCCCAGGGATCCTCTTGTTTCTGTCTCCCCAGTGCTTGGATTATAGTCATGTGTACTGTGCTTGGCTTTGCTTTTTTTATTTTTCAAGAATTTATGTATTTATTTATTATTATTTATTTATTTTTGGTCTTCCTGGAACTCACCATGTAGACCAGGCTGGCCTTGAACTCAATAGAGTTCTGCCTCCCAAGTGCTGGGATTAAAGGCATGTACCATCACACCTGACTAAGAATTTATTTTATTTTTAATTATGTGTATATGTGTATGTGGACATGCATACATGAGTGCAGTGCCAGAAAAGGGCATTAGATCTCCTGGAGCTGGAGTTACAGGCAGTTGTGAGCTCTGTGTGTGCTGTGCACAGAACTCAGATCCTCTGACAGAGATATAAGCACGCTTAACTGCTGAGCCGTCTTTCTAGGCCTGAACCTGGATTTTTTTAATATGGCATCTGGGGATCAAATTCAGGGCCTCATTAAGGCAAGCACTTTACCAACTGAGCTCTCTCTCTAAACCCTCCATTTCCATTTAAAAGCATGTTTTCTTACTACCATCCCCTCTTTCAAATAAATATCTCTGTAAAATAAAAACAGAGAAATATTAAATTTCTATGATTAAATTAGAGATAAGGTCTGTGAATCGTGCCTGGGCTGCCTCCCTTTTCCATCTACCTCCTTCCTTCCCTGTTTTGATGATTACAGAAGTATTGGAGAGCTGATTGAATAACAGCTTTTGACCCATTGATTAGATCATCTCCAAGGCCTGTCTCATCTGCTGGGATGCTATGTGCAAACTTCTGCCATTTGGATCTTTGTAGACAGTTCTCAGGTCCAGGTTTGTAGTCACCTGCTGAAGGAATGTTATGCTATTGGATGTTTACACTGTGCTTTAGCTCTGTTCTGGTACTTGGGTTTCTTTGCCTGGAGCCTCCCCTCTAGGTGACATATCAGTCCCAGAGGACACTATTCTCCAATCCCTTTCCCCTTGCTGTGGACCCCCGCTAGGAAACAGAGGTGAAGCCAAGCAAAAGTCCAGGAGAAGTATGGTGTTGCCCTCTTCTCTAGGTGTGCACTCAGACTTCTAGAAGAGCATGCCTACTTGCTCCTGCTCCTCTGAAGGAACCTGCACAGATCTTTGATAATCTTTTACAGATAAAATGAAGAGGAGGCAAAATTACCTGCAGATATATACATGCACTCTCCACATGTATTTCTTTTTTTTTTTCTTGCTGACTTTTATTGGTATAGATTTGTTGTACAAAATAATGGGCTTCACCAACTTATTTTCATACATGTATATCATGTGCTTCAATCATGTTCACCATCCACTTCCCTCTTTTGCATCCTTCCCCATTGCTACTCTCTTTCCTCTTTTCAAATATCGCCCCTTCTGATTATGTCTTTTTTTGGGGGGGGGTCTTTTTGAGACAGGGTTTCCGTGTCTTTAAAAAAAAAATAAATCTAGATACCATTATGAGAAAAAAATATGTGATATATGTCCTTCTCAGTCTGGCTTACTTTACTTAACAGGATAAGTTCTATTTCTATCCATTTTCCTACAGATGATATAATTTCATTCTTTTTTTAAAATTTATTTTAGATATTTTTCATTTTTGTTTTTTGTCTTTCTGAGACAGGGTCTCCCTGTAGCCCCAGCTGTCCTGGAATTTTTATGTGTATGAGTGTATGTGATATATGTCCTTCTCAGTCTGGCTTACTTTACTTAACAGGATAAGTTCTATTTCTATCCATTTTCCTACAGATGATATAATTTCATTCTTTTTTTAAAATTTATTTTAGATATTTTTCATTTTTGTTTTTTGTCTTTCTGAGACAGGGTCTCCCTGTAGCCCCAGCTGTCCTGGAATTTTTATGTGTGTGAGTGTATTTACGGACAGTTGTTAGCTGCCATGTGGGTGCTAGGATTCAAACCCAGGTCTTCTACAAGAACAACCAGTGTTCTTAACCACTGAGCCATTGCTCCAGCCCCATAATTTCATTCTTTATAGCTGAAAGAAACTCCATTATATGTATAATACCTCTTTTTCTTTATCTTTTCATCCATTGCTGGGACCTTGGTTCAATCCAAGTATTGCCTATTGTGGTGAATAGCACATATACCATTTAAGACATGTCTGAATCTTTAATATGCTTCACTGTTGTTCTGTTTTTATTGCTCGTTGTAGCTAGAGGGTCTTTGGGTCATTGTTTTCCCTATGGAAAAAGTACCCTTCCTGCCTGGAAGACTGTTGAGAATTGGGGAAATGCTTTGATTGAAACTGTGACAAGGAAGCACTACAAGCATGTTGTGGGCAAGGGCCAGGGATGCCAGGACAAGGCAGCACCCCAAAAGGAAGAATGACCCTATCTCAAATGCCAGTAGCATCCCCTTTGAAAAACACTGAGCATTTTGATGCAAATGTCCTGTTCCTGTGCTGTCTTCACTGTGCTCATTAAACTGTGATGCTGGGTATCTCTAGCTACTTTTGTAATTTGGACATTGCTAGCATAACTCATTTCTCTAACATTGGACCTTCATTATGTCTTCCAAAATACTAAAAACAAGTAGTGAAGCATCTATCACTACTTTAGTGGATGTTTATAAATACAACTAGCATTTTAAACATGTTCTTTACTGTACTTTTAAAAAATGGCTCAAAGCCCATTAGAAAACAATGTGTTTGATTCTTAAGTGTTTTGCAGTACTGCAGATGGAGCCAGGGTTTCATGTATGCTAAGCAAGTGTTTACCACTGAGCCCCATCCCCAGCCCAGTATAAGACCTTTTAAATAATTCTAGAAAATGAACGTTTAAATGTGCATTGGAGTTTTGAACCGCATGTTCACTGTTGGTGGTCTCTGCAAAGTCACTTCAGACAGGGCAGGGGTAAGGGATAGGGGAAAGAAAAGACATTCCCATTCTCCTTCTGTTGAATGCATTTTCAAGGTCCTAGTTTAAATGTGTCTGAGGTAATTGGCGCCCCTAGGAGGCACTTTGCTAAGCAGCTAATTCAGCCCATCTTCCCCAGAGAGGATAATTGTTGTTAAAACACAAAAAAGTAAAATGTGTTGTTTTCTTGTGTAATTATGTAACTGACATCTTTATATAATAATACATTTGGGTGGTCTGTCCCTGAAATACTTGGTTTGTTAGGAAACATTACCATTTCCACAAGTAATCACTTACTCCTAAATATTATGAAAGAATTTTGTATTGTTACATTGCATCATTGCATTAGTCAGAAGCTAAACTTTCTAAATGAGTTTGGCACTGGAAAAGGCTTCTAGGTTTTTTTGCTATTTTTTTTCCTTAAATGTCATTATATGAGCTAAAATATTCCTGAGATGGAATACTATGACAGGATGTTAAAAAATAAGAAAATACAAGTCTGTTGAAGAAAAGTGTGAGGAGCCCCCAAAGCTTCTGTCTTTTCGGTAACTACAGCATGGCGCTGTCCTTGTCAGTGGGGTTCAGGCTTTCAGTTCCACTCATTTACCCCCTCTTCACTGTCTTAGGACCTAGGAACTTCCTTGCTGCAATGAACCACAAATGTCTTGAACACGCTGCCATTAGAGTTGTGTTCAGTCCACGTTGGTAATATGGTTCTGTGCCTTGCTGATTAAAAAATGACCCACTTAATCAAACAGAACGGAGTTTCCCCTCTAATTCTTCTGGGACTGCAGACATCCTTGGGTCCTGAGGAGACACCCATCACTAATCCTAGATTCAGCCAAGACTTGACTCTAAACTAATCGTGATGGCTGATTATTCCACCCGAGGCATTCTGTTAAATTGCTGTTACCTAAAATTTGTGTGGGAGGCCTTTGCAAAGTAGCAGGAAGGAAAGTCAGAAGGCAGACAGATAAAACTGAAAGAGAGGTGAGCACTGAAATGGAGAGTGAACGTGCAAGAAGTTGAAATAGTCAGGTTAATAGTTGAATGTATGACTAGAGTTTGTTTTAAAAGATAAAAAAAAAAAAAAGCCTGGATGCAGCAGGATCACCACAAATTCAAGGCCAGCCTGGTCTGTGTAGTGAGTTCAAGGCCAGCCAGAGCTACATAGTGAGACCCTGCCTCAATCTCCCTTCCCCCACCCCCCAAAATAAAGATTTTTAAAATTTGTTTTTATTTTATGTGTATGAATGATTTTATTTGTTATTTGCTTGCTTGCTTCCCAGTCCCAGCCTGCCTGGAAGTCACTATGTGGACCAGGCTGGCCTCAATCTCACAGAGATGCACCTGCCTCTGCCTCCCCCTGGCTGGGATTAAAGGCAGGCACCACCACATCCAGCATGTGTATGAGTGTTTTGCCTGCATGTATGTAAGTAGAGTGCGGGTTGCCTAGAACTGGAGTTAAGGACAGTTGTTAGTCTTCATGATCTTAAAAGGCAAAAAAGAAAAGAAAAATGTGAGACAATAGCAAAACCAGCATTCTATGACTCACCCATCTGTTTGTCACTTGCAACAAATGGAAACCTATGGCTGTGTGCAAAGAAGGAAGAGGGACACCATTGTGGCTCTAGAGTGACTAGGAGTAGGGTCATTCACTCACTAAGAACTGCACTTGTGCCTCCTGGAAAGTAACGCCTGTAGCTGAAATAGATCCATTCTACTTAACATCATCCTAAATTAATGCTTTTAATATCCCTTCACAAAGCAACTGCCAAGTTTTTAGCCCTTTCATGCAATGTATCATTGCCTTTCAGCCATTGTGCCCAAATATGTAATATATTTCATAAAGATGGGTGGGCAACCGTAATAGTTGACATTGTTGATGTTGAATATTAAGTTATGCTACAACACAAAACACTGATTACATAAGAAAATTTTTAGTATAAACTAAAAAAAAATCACATAACTGATACAAATTCACTCAAGGAAAGCTGAAATTTAGTGTATTGTTTTTTAATTCATTTGCACAGAGATTGCCACAGAAGCTTTGTCAAAGTGGTGATCTACCTGGGTGGTAATGCTTTCAACTGAAAATAAGCTACACATCAAAGAAGGTATCACTTTGGCTCTGTGCATGCATGTGTGCATTCTGCAATCTTAGGATGTGACTCAGTCACTCCAGAAAATAAAGTCACTTTCTTGTCTCTAAACTTTGTAGTTCCCAAACTGTATGCCATGGCACCCCACAGTCGCTTCATAGAGGGTATTTGAAAATTTTAGAAAAAAGTACAGGAATATTTTATATTTTCAGACAACGCCCCCCACCCCTCCGTGTACTACAACTTTGAGGTAGTTCATAGTTTCAACATTAGATGGCGCTGCATTCCTTTTGCTGATGTCATATCTTTCTAAAGTTGAGCTTGGGTGGACGTTAACGTCATAAAAAGCAAATCCTACATGGTAAAGTTATGGAGGATAAGAAATGAAATTGTCAGCCCCCAATCGGATCCTAAGAGTTGAGAAGTTGTACAGGGTCTGGTGGGTGTGCACCTCTCTTCATAACTGTGATTAAAAATAAAATAAATGTATGCTTATTTCTTTTCAATTTTTGAGTATTATTGTCTTCAAACTACTGGTAAATTGTTAGGACACCTATCTGGTGATTGATTGAAACCAACTCCCTAGTAAATGGGCTTTTAGGTATCTCTTTTGGCAAGAGGTACCATAAAAAATTTTCCAAAACTAATGGATTCATGAATCAAGAAAGTTTGGGAACTTCTATTCAACTGTGAACTATTATTCAGTCTTTTGGAGTTGTTGCAAATATGTCTCCAGCACATTTTCTCCCCTGAAGCTTGTGTTCCGGATTCTACCCAATCTACCCTCCCTGACCCAGGAGAGCTGCAAAGCCATGTTGTTTACACCCTTCCTTCAACCCAGAGACTGGGTGCCAGGGTCTCTTTTCTTCTGCTTATATCCAAAAGGGCTGTACTCCCTACCAAGTAGAACACATGAATTCCTAAAATTTGACAATAAAATAAATTCCAGTAAATTCAAATCAATTATCCCTTTGGCTTCCATTTCAAAACTGGAGCTATACCCTTGGGGTAAGGGTAGTGAGTGAGGGGAATTAATCCCAGAATAGATTAAAAGTTACACTTAAGAAGAAAATTAAGTATTTACTAATTAAATATTGAAAGAGAAAAAAATGGTTTTGTTTTATTTTTAAAGTTACTCAAAATAAACCACAAAAAGCAAGCCCATAATGACAAAATAAAACCAAGAAAATCAATGCTGCAAATAAATTAGAGGTGCTTTTTCAATTCATAAAATAATTCTTCGGTTGCAGGAACATTCATGACAAGGTTCCCTGTGACATGAACCTCTCTGAGGAATTTGAAATATGATTCAGTTTTTAAAAATTCCACTTGCCCCAATTTTTTTCAGAGTCAAAACTTGGATTTAAACAAGGTGCATCTGTTTCCAGAAAATGCCTTCCCAGTGTATGTAGAAGAGTTGTGTTGCTTGGAGCTCACACTGAGCTTCCCTTTGAACACACCAAGCTGTTGGGAATGAGACTAATTGTTTAAGAATTTATATCTCAGTAAGGCTGTTAGCACTTGAAATTGATTTGATATTTTTAAAAACTTATTTAAGACTCATTTGTACTGTTTTCCCTGAGCTGGAAACATTAATATTTCCATATTTTATCTGATTTTCCAGCTACACAGAACCACCCTAGAAACACATTTTGTGTAGTAGTTGCAATGGGTTTTATGTATTGTCTTGTTCAACAGGAGACACCTGCATCCATGCCTTCTTTAAAACCTTTTCTGGCCTCCCAACATGCTAATTACTGACCTGTTCTTAATCTAGTCTTACAAGTGCCCTGAAAACGTTTACATTCAAAGTGCCTTTTGCATAAGCATATCAAAGTTCTTTATAAACAGTAATTAATTCACACTGTTCTGTGGAAAGAGTCTCATTTTTCCTTCTCAGAATAAGACTTTTGATCCTTTGGCACTGAATACCTGTCTGCCTACAGAGAGAGAGAAGTTACCGTTGGTTTCTCAAGGGCAGAGAATCAGTCCTGGCACTTTTGTGACTCATTGCTTACCATCTAGCTTTACAGACAGGAAGGGACACAGGCAGGCACACAGACACGCACATACACACATAAGCGTGTACACACCTCCTCAATCTGTGGCTGATGGAGAAATCACACTTCATAGTCAACAATGAGTTGAATAACCCAAATATCCTAGACATCTTCCTAATGCTCAGGGGGAAGTGACTCACATTCTAAGATGAGAATGGAATGAATCTTTTTTTTTTTCAATATAAAAATTGCCTTTTAATCAGTTCAGGATAACTGCCATAAATTTGACAGAAGGTACATGTAACACATAGTCATAGAATCACATGAGAGTATTCCATCCAGTGTATTATGTGTCAGATAATTTTGAAACATTATCTTTTATCCTTCATTAGCTGAACGATTTATGTTTTATTTTCTCCATTTTATAGAAGAGATAAATGAGACCCAAGGATGTTCACTACCTTGCCTGGTGGGTGGTACAGTTAGAATTCTGGCCAGACCAGACTGCTTAGTCTAGGGTCTTTCAATTAGTCATTTCTTGCCCCTAATCTTGTTAGATCTTCTGGGGCTTTTTAAAGGTTATGTAGGGCTGACGGTATAGCTCAGTGGTGGAGCACTTGCTTTGGAGGCCTTAGACCCTAGGTTGGAATCACAGCACTCCCCCCCATCATATACTCCATCATCATGAAGATAAGAATACTGAGAGACAGAGAACTGTTCAAAGTCATATCACATTCAGCTCTTGGTGCCTCTCTGCATGTTCAACAAATGCTGCCTATATATCTTGGCCGACTAGAGCTAGTCCCAACCATCATGCTTGCCGGTGTTTCTGGAATTCACACAGCATCTTGAGATTTCTATTTTGCTTCCTCTTCCTCCTCCTCCTCCTCCTCAAAGCCGTATCTTTTTCCATTGACTTGTGCTTCATGAACCTTCTGGTCTATCATCAAAACAAACAGTAAGCTGAGCAGCTATCCTTTGAAGAATATGCTGCTCAGTTTAAACACCTGAAATGTGCCCATTAATAATTTAACATCTGGAATCAATGATAAGTATAAGCTTTCTCCAAATATTAGTCAACTCATTATTGTTTCCCCATTCCTGGTTATATATGTATTCCTAACCCAACATGATCCAACGTCTATTAAACAAATGTTATGTGTCAGTCACATCAGTAAAGCTACTTTTAACTTTGTTCATTTGATTCTTCTAAGTACCTTAATTGGTGATTATACTCAAAGAAGATAATTTCTGAAAAGAACCCAAAGTTCTCTTCTGCATTGGAAGCTTAACTTCGCCTCTCATGAACCACCTTTCTTCTAAAATATTCCTTAGCATAAAACTCTCTTTTTCACTCTTGAGCTTTTGTTTTGACTCTATTTTTTTCATTTTTGATAAGGTATTAAAAGGATCCAGAATGTGTAAGCAGGTTGAGTCTGGGCTAGGAGGCCACTTCAAAGCCTTACAAGATTTAACTTCAGGAAGATTGGGGCAGGGATATGTACAGGTACACACATATTTTCTCAAATTAGATAGACACAAGAGGCTGGATCTTGTTGAAGGGAAACTGGATCTTTGGGGAACTCACTCCAGGACTTCAAGTTTGTAGCCCTGGCTATATAATCCTAGATCCATTCAGTGTCCACGTCTACTTCGTCTACTTTTATAAATGTATATGTGATTTCTAGTGCACGTCATTGTTGACCTACTTTCTAGGGAAAAAAAAAAAAAAAAAACAAGCTATAAATTTGTTTGGGTAACCTCTTTAGAGGATGGCGTGATAAGAATAGGAGGTAGGAATTGGCTAGGCAGTTAGGGTAAAAAGACCCCAAAGAACTGTAGCCAGTTTCTTGGCTAAAAGTCAAAATGTCCTTGGGCCTGTTAACAACATACTCTGTTCCAAAGGCCAAAAATGTCTATAGTATTTGGGAGCTTGTATCTAATCCTTAAAAGATTTTAAGGTTACCTTTTCAGAAGGGGAAATGTTGGAGGGGAGGGAGTGGGCACGGATTTGATCAAAACACCTTGTATGCATGTATGAAATTCTCAAGTTTTTGTAAAAATTAAAAAAAAAATGTATCATAGACCATGCCTTGGAATTATGCCATATTCCTTCCTAAATACTTTGGAGGGCGCCCCATAGCCCTTGGTATACTTGCTGACTTCCTTTTAGTTGTCTTTCATACCCATTTGTAGGTCCCATCCTCAAGCTCCCTGTCACTGAAGCCCTGGACAGTCCAGTTTTCCCATTTCTCTTGTGCTCCTCTGCCCCATTCCCTACCCCCTAATCCCTTCTTTCTCTAATGCTATTCTACTTCCTACTTTTTCCCTCACCCAACGATCTTTTTTTTTTCTTACTGTGAGAGATGTCGAAGCCATGAGTCCAAATTTTTCTACTTGATTTTTCCTTCATATTCAGAAAGTCGACTTACTTTATGGACAAAGTTGTTTCTGTGTTCTTAACTCATATCAGTGTTGTTAGCCCTGACCTCCAAGCTACACCCCCAAGGTCATCTCAGTTTAGTCTTTTAGAGCTTGGTGTGTCAAGCTTAGTGTGTGTGTGTGTGTGTGTGTGTGTGTGTGTGTGTGTGTGTTTCTAACTCGGGAGCTTTAGTTAGGGCCTGGGGTTCTGTGTTTCTTACACAGTGGTACTGCTAGGTGATGCTAATCTAAAAACCACACTTTGAGGAGCAAAGTGACATAGATGTAGCTGAAAATGACCACAGGACTGGTGCCTTTCTCCATTTCTCTATTAGTACTCCATTATTTTAACACCCTCCTTTTCCTGGAACCCTTCTAAGTTGTACTAACAGAATACCAAGTTGGTATTTTTTCACTTACCATTAAGGTTTAAAAATATGTGCTTTATTCTTTAGTATTGAGTCTCATGCCCAAGTTGTGTTTTTCTAATAATGTGTCAGTTTCAGCACCAGTGCAACTCTATCCAAAGCAATTTGACATGTGATATGTGATTCCTAAATATCCTTTGGTGTTTATTTCTTAGTGTTTCTTTGATGTTCTCCATTCTGCACACATTAAACTGGGCATTCCTTCGCACCATTCCTCTTTTTTAAAAAAACTTTTATGTGTATGAGTGTATTGCCTAGGTAGGTGCACCGGTGCTGTGCAGTACCCATGGAAGTCAGACGAGAGTGTTGGATTTCCTGGAACTGGAGTTACAGATGGTTGTTAGCCACCATATGAGTGTTGGGAACCAAACCCAGGTCCTCTGCAAGAGCAGCCAGTGCTCTTAACAGCTGAGCCATCTCTCCAGCCCCCATCCCTCTTTGTTCTTGATGTATCCTCTCATGGCATAAATCTTAGCCAAGTAGATTTTGCCTCATTATGGAAAGGATTATCAGGCTTGTACACACTGTCACTCCAGTACCTGAAACAGAACTTGGTACACAGTAGGTGCTTGATAGCGTCTTTTCAATGACTGTGCAGTAAAATACAAATGACTAAGTTCTCTGAATCTTCCTCTGATCACCTCAAATAAAAACACCTGCTCTCTCTTCAGAAATCTAACACAGATGATGTTGTTCATGTAATTGTTCAGTCTTTCTCAAAGTGTAGTCAGAGAGCGCTTGCTTCTGAACCCTCTACAGTAGTTGGTAAAATACAGATTCCACGGCTCCATTCCAGCCAGATGAGATCAAATCTCAAGAACAGAACCTATCAATCTATACTTTTAACACTGTCATGCATGTTAAATTTGAGACCTCTGATCAGAGCTCTTGTCTTTTTATTTATTTTTTATTTTTTTGGTCTTTTTTTTGAGACAGGGTCTCCCTGTAACCCCAGCTGGCCTGGAGCTCCCTGTGTAGATCAGGCTGGTCTTGAACTCAGAGAGATCCACCTGCTTCTGCCTCCTGAGTGCTGGGATTAAAGGTGTGTGCCACCAAGCCCAGCTGCACTTGTCTTTTTCAGAAGGGCCGATGGAAAGCAAACTAACAGTTCTGAAAATAGAAAAATAAATGATCTCACCTCAAATAATTTTGGCCTTTCTGGTCTACTTTTTGCCACCTTTCCTTCCCTGCAGCATCTTATTTGTTTGTTCCAAAATCTTTTGAGACAAGGTCTTACTATGTAACCCTGGCTGGCCAGAAACTCACTATGTAGACCAAAGTCACCTCAAACCCACAGAGATCCACCTGCCTCTGCTTCCTGAATGCTAGAATTAAAGGCATTCGCCACCATATCTGGCCTGTTCCAGAATTTTGCCTCATGCCATTTGAAAGTTGGAATGAAGACTACTTGTAAGAATTATGGAACTTAACTAATAGTTCAAAGTAAACCACACATTTTAGAGGTGGAGTTGAAAGACGGTATGTACTCTGTTCTTTCACTTAGAACTTTGGTCAAGGGTCTGGAGATGTGGCAAAGTACTTGCCTATCATGCAGGAAGTTCTGTGTTCCATTCCCAGCATTGCATACTAGTAATCCCAGCACTGGGGTGGTGGAGGCAGGAACATGAAACCTTCACAATTAACCGTAGTTATTTAGCAAGTTTGAGGTTTGAGACCAGACTGGGATACAAGAGACCTTGTCTTAAAAAAAAAAAAAAAAAAAACATTCTGGCAGAACCAGAATCATAAACTGGATGAGGATGTGCCTTCTGAGCTCTGTGGTTACAAGAGATAAGTGGTGATGAGATCCAAAGACTAGTCACAATAGGGATCATTTCCAAGTTACACAGCAAAATTCCTACCAGAGGACATCAGGGACCAAAGACTGTCTTTGCATCTTTGAAGAAGAGAAATTGAAATCTGGAGACCTTTGGACTTAGGGATTGATCTTGACTACATGGGGCCAATTTTATTAGTCATTCTACTTTTGTGTGTATTTGAAAATACCATTATAAAGAATAGTCTGCTGTATATCTGTGTTCATAGCACCTTCATTCACAATAGCTGTAATATACAAGCAAGGTTGACAGATGGCACAGCAGACAAAGGGGCTTACCACCAAGCTGGCAACCTGAGTTCCATCTCCAGGATCCATGGTAGAAGGAAAGAAACGGCTCTTGAAAGTTCATACACTACACACACACACACACACACACACACACACACACACACATACACAAAGTAAATAAAAAGAAAAAAATTAAAGCAACTCAGGTGCCCATCCACAAATGAAAATTATTTAAATGATTGGAACATAATTAAACATTGAAAAGAAGGGACTTTTTTAAAGAAGCTTGTTATTTTGCATACTGTGACTTTAAACTGCTGATCTCTAGTGATCCTCCGTCTTCAGCTCCCTGATTATCTGGGACTATAGGCATGCCCCACCATGCCCAATTCAGGAAGAAACTTCTGACCTAAGCATAGCATGAACAAACTTTGGGGACTTTATCCTAAGCAAAATAGGACAGTCAGAGACAAATATTGCATAATTCTCTTACTAGGGAAATCAGGGTTTCCATTTGTGGGTTCTTAGTCTGGTTAATTAAAGAATTTAAAAACAGACTCAGAAGGAATGGAAGCTCAGTAACCATTTTATTAGAGTTTAAGGGAATATCAGGGCAGGCACACTGTAAATCCTGGCAGCTGTTGGGAGGAAGATGGAGAAGAGATAAAATCTTACGAAGTTAGGTATGGAGGTCAGATTCAAAGAAAACTCAGAGCATTAGGGAAAGCATGCCTAGGTATCCAAAAGAGAAAAAGAAGAGAAAAGCAAGTTCTGTTGTTGAGTTCAGACTCAGAAATGCAGACAGGCTTAGCAGTGAAACTCTGGAAGGGACTACTTGGGATAAACTTCCGGGGAGTACAAATCCGTTATCTGGTTAAGGGAATAATAATTCCTCCCTTCGCCTTAGTGTGACTTCAGGTGCATCAGTTTTCCTGTGGAGCAGGTTCCTGGCCAGTTGATTGACAGGCCTGTCTAGATTAACTCTTAAGAGAGGAGACAATAGTGTTAATGTTCTCATCTTTGAAGCAGATGAATGCACCAGGGCCAGAGGTGAAACTAAATTTTATTCTTTTGACCAAAAGGAAGTAACTTTTCCCTAATGGGCCTCAACAAAGTCCAGATACTTTACCTCTTTACGTGTGTGTGTGTGTGTGTGTGTGTGTGTGTGTGTGTGTTTGTTTTATTTTTTATTGATTTTTGTTATGATTCACATACAATATAATTTGATGGTATTTAGATCCCCTTCCCTATCCACACCTCTCCATATTGCCTCCCCACCCGATTTAATGTAGTCATATATATATATAATAAGGCCTGTAGAGTCTAATTTGTGTTTCCAAATGTTCTTCAGTGTAGGTCCATCCACTGGAGCCTGTTAAACTACCAAGAGTCCCATGCTTAAAAGAGACTGTCTCTGCCCCTCCCAGCAGCCATCAGTTACCATGATTTCCTTAAGTGGGTTGGGGTTTCTTACCTGCTCCCTCATGTGTATGCTGGGATCTTGTCTGGTTTGAAAAGCTTGCATGAGACTTGCGCATGCTGTCACCATTGCTGTGAATTCATATGAGTAACTTCCCAGCTGTCCTGAAAACTCTGTTTCCTTGTGGTCATCCATCACCTGTGGCTCTTACAGTCTTTCTGCCCTCTCTTCCACAATGATCCCTGGATCTTGAGAAGCAGTAGTTTGATTTAGGTGTCTTAGTCAGAGATAAGCGTTCTGAAACCTCTTCTTCTCTCTACATTGGCCAGGGAGGGGTACTTGTGATGTTTCCCTTTCTATTGTTACCAGGAAAATGGGATGTGAGGGTCCAAAGCCAGCCATGAGGGAGGAGTCCATCCTCAATGGCCTCTAGTCTACCAGAAGGATAAATAATCCCTATCTAGCTACCTAACATTTCCCTTCAAAGAGCTGAGACCCTGAAAGCATTTAGAAGATGGGCATCAAGTCAGTGTACCTGCTTCAGACTGAGATGTAAAAGGGTTTAGAGTCTCCAATCCTGCTGACTTTCAGGCCTTGGATGATCAATGGGACCAAATAGATGGAATTAGAATGTTGCGGGACTTTCTGAATATTAGATCAACTGTAAACCTAAGGAGATAAAATTAGGACAGCACACAAACTCTAAAGATTGATAACAGCACTTCCAAGATTGTTGTAGATATAGCCCATTTTCACCATGAAAATCCAGTTCCAAAGTTCTTCATCAAAAAGGGATGGTAGTGTCTGGACTGGGGTTTTGGTCACACCCTCACATAGAGCTTCCAGGCAGCTGGGTAACAGGAGAAGAGAGATAACAAGAAACCAGACCAGAGACCAGAGCCTCCAAATGTTTCTGGTATTTCTGGACAAAACAAAGGACATTTCTGGCTTCTGACCAGGGGCAAGAATTGAGGTCCCTGCCTCTAAAACAGTCCAACCAGTTTCTATCTCATAGTCTCATTATTCCCCCTTATCTGTGGTACTCAGAGTAGTAAACTTGTAGAGACAAAGCAGAATGGTGATTGCCAGAGCTTGAGAGTGAAGGAAAAGGGAAAATTCTATTTAATAGTAAGAGTTTCATTTAATAACACACATACAAAAAAACCAAGAAAATGGGTAGTGATGAAGGTTATATAACATTATGAATGTATATGCACAATCACTATATATACTATATAGTTAAACAGTGATCAGTACAGTAAACTGTACAAGGTGAGTGGTGGTGTTGTTTCCTGCAATGTTGGGAGCATCCCTGTTTTGGTAATATTTGTATTTCACCCACTCTCTAAGCAGATAGGCTAAAATGTGGTAACATGGTTGTTTCATTCTTGGTGCATTGCCTACATTGAAAGCTTTGTACATAGTGAAGTCTTATGTTTAAAAGACTTCCTAAAGTAGATCCTGCTAGAAATGGAACTGGACATTATGTATGTGAGGGAAAATTGATGGGCAGTGGCCATAATTAAATGGCCTAGCTATAGGTTCAGCCTTCTTCCAGTTCTGAATCTTGATGCGATTACAGGAATCATTTGACCACAAAGAAGAAACTTGTATGTTAGAATTCAAGTCCAGATAAGAGTTTTCTCTGCAAGCTCAAGATAGAATAATTCAGTCTTAGAAAAGAAAAATATTCACAAATCAACACTGAAAAAAAATTAATCATAACCCCAAAATGGGTTAAATAATACATTCGGCAGGAGATTAGTAAAGGCCAGTTAACCAGTGGTAGCTATATGAAATGATCACACACACATAGACACATACAAAAAATAATATACGGACTTTTTATTGTTGAAGATTTATTTTATTTTATTTTATTTATTTTATGTGTATGTACATGTATGGGCAGAGGAAGGCATCAGATCCCCTGGAGCTGGAGTTACATGTGGTAGCAAACCTCCCAATGTGGGTGCGAGAAAAAGAACTCTAGTCCTCTGGAAGACCATCAAGTGCTCTTAACCACAGACCCATCTCTTCAGCTCCTTATAAGGACTTTTTTTTTTTAAAGATGGAGATTGTTGTTGATGGTGACAGTGTTACAATAACTGTAGAAAAGCAAGAAATGGAAATTCTAAAAAGGTATCACTGTATCACTGTATTAACTAAATAGACTTTGAGGCCTCAAAAAGAGAATTTTATTGTCACCATTATTCTTGAGTACTGTAGATTGAATTGATTTGAATTGAACGACAGCTGTCCAGCATATAATATCCAAAATAGAATTTGTGTAATAAGAAGAGGGAGGGGGGAAAAGGGGGGAGAAAAGAAAGAAGGAGAGGGACAAGTAAGAGAGAGAAAGGAAAAGACCCAGAGTCATCGACATCAAGTTAAGACTATACCAAGAATAGTTGTTTAAGATTTAGCAACTCATTTCCAGATATGGAACAGCTGGAGAGAGTTCAGGGGAAGACAGCAAGAAGAGAATTAGACTGAACAAAGAACTGGAAAACATATAAAAGATAGAAGTCTTTGAGAATATGATCCATGATACAAATTCTTTTCTATTTTTTTATGGCAAAGATTATGCAACTGTAAGAGTAAGGTAGACATCAGCCTTACCCAGCTCAGTGAACCCAGTGAGCTACAGTAATAGCTGGCCTAGGAAGATATGCCCACTGGCACAATACTGGCATGAATGCTATGAAAGTAGCCAACAATCTTCTGGTTGGACTTAAAGCCCACTTTACAAGATGGAGTCCATACCTAAATGGGACATCTGTGTCACATCCTCTCTTTCCAAGGCTTAGGGATCATTACAGAAGAGGGCATGGAAAGATTGTAACAGCCAGAGGTAGTTGATTAATACAAAGAAACTGTTGTCTGGACACATGGAAGTTGCACACATGAACGCAAAGCATTTGTGTCAACATGTACAAGACCTATGCAAGCCCAAGCCAGACAGAAACCCAGCATGGTGGGAGTGGTGGGTAAAAACTCCAGTCCTTACTGAGGATCTGTTGGCAATTGATAACTGCTGGGAAAGGAAGAGTCAGTTTTCTTAAAGAGTGTAATGCATGGTAGGTTGACGAGACTCCAGGGGATGGACTCATATACAAGAGCATTTGGGAAACACAAATTTGATTTGATAGGCCTCTAAAAAAAGAAAAATAATAATACAGGACATAAATTGGGGTGGGAGTAGTCTGACTGTGATAAAAATATATGATATTCTTAAGGAATCAATAAAAACATGTATTTTAAACATATAGTTCAGTTTTTTCTTGATATTCAGGACAGTCATTTTTCTAAATACATGAGTACTTGCAGATAGTCAGGAGTAAACATTTGTGTGCAGGGAACCTGGGGAGATAACTAGAGGAGAGTGGGCTTTCCAATGAGAAATGTTAGCAGTTGTGTCCTTGGAGACCAGAAGAAAGTGTGCCGAACTGGTCCTAGAGGTTGTATTGTGGGGAGTCGTGTGGAGTCTGGCAGAGAGCTGCTTGAGATTACCTAATGGGTTACTTCCGTCTCTTCTTTGTGATTCATCCACCCTACCCTTTGGCTGTACATGGTTGAGTCACTGCTGAATGCAGATATCTCATTAGACAGGGAATTAAGGGCTATTAAAAATGATTTGCCACTAGTCCCAAATTAAAGACTGCAGACCAATTTACCATCACAGTTGCCCTGGTCCAAAGTAAAATGCAAATTGTTAAGATGGAGCAGTTAGAAGGAAGCAGGAATGAACCAGTGCATAATACCTCCTTTGACATTCTTCAAAGAGAAAGAGTAAGATTGCTGAGATTGTGCTGTTTAAGCAGCCTTCCCTTACCTACCCTTGAAATCAGAGTCCCCCAACTAAAAACTCTGAAGTTGTCATCAGTCTGGGTCATACATTTGTAGTGAGGGTCTCTCTTCATTTTCATAAGATTCAAAAGAATCTAGTCAATTACTCATTTCTTAATTATTTTTTTAATTAGACCTGTATTATATATAACCAGGCACCTAGTAACTCCAAATAGTTTTTAAGTTTCCCCAATAAGAACTAGAAATTTGGGGCTGGAATAATGGCTCAGCAGTTAAGAGTACTTGCTCCTCTTGCAGAGGACCAGAGTTCAATTCCCAGCATCCATGTCAGGTTGTTTACAACCACCTGTAACTCCAGCTTCAGAGGATCCAACACCCTCTTCTGGCCTCCGAGGGCACCCCCACACATGTGCATACTCACGCATAAACATATACATATGCAAAAAATCTTTTGAAAAACGAAACTAGAAACTATGAGTTGTCATATGCTTATAGAATCCTCTACATTACGAAGCATTCCATTGCCTACTATTTATAACATGATATCATCCAACACTCTGAGAAAAAGAGACCTGACCATTCCCATAACTGGCTATGTAAGAAGAAACTGTGAAAGCAGACAGTTACATTTTATATCTGGAGAGAGTAATTAAGGGTTATTAAATTTTTCATTTGTAATAACTTAGCCATTCTTCCCAGAAACATTAAGAGGTGAGGTCATATTTTCAGAAACTTCAATTCTTGGTGTGTTTTGTTGTTGTTGTTCTTTGGTGTACATTAGTTGTACAAAATAATTGTTTGCTTTAAGACTTTTTCATACACGCACAGATGTAGTTGGATCATATCCACTTGCCATCAGCCTTGTTCTGCCCCTCCCCTGCGCCAGTAGCTCTCCTGGTACGACACCTCTTCAAATCCAGATTATAGATATAGAGAGAATATGATGCTTGTCTTTATGAGTCTGGCCTGTTTTGCTTAACATGATCTCCTGCCTGCCCACTTTCCTGCAGATGGCACGGTTTTCGTGGTTTCTTTATAGCTGACTGCTCCATTGTGTAGATATGTTACATTTTCTTTATCCATTCCCCCATTCCTTAGCACCTAGGCTGATTCTGTAATGGCTATTATGAATAATGCCATGGTAAACAAGGAGTATGCAGTTGAATAGTTACTGATTCACTCTGGTATAGACCAGGGAGTGCTAAGCTGGATCATATGGCACTTTTAATTTTAGGTTGTTTGTTTGCTTGTTGGCCTAAATTTTTATTTATTTTATGTGTATGAGTGTTTTGCATGTATGTAAATGCACCCATGTCATGCAAAGCCTGCGGAGACCAGAAGAGGATGTCAGATCCCCTGAAACTAGAGTTACAAATGGTTGTTAGCTGCCATGTAGGTGCTGGGAATCGAACTCAGGTCCTCTGCAAGAGCAGAGATGCTCTTAATGGCTAAGCCATCTCTCCAGCCCCTAATTTTAGTTTTTTTAAGGAACCAAAAGATTCAGTTCTGGAGCCTGCCTCTTTTGCTGTATATCTTGATCATCCCTCAAGATTGTTCTCAGGTACTCCGTGTATAAATTAATTAGCTTCAATTTATTATATCACTGCTGCTGTTTTGTCCTAAAGAAATTTAGAATGAGTCAATAAAAATCTGATGCCAAGCAGTGTAGAAAACCTAGAATGTCCAGTCCAGAACTTGCTAGTTTTCTTTCCATTTCTACTGCCTACAGAGTGATTTGGGTTCCTGTCACTTCCTCCTCATTGGCCTTCTGCTTCCCAGAAACCTTTTGAAACCTGTCTTTTACCCCTCAAGTAGTTAAAAAGTCCAGCCTATTTACCTATCTTTGAAAAAATGCTCCATGATTTCTCCCAAGAATTCTTGTAGATACTACAAATCATTTTTTTTTCTAGTTCTCAGAACTAGGAGTCCTAAACAGAGTGATTGCTTTCATCTAGATTATACTGAAATACACAGACCACTGCTCATGGACCTCCAATTGCTTGTAGACTTGTTATCTGAGTCTTGACAGGTGCCCAGAAAAACTCAGAAGCTAGAATCCCACCCTTTAAGGGCATCATCGTCTAGCTTGACTGTATCAAAGATTACATTAGATTAAAAAAAAATTTTAAGGATGAGTCAAGGCAACAATAATACCATTCTCATATACTCTTTACTTTGTGTCATTAATAGTTTAATCTCATTTTTCACTGGGATAGTTAAAAGAAAAGTCATAAAGAATAGGGAATTCTGTGATCTCACCCCCTTCAGGTTCTAGAGTTTCTTGACCTTCAAGATTCTTTGGTGCCGCTATTGACTCAACCAGAGTTGATTTGAGGTCTGTACTGGTTAGTATTGATAGTCAACTTGACAAGACCTAGAGTCACCCGGGAGACAAACCTCTGGTCATGTCTGTGAGGGAGTTTCTAGACTGCATTAATTGAGGTGGGGAGACCCACTCTTCTCTCAGACTGAATAAAAAGGAGGAAGTGAATTGAGTACCAGCAGTCATCTTGCTCCGCTTCCTGACTATAGATATGATGTGACCGCCTCACACCCCTGCCCCTATGACCTCCCCACCATGATGGACTGTTCCCTCTTACTGTGAGCCAAAATAAACTCTCCCTTTCTTAAACTGTGGTTGGTGGTGTTTTCTTTTTTGTTGCTTTGTTTTGCTGGTATTTTGCAACAGCAGTGAGAAAAGTTACTAATAATGTCCACCTGAATCAAGCCTTTTCCATAAGCAAGCTTATCCTCCACTGATCCCCCTGGCCAAAGGTTCAGGGCTATTCTAGAAAGGTACTTAATTATGTTTGTGAGTGCTTTGATTTGGAATTTGCTTTTCCTTAAGCATTTGAGATGAACACGTCTTTATTCTAAGAAAACTTAACCCATCATTACTCATTCCTTCCTTTTTTTTTTTTTTTTTTTTTTTATGGTTTTTTCTTGTCTTTTTGAGACAGGGTCTCCCTGTAGCCCCAGCTGGCCTGGAACTTGCTATATAGATGGGCTGGCCTTGAACTCAGACAGAGTTGCCTGCCTCTGCCTCCCAAATGCTAGTGCTGGGATTACAGGCATGTGCCACCAGGCCCAGCTTACTCATTCCTTCTTACATGTAAAATTGTTGCTGTGTGGGATCAAAGATGAATTAAACTGAAGTAAAGACAACTGAAGTTGGATAAGCATAGAGCAGCAAATTATGGTTAACTTAATATCTTTCTACCCAGCTCTGCTCCTTTCCATTAATCTCTTCTAGAGAAAAAAAATCATGTTTGTATTCTGGATAGGCATAGTATAGTACTTAAAATTAGGATTTAAAATCAGGCCTTAGATGACTAAGAGAGCTCTATTGGAATCCTACCTTAGCCACTAATCAGTTGTGTGAATCCTTTCCTCATCTGTGGAATAGAGAGCCAAGATCACCTTAATGGCTTTTTCATAAGGAATAATAAAAGTAATACAAATTGAGTGCTTTGCATGTTCCTGGCACTGCTTGGAGACTGTTTAAAAGAGTGACTGAAGAGCTCTTCTCAAACTAATAGGACACAGAAAAATAGATAGTAGAGATAATACAGTATCTGTTTGAGTAGCCTTGATATATTTACAAAATGAGTGATGGAGATAACAAACAAGGAAGGTCAAAAAATAAGATCATAGTGTTGTGGCATATACTTGTAATCTTAGCACTTGAGAGATGGAGGCACGAGGAGTTCAAGATCATTCTCAGCTACATAAAAGTATTTGAAGCAATCTAGGCTAAGAGACCTGTCTCCAAAAAACCTACTACGTAAAAAACCAGGCATGGTGCTGCACTCCTATAATGCTAGTGCTGCAGAAGTAGGAATGTGGATCCCTGGAACTCACCGGCCGACTAATCTCACCAAATCAGTGAGCCCCAGGTTTAGTGAGACACTGTGTCTCACAAAGAAGAAATTGGAAAGCCATAAAGGAAGACACAAAGCAGGTATGTACCGTCACACCAGAATAAATATCTAACAAGATATTTTAAAAAAATTGTTAAAAGGATTTGAGCTAGAAACATAATTTTGGCTAGTTACAAAGCTGTTTGGAGTCTTTAAAATATTTTAATTATTTTTATTTTATGTGCATGAGTGTATTACCTGAGTTTATATAAGTGCATCTATGTCATGCTATGTTTGGACACACACACACACACACACACACACACACCATTTAGGAGTCGTGTTATCCATCCACATTTCAGCCAGTGAAATCAATACTGTCCAGAAAAGCTATAATCAGGGCTTTAAATTGTGGCAGTGAAGCAAAGTTGCCAGGTTGATAATGAACAGTTTATTTTAGCATATCTTACTGAGGAATATTCTCGCAATTTTGTGTGCCTGTAACTAATAATAAGAAGCATTGTTGGTACAGTAATGAAGGGAATTGAGAATCAAGCCAGCCAGAACTCTCTCCAGTTCTGTGACTATTGTTGGTACCCCAGTGAAGATAGAGACTAAAACTGGTATAACATTATGAGACTTAGGAGTAACGTGCCTGAGACAGAGGCCTGGCATAGAGGAAGTGATTCATAAAAGGTAGAGGTTGTAACTTACAGTACTTTGTTCCCTTCCCCTGTTGACATCAGCATCACTCACCTCTAGATGTGCTATTCTGAAAATGGGGACTTAGAACAACTAGTACCCAAGAACTGAATAAACCCCACAGTAAAATAAGATTCCTAACTTGCTCGGTACAGGCAAGTCTTAATGCAGCCGTGACTGAGTGGTTCTAGAAATCAATATTCTACCCCTACAAATCTGAACCACTTGCTATTGGATAGCACCATGTCTTTTACAAAACATTTTATCCACAAAGGCGATTTTAGATATATTTTTATAAGCATACTTTCTTATTCCCTTTATGGAAAGAGAAGGAGCTTGACCTAAGTTGGTTATGTTTCTGCCTCTTTCACTATTTTATGTGGCTTTCTACGAGATGCATCTGGAGGTGATTTGTTCTTTCTGTCCACAGAATATTTGCTTGCATGAAAATTTCAAAGACTCTTAGATTTGAACATTTCCTTTTGCTTGGGAGTTTTCTTTCAGTTGCTGTGATAAGTGAATGAATTGGGGTTCCAGAGAAAAACTAGTTTCAATGAAGGTTAAAAAGATGTTCTACAGCCCAGCCTTTCAGCTCAATCTGGGCACTAAGATTTAATGTCAGCCCTTGCTCTCATTGCAAACCAAATGGCTGCCTGTGACTGAGGTGTCATCTCACACATACTTTAAATATATGTGGAAATATATGTGACTACCATGTGATTATTAAAAATGCAAATTCATTTGCAAGCATTCCTGAATTGGCAGTACACTTTGAACATTATACATTCTCTCTGGCTACAAATATTAAGCAGTGTATCACTTGTAGGATTTGGTTGCCCTTAAGTTCCTTTTTCACCCCCTTCCTTTTTTTACATTGAAGTGTTCAGGAACAGGTGACCCAGGTGACCCAGGCCTTTGTTGACACAGTATCTGGGAAACGACCCCTGTAGATAAAGATAGTTGATGTGCTGAGAGGATTGTGTGCTGGGGAATCTTTTCTCCTATTCTAAGTGAGGTGACTCAGACATTCCACTTACGTGGCACACTTTGTATCTTTCATCTTAAGAATATAAATACTTTATAAAAGTCCAAATGGAGACAGAGGGAAAGAAAAAGAGGAGCAAGAGGGTGGGGTAGGACCTGCCCAATGTCATACAGGGCACCCATACAAGCATTACACAGAACCCCATTCTTGTGACTTGAATTCATTGTTCTCAGATCTTTCTTCCCCTAACTTGATAAGACTTATTCTACTCCAATTTCGTCATCAAAGAGCTTGGGTCTGAAATACTTATATTTTATGCTAGTATCTTCCAAAATATGATATCTTCTATCATTGGGGTCAATCAGTTGGGTTAGTTTGTTTTGGCAAAATTGTGTGGACTTAAGTTCTGCGATTATATTGATCTATAGTTCATAAAAACTCAGACCCAGGTATTCATGACACAGACTTGAAGTGAGAGCTTTCAGATAAAACAGAAATTAACCTTACAGGTGAAGTTATTGCTGGTGTCTTGTATTTCTATTTCTCCAAGTAGAGAAAACCACTCTGCAAAAGACAGCTATATTAAATTAAAAATACAAATGAAGCAGTAGTTGGTTATATTTTTCTTGCCTATATCATGGATTTACTGATATTTGCATTGTGATTTGGAGATAAAAGTATACTAGAATTTTTGTTAATCTATTAGTAATAAATTTGTATTTCTTCTAAACATAAGAAAAAGATGTATTTACTTGAGTCCTGAGAGGCTTATGGTCACCACTGGGCAGAAAGGCTCCAGCGAAAACAAATGAGTCCACCGTTCTCTAGAAGGTGCTCCTGGCCCCCAAGAGCAGCACCTTTAAGCCTCTGCTTCCCCCAGCAGCCTCTTTCCTACACATGACCTTCCCTCCAACCTTTCTAAACCCCATTGCCACCTCAAGGTCAAATGCCAACAGTCAAGCTCTTCTGTTCTTGAATGCCTTCCCTCTTTTTGTCCAGCTATACTAAATGACACTTTCACATGTCAAGTAATTCTTGGGCCACCCGTCTTGCTTGCTGTCTAGGTGTGCTGGCCCAGCCTTGTCCCCACCATATTTGCCTAAGTCTTTTTTCTTCCTACTGGAAATCTGTTCTTATCAGTCCCTGCTTAAAATTACACAGTGGCTCCTCATATCCCTAAGTATAAAAGTTCACATTCTTTGGCACAGCACGGAAGGCCCTCTGTGACCTACCCCCACCCTCCTCGTGTATTTCCAGTGACTCTAGCTCATGACATGTGACAGCCCAGTGAAGTGCTGCTGTGGCTTTCTAAATGGGTCATATCATCCCTGATCTTGGATTTGCAAATGTATACCCTTCTTGTTCTCCTCAGCCCAGATGTGTCTGACACATCACTCATCCCACTGTTTTGACAAGCACTTGCTTTCTGTGGTCCTTGTCACCTCACCCCACTGGACCCTCTGCAAGGGTTATGTGTGCTTTGTTTCTCCTGCTTGTATATAGTCCAGTACCTGGGACAAGAGAAGTGCCCAAATGTTTCTTAATAAATGAAGGAATCAAGAAGTCCATTTCTTTTCTGTGTATATGACACACAGGCTAAGTCCAAGATACTAAGTCTTCACTGTGGTGGTGGCTAGCCTTCCTTGATAGAAAGGTACAACCTCTTAGTATGCTTTTTGCTGTTTTTATTATTAGAGCTCCACAGCCAGACAACCTATACAGAGCCAGGGATTCTGGCCAAACAGCTGTACTGATGTTCCTAGACCTATCAGCAGCCGTGGGTAGGGCAGGTCAACATGTTCCACTCCCCACCCACCTGCAGGCCCTGTGGCTGCTTGTATCTCAGCTGGCGTTAGTCCTTTCCCAGAGGGGTCATATAGATGCTTTTCCTTTAATTTCTTTAATTTTCAGACTCTTTCTCAATAGGACATCTAGTATTGCCACACCCCATGGGTGTAGATGTTCTGAGCCTCTTTTCAACAGAACTGTTCAATATTGCCATGGGAGGGAACAGAATTAGACACTGGGCATTTCACAGCCTTCAGCATGCTGCTTCTTGAAGGCAGTCTGTGCAGCGTCCATATACAGCACTAACCAAGGACTTGGAAAGTACCCCTGAAGGCTGAGATCATTGAGAACTTCTTAGAGATGTAATGTAACAAAGAGGAAACCCTTGGCAAGGGCTTTGTGGCCAGCTCCCTGGGAATGCAATGGTCAGATCGGTGAAACTGTGGTCCTTCCAGCAGCGGGCAGTCACCAAATCAAGCCCCAGATGGCTGAGACTCGAGTTATTTTTAGTGTGTAATTGGAAGCTGCCAGTGAATCTTTCAGGCCACCTTTCTGCCTGCCATATTTTTTGTTTTTCTCTTATGAATTGATACAGAAAAAAGAGTAGACAGTACTGAGATTGTAGGTATGAAAAGAAGGATTACATTTGCAGGATGGATCAGAGATTATTGGTTTCTTTATAGTTAAGTCCCTACTGCCTAGTCTCAGTCCAGTCAATACTCCATACTGCCCGATGTCTGCTCTGCAACTCCTTTATTTATGACCTCTGAGATGCACATAACCAGACAACCTTCTCTGCTGCCCTTCACCCTCTAGCGGCTGATTCCTTTTCCAAAGATGGAAAGAAAATGGAGGAAGGGCCACACTTCAGTAAAGAACCTGGAAGATTTGTATTTTATTTTATTTTTGGCAGATTGGGGTAACATGCCCAGTGATCATCATGGATTCTCTCAGGATTTAACCAGACTTTAATTCTAGAATTATACTTGCCTGAAAT
Organism: Nannospalax galili; assembly: GCF_000622305.1. Taxonomy (NCBI): domain Eukaryota; kingdom Metazoa; phylum Chordata; class Mammalia; order Rodentia; family Spalacidae; genus Nannospalax; species Nannospalax galili. The sequence goes on along the minus strand of NW_008338118.1, from coordinate 6,578,153 downwards.
ATTGTGTGTACAACAAAACAGACTAAGTCCATAAATCCATTAATGAACTGGACGTCTAAATTCTATAAGGACATAACTTTTGTTCACTTTGTTACCTGCTAAAACAATGCCTGTCATTTATTCATATAAGTGTGTGTTGAGTGAATTTATAAGTGAATAGCAAAGGCAAATAAACAAATGCTGTTACATTGCTAATTTATTCTGCTAGGACAAGTCTACGCAAAAAGACAAACAGTTCTAAGTGGTGACCTTAAAAATTCTGTCATTATCTCCAAAGTCTGTGCTTTTGATCTCTACTCACAGACATTGTTTCCAAGTGTTGAAAGCACCAAGCACTAAAGTACATTTGTTTGCATTAAAAATAATTTATGTCTGCCAATACAGAGGAGAAATTCCTCAAAGGGGCAGGGCATACTTCATATATTACACCTGAGGGCAGATTATTGAGGAAAATAGTCACCTTGTAACCTTATAAAATGTCATTTTTGTTCTCTCAGATTAAGACTTATTTGGCACTCCCAAGCATTACAACCTCATAGCTGCCAAGCCACTGACTCTACTCATTTTTCTCTTGGCTAGACCAACCTGGACAATGTGATAGAGGTGTAAGGCAACCTGCCAAGAGGTAGGTATATGACAATATCTTGCTGAAGGGTAGGCTGTATCCAGTGTACACCTAAGTTGAAAAGTCAGTGTGTGATTTGCTTGTAGGGAAAATAGAGTCTGCCTTGTATACAATGTTATTTATGACATCAGTGTCCCAGACAGACCACAAGCTGATTCTCAGTGACATGACTGAGAACATACTCACTGTACTCCTCACTTCTAGGTTCTCCTGGGATCTCCTAGCTGGGGTCCTCTTTATCTGGGGAAGTTTCTAGTGGGTCCAGGGCACATTCCACAGGCTGGGGTTGAAGAAGGAGAGTTAGTACAAGAGGAACTATTCTGTGTTATGTGTTATACAGGGGCTCTAACTTTTTAGATTATTCTCATTTCTGCCCCTAAACAATGTCATTTATTTATTCACCAAGTATATGTAGTGTGACCATCTGTGTCATAAGCACTTCTGGAACATGCATGTGACTCTTCGTCCTTGTGTATTCTAGTTGAGAGCAACAGTTCACAAACAGGAGTGGCACATAGCAGGCCAGAGGATGATAAAATAGCAAGATAAGTCAGATGGGGAAGAATACAGCTAGGAAGGGCAAGGTTTCTGTGGTTTGCAGTACCATTTGAAATAGGGTGATCATCAGGATAGACCTTACTCAGAAGAGACGTTAGTACAAGGCCTTTCAGATATAAAGCACTTGCCAAACTGAAGTGCAGGTATATCTGGAGTATTCAAAGAACAAGAACAATCAAGAAGTAGAGGGAAGAGATGCGTCTTAAACACATGAAGGGTACTTGAGCTTTGACTCTGACAGGAAGGCTTTTTGTGGGATTGTGAGCAGTAGAGTCACCTGAGTTGACATTTGTACTAGCAAGGTATCTGGTTCTCTTGTGCTGTAGACCATAGTGGAAGAAGACTACAGAGACTAACAGAGACTGGAGATGGCCGTGTGCTGTAGACCAGAGCAGTACAATCAAAGTACTTTGACAATGAAAAAGGGAAAAAAATGGTATTGTTGGAGAGAAAGAAGAAAGAAGATACCTTTGAGATTTTGGAGGACCTAAGCAAGTACAAAATTACATTGCTAGGAATTTTAAGCGATTTATCTAGCTTGTTCAGTTGGCTTCACCTGTTAGACATTAAAAAGAAGATGTCATGTAGGCAGTTGGAGCCCAGGAAAACAAGGGAAATAAAGGGGAAGAGAGAGGACTCTGGATGGAGCCCTGGGTGCCATCCCAGAAGAGGTGAGAGAAAGGAGGAACAGCTAGTGTAGCCAGGGGAAAGCCAGGAACCTGTGGACAGTGGAGGAAGGTGGGTTAGGAGGGAAGATGGAGCTGGGCTGCTGCTGTTCCTCAGACTACAGCATCAGACTTGACTGACGAAGGGAGGGAAGAGAAACAAAATGAGAAGGCCGCGTGTTTGGTTACTCCAAATATATCTTGCGTATTTGGCTGTCTATTACGTGTTTAGACAAAGCTGAGTCATGACATAAATTACTTTGAACTTAGTTTCCATCCATTTAAATGGCTTTAACAGTTGATTTGGAAGAATCTCTCCTTATTCATGGAACAAGTGGCCAGCTTAAACTCTTCTTTATTAGTGTTATGGATATCTGGGAAGTATCTAAAGAACTTGTTATAGTGAGTTGCAAATTGTCAGCTTCATTAACTTAACCAGATTAGTTTTCTAATCACCCGATGAATTTTCAAATGTGTTTTGTTTTATTTATGAACTTTTAGAAGTGAAGATCTAGTTTATTCTTTATAGTGAGAGTTTCTGCTGTACATTTGCATTTTTTCTCTTCAAAAATACAGCTCCAGAATTCAGCTGTAGCTCATGGCATAGAAAGAAATCCTGGTTTAAATTTAAAAATTGAAGAAGATACACTTTAAAAGCAAGTCTTTTACATGGGTTTGTTATTGTCAAAGCTGTAACTGTTTTATGAATTGTGTGTTTTGTCTCAGTAGCTTTGGAATTATCAGAATATGTTCTTTGCTATTAAAATTTGGACAGTGAGTTGCAGTTTGAGCTTTTATTACCAGCCATATCTTTTAAAGTCTGCTTCTTTTCCATTAATAATCCCCTGAAGGGATGCATTTGGGAGGAGTGGAAATATTTGCTGCTTAACCTTAAGGTTGCGTAGCTTGTTTTAAAGTGACCCATTCAATTATGGCCCTGGAAAAGCAATCATTACTCACAAAATTGTAAGCTCAATTTCATAAAATTTTAAATCAACCTAAAAATTTGAAGCCTTTATCACAAACAGAAAAGGGAGAAACCACTGGAAATATCTTAGAACCATTTATTGATGCTTAAAATGACTGTCATTTCACTTAATAATGCCTCTAAAAGGAGTCCCTCATATACACTAGAACACTGACATTAGTTTATATATATTTTATGATATTAAAAGTTTTAAAGCCAGGGATGAAGAGATGACTCAGCAGTTAAAAGCACTGGCTGCTCTTGCAGAAGACCAGGTTTGATTCTTAGCACCCACATGACGGCTAACAACTGTCTGTAACTCCAGGAGAATCTTAAGCCCTCTTCTGACCCCTGTGGGCATTGTGTGACCTGGGTGCACTTACCTACATGTAGGCAGTACACTTATATACATAAAATAAAATAAAATTTAAAATATTTTTTAAAAATTTTTAAAGCCAACTTCTGTCCAATATAAATTTTCCTCTTTCATTGCTCTTGGGTATGTGTTGACTTCACTTAGCAAGCCATGCAGGCTGACTGCCGTCTTTTAGCCATCGTAACTTTTATTACTAGTGAATTTTTAAAAATGTATTCCTGCTTTTTGTGCAGGTGTTTTTCCAGGTGGCATCACACTGTACAAACAATCTGGACATGATAGAGGAAAAAGCAGTTAAAATGCCTAGATCTTCAGGTATTCTCAGACCATCACCATTATGAATAGCACAGAAGCATTTGTATCAGCTCTAGTGGCTAATATCTTGGATGGGAAAACATCTATCTCTGTGTGACATTTGTTGCTGTATTCTCCCTCAACGTTGAAATCCCAATAAAGCCCTGGTTCTAAAGAACATGACTGCCTTTCACTTAGGTTTCCTGGTGAAATAATTTCCTATTTCATGTTCCATAGAAAATGTCATGCTCTCTACATACACATACACAACTCCTACTAGAACCATACACACACTCTAGAGATGTCCTCTGGCTCAGCCAAATATATAATGCTATGTGAAGCAAGGATAGGAAATGTCTATACCCTGCCCCAGAAAGATTAAATGACTTGTTCAAAGTAATGTGATTGAAAAATAGCTCAGCTGAGACTTTAGAACTCAAGTCGCCTTGACTCAAGTTCAGTATTCTTTGCACTATGCCCTACCATGCTGCTAGGAAGAAAAATTAGTCACATCATGATATTAAAGATATAACCCAAATTAAAGAAACAATTTTTTAGAGAACAAAATAAAGATGGCTATCACTTTCGTCACGTGAGTGATCACTAGAAATTATAAAGATATGAGGAAAGCTGACTTTGTCACTTCTTGTTTTTACACTTCTGTACCAAGAGGTAATATTTCTTATATTCTTACTTTTTTCCTTTAACTTTAAATAATGTATTATGGGAAATTCCAAACATTTATAAAAAATGAGAAAATAGTGTAATGAACCCCACATATCCATCATCCCAGTTCATCAGTCAACAGCTCATAAGTAGTCTGCCTTAGTCTCTACTCACATGTACTCCTGATCCCACACTGGGTTTTTTTTAGCTAATCCCAAACAACATACCATTTCATCCATAAATATTCAATATAGATAGTAAATGATTCCTAACCTGTTTTTGAGGCTAGTTTGGAGAAATGAAGATTGCAGTCATAGATAAGCAAATAATTTAAAACCTTTAGAAAAATGAACAAAGTCTATGCAAAGGTTGTTTAGCACTAAAAATTGCGTCACATCAGCAGGAATTCAATTACCAAATCTTCCTTCTCTGGCCTCTCAGCATCAGATACTAGCTGTAGGTCTGCCAAAGCATGCATAAGGAGACTTGTTCTCGAACACACTGTGTGTACTGAACGTGAGATCCTGCATACCATCCAACTCAAGTCATGAAAGGCCCTCTTTTTTTTCTTCTTCTTCTTTTTTTGAAATCACTTCATGTTGTATTTGTGCTTGGATACATTTTTAAGAGATAGTTCTGTATAAAGGAAATATTTTTGGATAATTTACTCAGTCACTTCTGGACATACAGCCTGAAATGTTACTGCTGCAATGAAGACATTGATTGGTTCTGAGTATTTTTGTTATTATTGTTCCTTAAATTCTTTTGTTGTCTAATTGGAAAACTGGTAAAATACTATCTATTTCCAGATAAAGTTCTTGGCAACATTTCTCTCTTTCAAACCCCCTAGGACAGTCCACAGCTCCATGAAAACATGAGTCAAATACATTACAAATTTCCCAGGGAGAATCAACATCTTTTCCAGCTGTTTGGATAGTCTGTCTAACATCTGACCAAAGCCCTCATCTCCCAATATTGTTCTGGACTTTTACACTTTGACTTTGATTTGTCCAATGTTATAATTTAAAAGTTGAGCCAATAGTTTGAGTCCTTACTAAAAGACTATTAACTCTTATCACATAACAATAGTACTTTTTTAAAAAGAAAAGAAACAGCAACAAAAGACATTATCTCCTTTGGTAGTACTCTTCGACAATGCAAAGAATCCTTCTTAATTCCATCCACCACTTCCCTAAACACACACCTAGGTAATTTTTCAATTATTTATAAAGTGAAATATCTCCTAACTATAACATCATAAAGAACTAAACTTGTTTTGATTGATTGGTTTTGGGTTTTCAATTTTAAATGTCTCCTGGCACTGGCTGGTGTGTTTAATTTATTCAGAAGGAATGTATTTGTGATCATTCCAATTAATTCCTTGTCTGTTTTGTCTGGCATCTGTGTGAAACTAGTTATAATAACTTTAAAGTTTGGCAAGCTGTACAGTAAACTGCCCAAGGTGGGATGGAAAACTTTCAGGACCCAATTAACAAGTCAGCTTGTTCCCCAGCCTATCTACACAAGATCATCTGTTGCTTCAAGTTGTCTCTATAACCGTTAATAACATTTGACGAGTGGGTTCAGGGCAAGAAGGTGAAATGGAACAACTGTGTCATTAAGAATGGGTCTGTGGCTAAAGACCAAATATCAGCAAATACTTTATTCTCATTTCTTCTTTCTGCAACAAAGTTTGGGGTGGGAAAAGATGTAGGCAGTAGAAAACTAGAAGTCGATCCGGAACTGAAACGTGGTGATAGAACATTTATTTCCTAGCCTGCACAAGGCGTTGGACTAAGTCCTCAGAAATGGAGAGGGGAAAAGACAGATGGAACTGAAACTTTATTCAAAGTATTAATTCAAAGCATCTTTGGGTTGTTTTATTAGCACTCACCTGAAAGTGGCATAGCGACCATGCAATGAGACCTCCATTCAAAATCCAACTATCAGAACAATCTAATAGTTATAATAAAAACACCGTTACTTTTAGCAGTTATTCTATTTTCATATCTTTTACCCTTTTCACTAAAACCCAGAAACTTCGGATTTTTCCATGGCCACATTTGATATCATTTAGGGAGAATTTCTCCTGAAGCTGCAAAATACAAACTGTGTACACTTTAATCACATTAAAGTATATTTTCTTTTAGATATGCTCATATAACAAATGTAACATGTATCTCAGTTTCGGTATTTTAAATGTCCTGGCCATGTTACCAGTGAGGTTTTAACCATGTCACTTTGGTTATTGAAACAACAAAAAATTCTGCTAACTTCTTTACTCTGGGAATATTCTACGCACTTGAGGAAGATGGTCAGTGGAAACAATTCAGAGACTAGTATCCTATTACATATTTTATAGTGAATTTTGTTAAGATTGTTGCATTTAAAGCAGAGATAGACAATAGATGATAGACAGACAGCTAGGTAGATAGGACAGATAATAGATTTGTTGTTGTTTTTTTTTTACTGGAAATTGAGCAAACCTGCTCTTATCTGTTAGATAATTCTATCTGATACACCAGAGCTTGTACCTAAATTAATTAATCTTTCTCTTTGTTCATGCTGCATTTTACTCTTGGCAAAATGTGCTGAAATCACTGTTGTCACATGTTTTTAATTTTTGAAAATCCATCTTTCTGAGATAGACGTGGAAAGCAAAGCTAACTGCACAGAACAGCACATGAAAAGGAAAGTAGTTGAAGTTCTGCCATGAATAGTTACCCAAAAAAAAGAAAAAAGCGTAATACTATTTGGCCCCATATCCCTAACTAGGGAATTCAAATTGCTGAATGCCTAATAGTGCTTTTCTAAGTATTTCAGTGTTGAAAAAAAATATGCTGTGGTGGACAGAGCATGCCTGTGTTGTCAGCATATACTTACTAGAGACATATGACATATGTAGAGATTTTGAAAGACATGAAATGAACTTGGGTATCAAGAAAGGTGATGTGTTTAAGTGTTCCATGCACAAAAGTAAACCAGCCCCTCTGCAAATCACACACTTTTCAGATCCCTGGGATTCTGGTAGTGAGTGGGACACAGCCACATACATGAAATATTGGCTTCCTGCTGCTTTCTTACTAAAGCTGAAGTGACATCTAATTTGTCAAGAAAATATGTGTGTATTTGATTAGGCCATGAATTACATTGTCCTGCTTTAAGGTATCTTAGTGAACCTGGTCTCAATGAAAATGTTTTTCTATTCTGAGGTTGGTTTGCTTTTTAGCCCTCATCCTCCCCAAATGTTCAGTTCTCTAGCTGTTTTAAATTTCAGTGTTTTCATATGTCAGGCCTTACATAATTATAAAGTACAAGAAAAACTGAGAGGAAAAAGGTGAGCATACCAGGTTTTGCTGCTGTTTTGCTGAATCAGATACAGACTACTTTTTCAGGCAGGTGTATCATGCTGTGTATACCACTTCAGTGTGTCTGTCTCATACTAAAGACACAACAGCAAAACCTGGACCTTGACTTGATATCCCTGGGAGCCACACGTATGCCCCACTGCTCTCATAGCATAAGCTTTGTCTTGTTTTATTTTTGTGGTACCAGCGATTAAACCCAGGACCTTTTACATGCTAGTCAAGCCCTCTGCCCACTGAGCTATGTGACCATAACTAAGCTTCTCAAAAGCACAGCCATGCTGACTGTCCCTAATCTCTCATCTTCTCTTTGCTCCTCTGCTCCTGGAATCTGGCTCCGTCTCCTACTCACCCAGTTACTGCTTTTTACAGGATCACATCTTTGGTAACAAATTAGGTGGACACTTGCCAGTCTCTATCTTTTCATTCTTTGGCCTTTTGTATCTTTCTTGTCATCATTCAGTCCCCATTCCTCTGATTGCCCCTCTTCACTACTTCTTTAACACCATATTCTCCAGTCTGTTGTTGCTTACAGGTCTCCTGTACAGCTTGCTCTCCCCTACACACTGACATCCCCCAGGACTTCGTTCTCTAGTATCCTAACCACTGTACAAGTCTCCTAATGTGAACACATGCCCTCCTCTGTCTTGTGCTGCTCCTCACTTTTGGATGGTTCCAACATCTGTCTAGTGCCCTACCGGACACCCTACAGGATTCCCCAGGTTTGTTACTCAGAACTGAATCAATTTTTGCCCATTGTTGTCCTTTTATTTTCTTTTCTTTTCTTTCTTTTTTTTTTTTTTTTGGAACTGAGGATCGAACCCAGGGCCTTGCACTTGCTAGGCAAGCACTCTACCACTGAGCTAAATCCCCAACCCCTCCTTTTATTTTCTTTAGTAAATAGCACCATATGCTACCACCAGATAGTGTGTTTGATTCCTGGTCCCTTTGTCTCATGAGATGTCCAGTTACTGAATTTTACCAAATCCATCATAACCATCTACCTTTTGCTCCATCCTTGTAGCTAATTGCTTTCATCTGCTTCTGGATTCTCTCATTTGGCTTGGCCTTGTCACTTAATTGTGTGTGTCCTTATTGTCATTAAGAGGAATATTTGGAGAGAGAAGACATAATATGAATGATTAATTTATCATGTTTAAGCAGACGTTGAAGCTACCTTTAAATTAAAGTAGTAATATTCTTGGAAGAGTTTAAAAATACCAATTGCATTCGATTCCCAGCACCCACATGGCAGCTAACAACTGTCTGTAATGTAACTCCAGTTCCAGGGTAACCCAATGCCCTCTTCTGACTCCACAGGCATTGCACAAGCATGTACTTACACATATGCAGGCAATACACTCATACACATAAAAATAAAAATAATAAATAAAATATTTTTTAAATATCAATAAAAAGTTAAATAACATGTAATTATAATAGATTGAACATTGACTGGTAGATAATATTTTCTATAATATTGCAGACTTTTCCATTCAAATATATATAACATTTTAAGTAGATCATGTGTAAATTGATTTCTTTTCTCCCAATATAGCCTGTACACTTCATCATTGGTATTTATAGATCTGAATATTGTTGTTTCATGACATTATTATATGGCTGCAGCAAAACTTAATAAACAGTCCTCAATTGGTAGATATATAGGCTCTTTTCAGCTTACCATTATTATAACAAAGCATTTTTATGTTTCTGTACTTGGCTGTCAATTTTCTGAGAGGACACTGCTGGTGAAATGTGTCACTTCAAGTGAACATATAAGCTTTAAGAAGAGTTTGCCACATAGATATCACAGGTTTAATATCAGTTTATAATCCTGTCCTTGCAGAATATGAATTTTTGTGTTCTCCACAGTAATAATCATTATTGTTCTTTTTATATTTTTAAGCAGTTGGACAGATGAATAATACCAGTCCAGTTGCTCTAATTATAGACAAGTTTCTAAAATCTTGGGTTATCTGGTTGCCAAAGCCACAGTAGCTCAGAATCAGGAAAATGGAGGAAGAAGGACGAGTTGCTGTAGTCAGATCCATTGGCAACAGTGTGAAGTAAGAGCAGACAGACCCACCATGTGGAAGGATATGAGAAAAACCTCAAACTGGAACTAGAACCTCAAATGCACAGGGCGTGGTCCATTTAATTCAAGGCCCAGCAGCCTGACTTTCTTCTGTGGTCTCTAACGCTTTCACTAAATTTCAGTGCTGTGTCCCTGGTCTCAGCATTTTGAAATCCTAAAAAGACAGCAGAGTGCTTGCTCATAGAAATAGTAATTCATTAAGCATCAACTGTTGTCAATCAGTTGCAGACTGTTAAAATATTCTTTAATCTCTTATAAGCACATTATAAGTTGCAAAACTTCCCTTTTTTGCTGACCCTCTTTCATCAAATTATGATAAATGAATGTCCTTTCCACCATTGTGTAATTGTGTAAATACTGAAGAAACGCTTATGTCATAGTACAAGATACATATTCCAAGGAATCTTCAAGATCTGGGAAGAGACTGCTCCTGGAAGACATGGTGTCTGACTTTCAGTGTCAAGGAGCCACAGTGTATGAAAAGAGGCTGGTTGCCTCCAGCCTAGAGAATAGGTCACAGAAGATAAAGGAAGGCGGATTTCCAGCAATTAAGACTTTATAATTCTGGCAAGAATTTTCTCATGAAATGTTTTGCAAACTGTTAGGCTGAAAAAATGGAACTGGAATGTTGGTGATCAATAAATAACAACTCCCACATTTTACAGAAAAGAAAACCACTTCTTTTTCACAATTAAAAGGTGCCCTTATATCACATTCTATAGTGTCAGAATGTTGTTGGAATTCAGTGTCTGATGGTCAGTCACAGCTGTTGTAAAAAGAACATTTGTATTATGAGGAAAATGGGATTAGGTATCTATAAAAATGCCAACTAGGTTGAGGATCCTATCTATTTTGATATATGGGAGTATTTAAAACTAGCGTGGGGAGCTGAGGGTAGAGCTCAGTGGTAAAGTGACTAACTTGCATGTATAAGGCCCTAGGTTCAATTCCCAGGGAAGGAAGGGAGGGAGGGAGGGAGGGAGGCAGACAGATGCCTTTAGTTGTCTTTCTCAAGGCGGAAACTTTTGAAAAAGGAAAACACAAAACTGAAATGAGTGTAGTGGTAAGTGGCCCGTGTAATTACTATCTCTCATCTGTAATCTTGAGAGAAGAAAAAAAAAAATACCAGATTTAAATATAGGGAATCTTAGAGCATTAAAAAAATAAAACCAGTTCATTGCTGGAGAAGAGCTAACCATCTATTTCCAGGATACTCATGGAAGCCAGTTATCAAGGATATGAAACATTCAAGCTACATTTTAAAGGTCAAGTTTATATTCTTCAGTTTTCATTCTTTATGAATTTATTTTCCATGAAATTCATAAATTGGATGAAAAAACAAAGTGAACCCTTGCCACTGTTGCCAGAAGACCATATGATTTTTCTGTGCTGGCTCCTATGGGGAAATTCTATTTTTCACCCAAAACAGACTAACTTCAATTCTTCAGTACTTGAATAAGGGTTTCAAGATGTATTTTTACCATGCCAAAATCTGCAAAAAGTCTTGGAAAACCAAAACTATAATGTGGAAATCTGACAAGCTTGCACTGTGGTCTACTTCTGTGGAGATAGTATGTTCATTTGAGAAAAGGGATAAATGTGCTAATTAGTCATCAGTTTCTACTGTCAAGTTATCCTCTTCCTTCATTACCTTTTCTGTCTTTATCCTAGGAAACACTGACTTATATTTTTCAGACCTGCTCTCAGTAAGTCACAGCACTGCTGAGTGATAGCAGTTCAGATGCATGGAGTACTTTCTGGGCACCAGGCACTGGACTTAGTGTTTTATTTTCAACCTCATTTAAAGCATAAGTAGTTAAGTAATCTGATTCTGTTCTTTGAAAAACCTGAATTCACACTACTTTGTAAAGAAAACAAAACTGAGACATAGCTTTAACAGCTTTGCTTGTTTTTACTTATTTTGGTAACTTTACTTTTTAACCACTTTTGCTGTTTCCTCTTCAATATCCATAGGGCAATATCCTCATAATTTAAACTTCATCCTATGACTTTCATGTATCCTTTAGGCCTTTGATCCAAGTGAGCCAATGATAAATGGTAAAATTATTTCACATAACTTAACTTGAACACCTATGTGAATATTTCTCATGACTTTGCAGAAAAAATAGTATATACATTTTTCTTTTTTAAAAAATATTGTATTGATTTTTATTTTATGTGTATGAGTGTATTGCCTGTATTTATGTAAGTGCACCTGGGCTGTTCAGTGCCCTCAGAAGTCAGAAGAAGGCATCAGAGCCCCCAGATCTCATGGAACTGGAGTTATGGATAGTTGTTAGCTATCGTGTGGGTGCTGGGAATTGAACCCAAATCCTTTGGAAGAGCTCTTAACCACTGAGCCATCTCTCCAGCCCTTTGATATGTATTTCTGATCGACCCTTGCATGGAGACAATAAATGTTTAGTTTTGAGATTTTTTTTTTTGCAACCTGATTCAGATAGGTTTCAAGATGAAACTTACTGTTCAAACAGTGACAACACACTTTTATATGGTTTCAATTATAGATAACTGGGCTCACTTCCAGTTCTCGAGGTCATTGTTATGGAAGATTCTATAGCAATGAGCATGGCTTCTCTCAGTAAGTTAATGTTGCTGGCAACATAGAGTTTCAGCTATATTGTGTTGTAGCTATGTAAATTATAGTAACCCCAGAAATGGAGTATATCAAATAATACACATAATTTATGTTTTCATCATAGCTATTTGTTTGTTTATGTGTTTGTTTTGAGGCAGAGTTTTTCGAAATAGCCTAATCTCGTCTCAAACGCTCCATCCTCCTGAGAGACTGAGAGGTCTTCACCTCTCAGTTCCTGGGATTTACAGGCATGTACCAACATGCCCAGCTATACCATACCTTTTAAGTTCATTTACCTTCATTAATAGTATTGTGGATCTGTGGTTTCCAGCTGCTTGCTAGAAACAAATTATGTAAACATTTTGGAGAACAGTTTAATGATCAAAAATGCAATGCCATGTACTTTTGTTTTCCCTCGAGATATACCTGAAGAAATATACCAGACTTTATGTCCAAACATATCCACTGAAATGTTGGTGATAGTAGTAATACCTTGTGAGATACCTAAGTAGCTATCAGTAGGAACTGATTGAATTAATTATATCACTTCCATACAACAGAACACCATACAACTCATGAAAAAATATGGTTAGCTCCTAAGTGGTGCTGTTGAAACATGTTCAAGATAAAATCATCCAAAAATAGCAAGCAGGTTACAGAAATCTGAATGAGAAGAGTTGTTTTATATCTGTTTTTCTGAAGACATGCACACATTAAATTACTATACATAATTGTAGCCTCTAAAACAAAGGTGTTTTGTGTGGTGTCATTGTTGTTATGGGGGTGGGCACACAAACATATAAAACATACAGTGACAAATATTGCAGAGTGGGCCTGGAATGACAGATAATCATGTGGCTTTTACCTTCTGTTTCTTCACTTTCTCTACTATTACAGTTTTCTAAATTAGTATGTGTATTTTGTGTATTTCCTTTTTTTTTTGTCTTTTTGAGACAGGGTCTCTCTGTAGCCCCAGCTGTCCTGGAACTCACTATGTAGACCAGGCTGGGCTTGAATTCACAGAGATTCGCCTGCCTCTGCCCCCCTGAATGCTGGGATTAAAGATGTGCACCACCACATATTTCCTTTTTTTAAAATATTTTATTTATTATTTTTATTTTATGTGTACACGTGTATTGCCTGCATGTAGGTAAGTGCACCTGTGTCGTGCAATGCCTGTGGAAGACAGGAGAGGATGTTGGATCCTCTGGAACTGGAGTTATGGACAGTTGTGGACAGTTGTTACCGCTGCTATGTAGGTGCTGAGATTCGCTGAACCCAGGTCTTCTGCAAGAATAGCCAGTGTTCTTTTTAACTTTTTAAAAATTATATTTATTATTTTTATTTTATGTGTATGCATGTATTGCCTGCATGTAGGTAAGTGCACCTGTGTCGTGCAATGCCTGTGGAAGACAGGAGAGGATGTTGGATCCTCTGGAACTGGAGTTATGGACAGTTGTTAGCTGCCATGTGGGTACTGCGATTCGAACCCAGGTCTTCTGCAAGAACAACCAGTGTTCTTAACCACTGAGCCATCTCTCCAGCCCCCCCTTTTAAAATATTTTACTGATTTTTTTAAAAGTCCATTTGCTCCTCAACCATTCAGTTAGTAGGACTAGACCCCCCCCCCTTTTAAAATATTTATACATCACAGGCAGCTATAAATTGAACACACCCTAATCCTAATACCCAAAATCTGAAATATTTCACAATCAAAAATTCTTTTAAGCTATGATGCTATAAGTAAAAAAAAAAAAAGCCCACATCCTGACCTCATGTGATATATATGCTAAGATACAAATGCATTGAAAGTATCATATAAAATGTAAGGAAGGTGTGTATAAAATAGAAATGGATTTGTATTTAGACTTGGGTCCCAACTCCATCTAGCTCATTATGCAGATATTTAAAATTTTTAAACATCTAAAATCTGAAATAGTTTAGGGCCAAGAATATTAGATAAGGATATAAGTAGATGTCATTTTAAAATATAATGAAAACAGTAGAAAAGATTTATTTTTAAGATCATGAGCATGATTTTTAAAGTCTCATACTTTTAATGTTTTTACTAATCAAAACAGAAACTGATTTTTTTTTTTAATTTTTTTTTTTTCAGACAGGGTCTCTCTGTAGCCCCAGCTGGCCTGGAGCTCACTATGTAGACCAGGCTGGCCTTGAACTCACAGAGAGCCACCTGGCTCTGCCTCCCAAGTGATAAGATTAAAGGCATGCACCACCATGCCCGGCTAGAAACTGAAATTTTTAAAAATTTGTCCATGTCATTATTTTATTTTAATTTTAAAAATATTTTATTATTTTTATTTTATGTGTATGAGTATATTGCCTGCATGTAGGTAAGTTCACCCATGTCATGCAATGCCCACAGAGTACAGAAGAGGCCATTGGATCTCCTGTAACTGGAGCTACAGATAGTTGTTAGCTGCCATGTGGGTACTGGGATTTGAACCTGGGTCTTCTGCAAGAACAGTCAGTGTTCTTAACTGCTGAGCTGTCTCTCCAGCCCCATGTCATTATTTTAAACAGAAGGATTCATCTTAGTATTTTTTTAGTCCCTGATTTGGATATACATAGAAAAAAAACAAAGGGCAGATGCCTAAAGCCCTAAGATTTGGATCCTGTGGTCAACCAGCAGGATAGAAGCCCTGATGAGATCAAGCCTCTTCTACCTCCTGCAGTCATAGGTACTTTGGTGTTGGTTAAAGACAGCCCCACACCACACTCACAGTATTCCCTCAGTGTGACCTGATGTCTTCCATTTTGTGAGTATAAAAGGCTTAGAGGATTAAAAATACTGGAATACTCTGAGGTGAATTGGTGAAGCCAGATTTCTGCCACTAGCTTATGACTTTGAATGAGTCATTTAAGTTTCTCTCATACCAAGAGATGGAGTGGTCACCATGGCAAGAAAACAGATCAGTCATATTAATGCATATCATAAAAGTTCTACCTTGCAACTTCAGCACCTTGCGTACAAAGCATCTTGTTCCTTCTTCACTCTGCAATACAGAATAGCCACCAGAAGATGAACCTTGAGTTACGTGCTTTGACCAAAACAGAGCAGTGTGAGGAACAAGCTTTCTCTAGCTCTGCAACATTCTCAATGCTGTCCTTGAATCTAGAACTCCAGAGTCTTTATGCCCCAGACTCACAGGTTTAGGTTGTGTTGCTTCACTGTAATATGTTTACTTTTTTATCTACACGAGCTGTCTTCAAGGGCCATTGTAAGAAAGTCACAATTTATTTTTATTTTTTTTATTTTATGTGTATGAGTGAATTTCCTACACGTATGTAAGTGTACCCATGTCATGCAGTGCCCATGTACATCAGAAGATTGTGTCAGATCCCCTGGAACTGGAGTTACAGATGGTTCTTGATTGCTGTGTGGATGCTGGAAATCAAATCCAGGTCCTCTGCAAGAGCAGCCAGTGCTCTTGACTGCTGGACCATCTCTCCAGCCCCAGAAAAGCACAATTTAAAGAGCACATTATTTCATCTAGGCCTGGTGGCTCATGCCTGTAATCTCAGCACCCTAGAGGCTGAGACAGAAAAATTGCTGTGTGTTCAAGGCCAACTTGGGATTCAATATAAGAAAGACCCTTTTTTCCACACATACACAAACAAATACATTGTTTTTAAATAGACAATATTGCCCAACATTGGCTGGTGGAGGCAGGAGGATTACAAGTTCAAGGCTACCACGGGCTGCCTTTAAAGAGAGACCCTGACTCAAGAAGGAAAAAAAAAATCATAATGGTCTGCAGTATTCCTTCTTTTAAATATCTAGATGTTAAATTCTTTTTAGTATTTGTACCAGGATAATGTTTATTTCCTCTGCCACCCACTTTGGCTTTAGCTCATGAGATGAGAAGATGGTGTATGTAGTATATACCCATTTGCCCTCCAAACCAATTCCACATCTTGACACTATTTTAATCTCCTTTGTCAGATTTATGCATACACTTCATTTGACCTCTGGACTAATATATTCATTGTCTGCACTGTACCTCCATTAATTCACTCTTTCAACAGGTTTGCCAAACATCTCTTAGTATTGGTGATACAGCAGTTACCAGTACAAGCTAGATCCCTGTCCTCCTGGAACTTTCCATGTTGTAAGAGCAAAAGACAGTAGGCATAGTAGCAAAGTGTCTCTGCTGTGTTTGGTGGTGGCAAGTGCTAAGTGGGGAAGGGGTGCAAGGAGAAATTAAAGGTTCTGCCAGGAAAAAGATTGGGTCTTTGTGCTGGATAGCTTTAGTGTCAACTTGACACACTTGGGTTGAGGGAGCTTCAGTTGGGGAATTGCCTCCATAGGACTGGCCTGTGGCCATGTCTGAGGGGCATCTTCTTGATTGGTCGATGTAGGTGGGCCCAGCCCACTGTGAGTAGTGCCACCCCTGGGCAGGTGGGCCTGTGTTGCATAAGAAAGCAGGCTGAGCAGGGGCCAGGGGAGCAAGCCAGTAAGCAGCATTCCTCCATGGCCTGTGTTCCAACTCCTGCCTCCAGGTTCCTGCCCCGAGCTCCTACCTTGGGCTCCCTGATGAACTGTGACCCGGGAGATGTGAACCAATATTTTTCCTATTGTTTTTTAATTGCCTTTTTCTTGACTCAGCATTCACTTGGTTTGTGTAAACTTTGTTTTCCAAAGTGCTGACAGTGGATTCTAGTAGTTTTTGCTTAAATTTTCAGTGTTTGCTGGGAGAGGTTTCTTTGGAATTATCTATAATGCCATTTTTTCTAATTTCAGCTTCCTGCCCTGCTTTAAAGTGTGAGTTCATTTGTTTTAGGTTTTACCATGCTGATGATTGTGCCTAAAACCTTATACATACTAGGCAGGCGCCCTACCACTGAACTGTATTTCCAGCCCCAAACTGTTAATTTCATAAAAGTGTTTTATTTATCAGAACATTATCCCTTAAGCTCTAAAACCTTTTCCAGTTTTAATTTTTTTAATTGCAACTATAATCCTAATGGAAAATTACTACAAGCTCATAAGGAATGCTTAGCAACATATTTATATGCTTATAAAGCTCTATATAGAAGAAGTTGTAAATCTCACTATATTGGCCTGGCAGAAAAAAGAATAGAAAATCCATCCTTTTTGAAAGCATCTAGTTGTTAAATGAAGGAAATTCTTGGGAATTTGGACAATGGGAGGCTGTGGAGCCTTTTCCAGCTTTGTTGCTTTCTTATTTTTTTCATCTTTAGCTAAAGGCATATTATTTAAGTTCTCCTTTTGGAATGACCTGTGGGGCCCCGCCCAACATGGCACATGAGGTGTCCTTAACAGTTACTTGCTATGTGAACCTCAAGCCAACATTGAACATTGCTTTTATATTAACCAGAGACAGGAAATGTAGACTTTGATTTCAGAAGGTTAAAGACTTTTACCTAAAGACCACTAACTATCCAAGCTAGCCCCAAAAGTTAGCATTTGAGTACAGTATCTTCATGTCCAAGGGCAGGTGCAGTGTTGGAAACGCTGTAGTGATTGATGCCTTGTCCATGAAATAGTTTCCATTTTTCAAAGGTGCTTAAGAAAAAACATGCTGTCTCCTGTAGGAGCAGACAGCATGGTTCTAGTAGGCATCATGTTAGAAATAAACTTTGCATAAAAATCCAAATAATAATAGTTTTTCCTTACTATTTCGAGTATTGATTAGGGAAGTGCATGTAAAACACTTGACCTGAAAGATTAGCACAGTGTCCATTCCCAATATTGTAACCTTTTTACATAGTACCTCAAAATGAAATATGAGTTCCTCCTAGCTTTCCAGGCTGTCAAGTATTTGCTGTGACAGGAAAGCTGTTCTGGGGCAGCTATGGAATTTTAGGGAAAATAACAGCAGGAATATGATGTGTAAGAAGGGGGAAAGTGATAATCGAGTTGGTTATGGAACTTGGAAATATTATTAGAAAATAATTACCAGCTCTTCCCCATTTATTGTATTAATTAGCTTGTTCATCTCCAAGTAATAAGAAATCTGGATGTAGATACTACATATTGACATAGGCCTCGGATACCAAGAGGGAGGAATGCATTTCTGTGTGATGGATGGAGAGAAGGAATGTGGCACCTTTACTTAAGGAACTAGACCTTCCTTGCCTACATTTGTAACATCATCCCTTAAATATGTTATCCAGACTATAGGACAGCTGCACTGAAGTTTCAAACATCAGGACAATTCACTTAGAACAGCAAGAGAAAGCCTGCTATCTTTAGAGATTAAAAAACAAAAAAGTGGGCCGGTGAGATGTCTCAGTGGGTAAAAGCTTCTGCAATCAAGCCTGCTGCCCTGAGTGTTTTCAAAGGGTTCAAAGGTAATACATTAATATTAAGTTGTCTGTGGTTTTAGAATCCATAGGCAGGAATATTCTGATTGACTGAAGAACTTAGAATATGTCCATGTTAGTTATGAAGGTGTTGCTTAATTTTCTCGCTAAATGAAGAAAACATAACAGTTTGTAGGGCAGGATGGTAGGTTGGTCTCTTGGCCATTGTCCCCTCCTTGTTCAAGTCCTGCAAAAAAAGTTATTCCTGTTCCAACCCCCCCTTCCCACCTCCTACACCCATCACAACTGTAATTGCTTAAAATTTTGTGCAAAACATTATGTAATGAAACTTTGCCTCTTTATAGTCTGTGCTTCAGAAAGTAGTGATATTAGAAAGAGTATTAAACTATACAAACAACTCAGTTAATTTTGCTGTAGAAAAGGTTCACTTTATTTACAGAAATTTTATATGTGTAATTTATAGTGAGATTCTGTGAGTTCCCTGCTCAGTAACAATAACCTTATATTTATATAGTGCTTTTTATAGTTTCCAAGGCACTTGTATTAACATCCTTAATTCTTCTGAGGTAGATAGAATCTCCTCTTTTACAGAGAAATTGACTCAGAGAAGTCAAGTAACTTCTACCCAATTACTGAGCCTTGTAATTGGCAAAATGAAGGCTCCAATCAAGTCTCAATTTTCTTTTCTATACCACAGCTGCATCTCCTGGTAATGAACTAGTTCAGCATGCACATAAATATTTATAAACATTATGTCATGGTTCTGAACTAGTAGATCTGACTATTTTGACTGCTTTATGGCAGTGGAGCTGTGTAGCAAAGCAGACTTCTGCAGGCATTCACTCTACGGCAGTTTTATATTCCCTCTGCCTTGAAGTCCTCCCGCTTTGCTAGCAGCAGCATCTTATGTAACAACAAGTAAAGGACATTCCCCTGTTTGCCATCTAATAAAACAGGTTTGGGGATTATTTGCTCTTTTCACTCACTTAGGCACACCTTGGCAGTTTGCAACAGTTTTCTTCCTGACACCATGAACTCCCAGTGTTGTTTCTTACTTGAGTGTTGTATCGTTTTACATCTATAGAATGTCTAAATAAAATCACTGAAAAATGTCATTGGTACATCAATGGAGTTCCATCTTTCTTGATGTTTAAAAACATGTAGGGATTATTTTATGTGTTAAACAAAAATTGCAGTAGAATTAAATAGGCATTTCCCTGGAGATAAGGATTGAAATTTGAAAGTAAATCACTATTAACTTTGAGCCAATTTAAAAAAAAAAAAAAAAAAAAGCATGAAGATGATTTTTTTCACAGTCTTTTTTTTTTTTTTTTTTTTGATGCAGCACTAAAACTAGAGTGTCTCATATAAAACAGGCCCAAAGCACGTTTTGTACCTAAGCTTAAAATTACTTTTGTGGCCTTTGACACACCAAGGGACTTTACTATTATAAAGTAAGCATAAGAAGAAATCTTTCCAACCTTTTAGAAACTCAGAACCTGTTTTTGTCTATGTAAGGACTCCGTCCCTTCACTCTCTTTCACATACAATTTCCAAAATCACAGCACAGATTGTCCGAAAGACATTTGTACTAATTGTTCTGTTTATGAAATTTGAGTTCCCATTCCCCAAAGTACAAAATATAAAAGAACTATTTTTTTTCTTTTCTACAAAGCCTAAAAGAATAGTAAACTGTTATATAATGTGACATTGGATAAAGAAGAAACGGTTTAATATTAAAGCATTTCATTCAAAGAACAAAAGAGCCATGCAAAAACTAATTTTACACAGGTCTCTATGTATTTATTTACAGATATTTTTAGGACTCATCACATCAAAAATACATAGGGAGGAAGGGAAGTTTTCCAGAAGGTGTGTGAAGGTATTCTTGTATTCTCTAGATCAGTCCATTTTAAAATAAGGTCTACAAACTGATGCCAGCCCACAAAATATTTATACCAGTATGCAAGATGATAAATATAATGTTGAGAGAAAGCATTTGAGAAACATGGCAATTTGTCATATCCAAGTCTGTTATTTTGTATTCTGTACCAGCATCCATGATGGAGTAGAAGTTAGGCTAGATCCCTCACCACAGATGGTATTAGAAATTCTGCTCCCACTCAGGGGCTGCAAACTTTTTTCTGGAAAGGGTCAGATTATAAATATTCTCGGCTCTGCCGTGTTGAGAGAAAGCATTTGAGAAACATGGCAATTTGTCATATCCAAGTCTGTTATTTTGTATTCTGTACCAGCATCCATGATGGAGTAGAAGTTAGGCTAGATCCCTCACCACAGATGGTATTAGAAATTCTGCTCCCACTCAGGGGCTGCAAACTTTTTTCTGGAAAGGGTCAGATTATAAATATTCTCGGCTCTGCCGACCATACTCAAAAGTTCCAACAACACAACTCTGTGAAATTAAAGTGCCAGA